>NC_084561.2:21593823-21848823 GCF_033978685.3 Nerophis lumbriciformis | reverse complement strand
TTAATGTGCTCTAAAATAAGACAATTATTTTCATTGTTCATTTTGTGACAATTTCCATCCATCCATCCTTTTTTCTACCGCTTGTCCCTCTCGGGGTTACGGGGGGTGCTGGAGCCTATCCCAGCTGCATTCGGGCGGAAGGCGAGGTTACACCCTGGACAAGTCGCCACCTCATCACAGGGTGAACTCAGGCCCCGTTTACAATAAGCCGGATAAGGTTATCCAGAGTAAATCACACTTAACCTTATCCGTGTCCACACACAACAATGCCACCGTTTAAGACCCCTACCGCCACTGTCTGAGAAGTGTTGTATCCGAAATAGCTGCAATCGCTTTCTCTTAAGGTATTCATGTGTGATTTCCGCAAGCGTCTGTACATGGAGAAGAAGAAACATGGGCATGTCTGGATGATTCGCCTTCATATTTCCAGTGGTTATCGCAGAGTTACGAAACCGCTTTATTATGAACCTGGCTGTGGCGCATTCTTTCTGATGTCACTTCCTGTGTGGGCGTGGTCTTTCTGGCGTCACTTCCTCTCCGAACTCACTTTGTAAACGATCAATGAGTCCATACAAAACTAAGTCCCGGAGATTCAAGAGTTACACGGCTGACTTACCCGTGTAACAATTTGTCTGAGGAGGGGGACCTCAAACGCAGGTTTAGTGTGGCTGAAACGGGGCTTAGGCTAAATAATTATTCGTTTAAGGCAGGGGTCCCCAAACTTTTTGACTCGGGGGCCGCATTGGGTTAAAAAAATGTGTCCGGGGGCCAGGTTGTATATGTATGTACTGTGTGTGTGTATATATATATATATATATATATATATATATATATATATATATATATATATATATATATATATATATATATATATATTAAGGCTGCAGCTAACGATTATTTTTAGATTATTTTTTTCGGTTAATCTATAGATTATTTTTTCGATTAATCTATAGATTATTTTTCCTTTTACCGATTTTTTATTTTTATTTAAAATGAAGATGATACATACACAAATACAGTACATATTTACCTACCTAATGTTCGTACATCCACACGCACATTCAATATACAAACATACACATACACATACTGTACATATACATTCACTGTACAAACACATATACACATTCTGTACATATACATTCATTGTACAAACACATATACACATTCTGTACATATACAAGTACATATGCATACTTACACTCATGCACATAATCACGTTTCATCAAACATATATTAACGTTGTTGCCCTAGGGTAAACTGGGTGTAACACATGGCACACTGATAAAGCTTAACCTATTGTGACTATAACAATCTACAAGGTAATGTAGGTTGCTTCTCTTTCTCCCCCTCCATTTTTCTGCATTCTTTCGTATCTCAAGTTATCATTACGTATATGTATTGTTGCATTTAAACAACTGTATTGTTGATAATAAAGGTAAATTATTGGTATTGTTCATTATCAATAGCGCTATTTCTATTGGTATTTGTATTGATCCATTTGTAGTGTAATAATGCTCATTGTCATTTCTGTATTATTTTTTATTTTTCGCTAACTGCTTATTTGCTATTACTTTTACCATCATATTTGTACATGTCATATTTGCTGATGTTGCTCTATTGTTGTTGTTGTTGTTGTTTGCTGTTGTTGTTTTTGTCTCTCTGTCTAATCCCCCTCTTGTCCCCACAATTTCCCCCTCTGTCTTCTTTTTTTTTTCTCTTTCTATCCCCTCCTGCTCCGGCCCGGCTGCACTAAATGATAATATAAATACATTTAATAAAGTCAAATACAAATAAGGCAACAAGAGAAGTATCCTACACTTCTCTTTTGTAAAGTAAATCTGAACAGCCGACATGGGCATCTACATCAACTATATGATTTGCCTGAGAAGCTGGACAGGACACAAAACAAATAAAAATAAAATGAAGATGAAGATGAAAAAATAAATGTAGGCCAGTTTTTTCAAAAGGCATGACTTTTATTTACAAAAAAAAAAAGTATGGCCACTCAGTCAACATTGACAACAACATGACAAAATATTCTGTAACAATGTAAACATTTAAAACTTTTAACATTTAACACAATTAAAAGTAGCTTATTTGCTTTTTTAATGTGCAAATATAAAAGTAAACATCCAGTGCAAATCTTAATATTCTGCAATAGTATAAGCATTTCTAAAGTAAAAGTATTGCTTATTTTGCTTTAAAATGTGCAAAAATAAAGATAAACATCCAATACAAAAAAGTGCAAAATGAAATATTCTGTAACAGTGTAAACATTTCAACAAAAGTAAAAGTATTGCTTATTTTGCTTAATAACACAACAATGATAGTATGATTAAAGTGAAAGTTAATTGTTCGTTTGTACATAGTATATGTAACTGTTAATGTTGTAAAAGGTATTTGCACAACTAATTAACGTTAGCGTTAAAGAAGAGTGCGTCTTTGTAAACACTGAACAGGCACGCCAAACGCGCCTCTCAGAGCGAAATAGTGTTTTAGTTTATGAATTTACAACGCAGATACACATTCATGTTTTTGTGTAATGATGACAACGTATACTCACGCGGACGATTGACTAGTTGATGGTGATGGCAAGAACGCTGTCGGGTGTTTTCTTTTCAAATGTTCGTTCATAGCCGTTGTGCTGCTATGATAGGCCATTTCCGCTCGACACAGTGTGCATACAACAACTGTCAAGTGTTTTGCTTTTTTCGCTGTGCTTATCCCACACTTGAAGGGATGTACCAATGCTGAATGTGGCTTCTGGATTTCACTCAAAAGACCAGACCGTAGTTACTTTTTCCTTTTATTTTCCTTTAGTTTGCAACAGTTTTTCCAACGAAGAAACAGCTTCTTTTTTCCTCTTTAGTCTTTTTAGCAGTCTTTAGCAGTGTTAGTAGGCTTTAGTTTCTTTAGCTGTCATTAGCTGTCTTTAGTAACCTTTAGTAGCCTTTAGCTTCTTTAGTAGGTGAAAAACCTTTAAGGACAAAACACCACAAGATTAACATGCTGTAAAAAAATCAATCAATTATCAATCCCATAATTTACAACTATTAATTAGGCTATCAAACTCTTAACCATTAAACAAGTGCAAGAAAATGGACACATCTTTTCCCTTTAAGTTAAAACAGATTTTAAATAAATTGTCTCAACATAAATGCACCAAGATACATATAAAATACATTTAAACCCAGAAACACAATAGATAAATGCAACAGAAAACCCAATATGCAAATACATAAATACCTAACCAATTAACCACCTATTTAGATACATATTTAAAATCCATATTCAATATAAATATATTATTAATTTAGCAGTGAAACACTCAATCTTAAACGCAGTCTACTGGTAGAAAAATGCCCCTTTTTCTATGCCCTCACCAGCAGCCAATGATCCAACACAGTTAAATCCAACACTTTAAATTGAGCGACTTAATCACCCTCCTGATGAAGCAAACTGCTCCAACATTTATCAAACTAAGCAAAGAATATCAACACTAAACAACAGTTACGTAACACACTGTGTGTATTTAGCCTCCAGACTAAGCACGCTACATGCACACAACCCCCCCCCCCCCCCCAATCTCACCAGCGCAACAGGTGCGCCACACCCACAAAGAGAAATATTAAATCTTACATACTTTTGGCACAACTCTTGGTTATCTGTAATGAACTAAACCTTTTTCCACTCTGTGCTGGCGTCTTTTGTACTCCTTGATTTGACAAAGCTGTCTAATTACTGGGCTCGCGCACCAGCAGATGAGACGGGAGCGCGCCGCGTGAACGTAAACTGATCGGCTCTGATTTTATAAGCCGACTGGCCGAAATAATGCCGAATTATATACATTTCCTGGGGTTGCCTAGGTGAATAGGGATGCGGATATGTTCTCTAAGATAAAATATAATTTTATTAAGTGGGGTTTGGCTGGTTGCTAAGCAGCCACGGTTGCGAGCTCGCGCGTCAGCTGACGAGACAGCTGTTCGCCGCTACAACATTATTAGGCCGTTTATTGAAATACTCCCACACTTTTGACGACTTTTGGCGTGCTTCTTTTCCCTCGCTCGCACCGCTCGCATCATCTGCTTTGCGCTCCGCCATGACGACAGTGTGACGTAAATATGCGACGCGTCGACGCATAAAAACAGCGTCGACGTATTTACGTAACCGATGACGTCGACGCGTCGTTTCAGCCTTAATATATATATATATATATATATATATATATATACATACATTGTCTTTATAATCCGTTTTGTCATTTTACATCAGTTAACATTGATGTTCATCAACATTTAACATTGTCACGTTATCGATGGAAAAATTCATTTTTAGACAATATGATTTGCCTGAGCAGCTAGGAGATACCAAGAGTAACAAGCGGTAGAAAATGGATTAGAAAGGAAAGATTTAAAAAAAAAAAAAAAAAAAAAATTAACTTGGAACTTCCTGTGGGCCGGATTTTGGATGCTGGGGGGCCGGATCCGGCCCGCGGGCCGTAGTTTGGGGACCCCTGGTTTAAGGGGTTAAATGACTTGGTGTAGACATGGCCTCAGATTGACAACATTCTCACTCACATTCACACACTAGGGCCAATTTAGTGTTGCCAATCAACATATCTCCAGGTGCATGTCTTTGGACGTGGGAGGAAGCCACAGTACTCGGAGGGAACCCATGCAGTCACTGGGACAACATGCAAACTCCACACAGAAAGACCCTGAGCGGGGCTTGAACCCAGGACCTTCGTATTGTGAGGCACACACACTAACGCTTGTTCCATCGTGGTGCCCTATGTGACAATTTGCTAAAAAACAAATTTACATAAAGAGTTAAAAATGAACACTTAGGGTCCTTGGTTGCAAGTCAGTTGGTGTATATTTTGGAAGCAGCCATTTGACATTGTTTGCTATAAACTTTTCCCATCTGTTTTGTAAACTTAAAATGATTGTGGCTGAAACAATATGTTGAATAAATAGCATTTCATTAGTTGTCACAAGTTAGCGATCAGTGTTTAGTTATCTGTTATCAGTTTTTTCTACAATGAGTTCAAGTGTCTGCCATGGCGCAGTGCTCATAAGTGATTGAATATTAATGAATGTGTGAAATAAAATACTTTTTGATAACACTCCCAACAGACACTGTAGCCTACAGTGTAAGTTGTTTTCAAACATTTGCGGCATTAGATGGTCAAATATCTGCATTTTCCAGCTAACTTAAGTTTTAAAGAAGTCCGGTCCAGTTTAGGGTTGGCAATCCACATGCGACCTGTCGCCTTTTGAAGGCCATTGACTGTTTCCAAGCGTGAAATTAGTCAGATTTCTCAAATAGTTTCACTCTAAAGAAGCATCCTACAACCCATGGAGACACCTTAATGTGATCATATTTGGCTTTTGTGAAACCAGACTAACACACCTAGATTATGCGATTGGAAACTAGATATCTCGAGTGGGTGTGTCCTGCCAGAGGGGACCCTTTGTAACGTGCTCACACCACTTTCTCAACACGTGGGATACAACCATTTACATATGGAATTAAAAGACTTTATTTGCTTCCCAAATTAAAAGAACAGAACATTTTGAAGTGCATCGATGGGAGAAAAAAATAAACAGATTTATTTAAGAATGTAGTTAAGGAAATAGAGAATCGCTTCATACACACTCCCGAATAAAATACGAATGAGATGAAAGAGAATGAAGCAGGTATCTTAAAGGCAAAAAATAAAGCGTACACAAATCTCTTCAGGCTGCATTTGTGCACTACAATCTGATCAGCAATAACTTCGTATTCCACACAACAAGCTTGTCCACAGCAATAGCATTCCTCATCCGGGGCAGTATCGGGGCACAAACTGTCTTTTCCTTTGTATTTAAAACTCCTTCCATCAATCCACAGAGCCTTTTGAATGAACTTTGAGATATTCTAAAGTTTTGATTAAATGATTCTCCGTCTGAAAATTCCTTCAAAACAACTCTCTCCGGCCAGTCTTTCTTTTCTTCAGGCCAGCATCCTTTCGGAGACATTCTTGGTAGTAGCATGTTTGTGGCGTAGTCTATGATCATTTCTTGATGCTGTCTGCTATTTAACATCCATCCATCCATTTTCTACCGCTTGTCCCTTTTGGGGTCGCGGGGGGTGCTGGGGCCTATCTCAGCTGCATTCGGGCGGAAGGCGGTGTACACCCTGGACAAGTCGCCACCTCATCACAGGGCCAACACAGATAAACAGACAACATTCATACTCACATTCACACACTAGGGCCAATTTAGTGTTGCCAATCAACCTATCCCCCTATTTAACATCTGCATAGCAATTAGAGACGTAATATTTGTAACGTGTGTGACGTCATTGTCAAATGGAAAAGCAACACATTAATCCCCAGTGGATGAACGAGCGAGAATGCCGTGATCACATGATGGCAATTAAAAGAGACAACTCGACCTCATTTGTCCAGTTGGGAAAAATGCACTTTAATATGTTTAATATTTATTTAGGTTGAATTTTTGTTTACAGAAAAAGAGTCCATTTTATTTTTTGATTATTTACTAGGCGAACAAAGTTATTTACCCCTCAATTACAGCACAATGGTAAACATTTCTACAGTAATGAGAAATTAAAGTGTATATCCTTTTGAATTTTACTTGCATTATTATATATTATAATTACATTACATTATAAACACTACCATGAATTGATTAACGTGGACCCCGACTTAAACAAATTGAAAAACTTATTCGGGTGTTACCATTTAGTGGTCAATTGTACGGAATATGTACTGTACTGTGCAAACTACTAATAAAAGTCTCAATCAATCAATCAAACTGTATAGTTTGTATCGATTATTTCTTCATTTAAACAGCATGAATTCGACAAAAGCACTGAGTCTCTGCTTAACCGTGCAAATATTTTTTTTAAGTAAATTTTTGTATATTGTTCCAATATTTGGCACCTTGAGACAAGAATATGTTGATTGATTGAAATTCTTTAGTTATTTTCGCAGTGCATTTTTATATATTTTTATGTATAAAATATAAGAAACGCAATTTGAATCATAAATTGTGATTTTGGAGGGTAAAAAACACAATTGAAGCAGAAGTCAGCATTTTTTTGGCCATCGAATGATGTTAAAATACTATCTTGACGGACATTTATCCATGAGGAGAAGCTACTGATGGTGTGTTTGACGGTAGAAGCAACTCAAAAGAGATACTATACAAATCTGCTCTCCAATGCTGTACATTATTACATTACTCCATAAAACTACTGTTTGTTTTGTTTGTTTTTATTTTTAAAAGGCATGTTAAATGGTAAATTAGTGCTGTTTTGGGGGAGCTACACACCGATTTGTTATTTCAATCCATTTAAATGGGCGACCTTGAGATACCAATGTTTGAAATTACAAGCTCGGTCAAAGAACCAATTAAGCTCGTAAATTGAGGTACTACTAGTGAACATGTAAAAAAATCAATAATGCACACAGAAGGTCTTACATGTTTTGTGCAGTGGAGTGAAGCAGCAGATGAAATGCAGTTAGTCCATCAGACTACTAATGTGATCATTTGTATTATGAATGTTTCATGGTGTATGTTTAGTAAGATTAGCAGCAAGGTGAGGAGATTACAAATGTGCAGTTTTTTACAGAAAGTTGTCAAGAATCAAAAACAAAGTTTTGTGATTCCTTTTCTTAACGCTAATTCTGTGAAGCCTGACCAAGGTAGGTTAGGATAACTGAAATTACGTTTTTGGTGGTTCTTGGCATTTACTGGGTTCTAGTTTTATCCAACTCTTCTGTCAGCCTCTTACTGAAGCGTGATGAACAGCTCTTGTTTCAGTCCACCTCAGCAGCTTACATCAGCCTGCCATGAGGCAGTTGTCGCAGACTGTAAAGGCACAAAAGCTCTATCAGCATGTTTGGCACAATTTAAAGTGACATTTGGACGATTTAAGTTCTTCCCTACTCTGCTTGAGCTCTCTGGAGAGCATGCCGGTCAGGCTAAATGAATAAATCTTGTCATGTTAAAGCCCACCTTTAGTCAACCAGCTAATCGACTAATGAATCAGTAGCCAGCAGCTATACAATATGATTACATAGACACTCTGTTGTTTGGTGATTATTTAGTTGTGGCCATTAAATCTTGATGGTATTCTTTAAATGTTGACTTCAGTGTCCAAAAGAGCAGTATCAATTTCTTTGAATATCAAAGCACAAAAGTAATATCAATCAATAAAGTGTCCATATTAAAATTCTACTGTGGTATTGTCGTGGACCATGAGTGTTGGTTTATAAAGTTAGTTATGCTTTCTCAACTTCCTTACTGGCATTGCAGTTGATTTCGGTGAGTAGAACAAAACCAACATGAGATGGAAAAACAAAAAATAACCACAATGTGTGGGGCACATATTCTAAAGTCACAATATAAATTAAAATAAAATACAGTATACTACTTCTTCAGATCCACCAAAATCCTTCTGGTATTGAGTGTAACTATAGCCATTTGCAGGTAATCTTTTCCCTAAATGATTGACATTATGTATACATCTACTTGTAGGTTAATTAACGTTCCATTTTCTGCTTTAGCAATTGATGACCAATACTAGTTTAGTTTGGCTGTTGTATCTGAATCTTTATTTGAAGCTCTTGGTTGTGTCTGTGTAAGTTAAATTTGAACTGAAACAGGAGACTGGACCCTGGCCAGCTGTTGTTGCTCCATGACACAGCTCTGTCCTGAACACTCTCACCCAACTGTAGACACTCCTTTTGTCAGGAAAACCTGCCTCACCAGAACTAAAGAAACACACACTGTCCAGTCAGCAATAATGATCATTCATACTTGTATTAACGCACCCGATAAAAGATGTTTGCGTTGACATCTGAGTTGTTCTCTAATGTTGAGTCATATTGCTAGATACGTATTGTAAAATGGTTAACTGGGAGTCATGCAAAGGTCACTGTCTATTCTGGGGTCTAATACATAATGTTGGTTCTGTTGCCATGTTCATGTCACACGCTGGCATGCCTTCCCAATCTTTGAAAGTCACACTGGCCTACAGATGATACATTGCTAGGATGTAATGCAATTAACACAAGTTAAGTTACATTACATCATTCTAGAGGTACAAATTGTTGCTCATGAGGTCAAAAGGATAATATAGCCGATATTATGCTATACTCGGTGTCTGATTTTTTTATTTTTATTTGAAAGCTTGCAAATTTAGCATATTTTGAAGGATATGATCATTAATTTCATATATTCTTTATAGTCCAGGTCCACGTTTTTGTATCAACGTGCGATGGTTTATAGTCCAAGTCCACGTTTTTGTATCAACGTGCGACAGTTTATGAAAAGGATTACATACGCATTACAAGTGAATGGCAAGAAGTGTTTCTTCCGTCATACTCTGAAATCAAATACAACTGTTCACAAAAGGAGAAATATTTCCCTCGAGAGTGTAGATCCAGACATGCGGGGCACCTCCACAAGCCAGTGGAGTGTGCATCGCCACCCAGATTAAAGGCGATCAAGGTGTGGCAGCCTGCAGAGCACCTTCACAAGCTTTTTGACGAGTCATGACTAAGGAAAGTGCTAAGAAGACAGAGCCTAGAGACCTTCTTTGTATGAGCCCATGGCACATTGTAGAAATAAAGATAAACAACAAAAACAGCAAAAATAAAATAAAAATTAGCTCAAAGTAGGGATGTCCCGGTCCGATATTTGGATCAGATCGGCTGCCGATATTTGCCAAAAATTGCGTATCGGCAAGGCATGGGAAAATGCCGATCCAGATCCAGTTTAAAAAAAAACTCCGGTCCGTGTTTTCCAACGCAGCGATTTAAATAATACATTCCACTTTTCTGCTGCTCCGTAATTTCCGTTCCGCATTTTCCAGCACACCTTCAACACATCAACAGGTCTGTGGATTCTCACGCAGTTGCTTTTAGCTGCTGGCATTACACGACAGGCTCTTCTCACTCTTTCCTGTGTCTCCCTCTCACAGACAGCAAGCGCACCTTCTTACACACGTCACATACTGTCACGACATACGTCACATACTGTCACGTCATACGTCACACGTATACGTCCTCCCCGAGCAGAGAGGTAGCAGCACGGCTAACGTTAGCTGTGATGCTAGCGCAGCCTTGCGAGCAACGCTCCCTCTAAGGTGCTCGCCTGTGCAATTGCGCACTGTTTAAGCGTCCTCTGCGCATAGCAAATCTGTGCCACGCACAAAATCTAATAAAAAAATAAGCGCATAACAATTTTCAACACACCGACACGACAGAGAAAACAGTTTTCGTCATCATTGTTCAAATATTGTGACGTCTGTCGAGACGCTTATCTCCATTCGGTGCCACACGTCCACACCATCAAAATGCTGAGGCAAAAATTTCCACATCAACACCGTATGAAAAAATTAGTGATTTTTTTAGTTGTGATTTCCTTCTCTGCATGCAAGTTTAAAAGTAGCATATATTAATGCAGTATGAAGAAGAATGTTTTAATGTAGACATGCAAGCCTTGAAATTAAATTTTGA
Source organism: Nerophis lumbriciformis (assembly GCF_033978685.3). Taxonomy (NCBI): domain Eukaryota; kingdom Metazoa; phylum Chordata; class Actinopteri; order Syngnathiformes; family Syngnathidae; genus Nerophis; species Nerophis lumbriciformis. The sequence goes on along the minus strand of NC_084561.2, from coordinate 21,838,289 downwards.
AAATCAAGACTACATTTCCTGCAAATGGGTGCATTTCTACCCTATATTTTAACTTTAGATTTATTCTCATATCAAACTCTTTTGGCTGTCTTTTTGACACTTACATCCGGCGCCCCCCTCCACACCCTGGATTATAAATAATGTAAATAATTCAATGTGATTATCTTGTGTGATGACTGTATTATGATGATAGTATATATCTGATAGTATATATCTGTATCATGAATCAATTTAAGTGGACCCCGACTTAAACAAGTTGAAAAACTTATTCGGGTGTTACCATTTAGTGGTCAATTGTACGGAATATGTACTTCACTGTGCAACCTACTAATAAAAGTCTCAATCAATCAATCAAAACACATAGAATCATCATACTGCTGTGATTATATGCATCAAGTGTTCATTCAAGGCTAAGGCAAAATATCGAGATATATATTGTGTATCGCAATATGGCCTTAAAATATCGCAATATTAAAAAAAGGCCATATCGCCCAGCCTTAGTTCAATGATGCCATTTCTGTTTGTCATGTATAATTTTGTCTATTTTGTGTTTATCCTTGAATAAACAGGTCAGTTTCTTGTTACCAACCATTGTGTATTATTCAAACTCCCCTAATTCAGCTGGCTAGTTGTTATCAAGAGTACTAAAACCCTTTTCAACATGATTCTGACAACTAAGTAGGCTAAATAACTTTAAACTTTAATACATGCTCGGATAGGCCAGTATCGGTCAGTATCGGCATCGGTCAGTATCGGTATCGGATCGGAAATGCAAAAACAATATCGGTATCGGATCGGAAGTGCAAAAACCTGGATCGGGACATCCCTAGCTCAAAGCAATAATGTAACAAAAAATGCTGACACGTTGATACTAATAATACGTTACATTTTTTGTTAGATTAATCTATTTTCAAATCAATTAATCATGATCAATCAATATTTCCAACGATGTCTAAAATGGCAATTTTCAGTGTATTTTACTAATGGAAAAATAAGTGACAGGACATACGGACAGCTCCAGATGAAAAAAAATAAAAATAAAATCAAACCTACACATACTACTGACTTACTTAATAATCAAGTTTTGAAATTATATTATTGTATTGTGTACTATTTCCAGTCAGACTCTTATTGTGTATTATTTTCAGTCACGCTGTTATTTTGTATTGTCCATAGGGCTGGGCGATATATCGATATACGCGATATATCGCGGGTTTGTCTCTGTGCGATATAGAAAATGACTATATCGTGGTATTCGAGTATACGTTCTTACGCAGTTGCTTTTAGCTGCTGGCATTACACTACAGGCTCTCCTCGCTCTTTCCTGTGTCTCTTTCTCACAGACAGACAAGCGCACCTTCTTACACACGTCACATACTGTCATGACATACTTCACATACGTATACGCCCTCGCGCAGCAAAGAGGTAGCAGCATGGGTAACGTTAGCTGTGATGCTAGCGGAGTGGTGCGAGTGGTAATACAAGAGAGAGAAGGTGCAAATCTGGTAACAAATGAAGGAAGAATTAATACCTAAGAAAAACAGCATTGGGTCCATCGTCTGGCGGTAGTTTGGCTTCAAGTGGGAATATGTCGAACAGCCAATCGTAATTTGTCAAGTGTGGGGTGAAAGCGTTGCTACAAAAAGTAGCATTACTGCTAATATGTAGCATAATTTGAAAAGTCACCTGCTAGAGAATGAAGAGTGCTTACCCCGCATGTCAACATCTCCGTTCGGTGCCCACGCCCACACCATCAAAATGCCGAGGCAAACATTTCCAGATCAACACCGTATGAAAAAAATTTTGATTTTTTTTTTTTTAGTTGTGATTTCCTTCTCTGCATGAAAGTTTAAAAGTAGCATATATTAATGCAGTATGAAGAAGAATGTTTTAATGTAGACACATAGAATCATCATACTGCTGTGATTATACAGTATGCATCAAGTGTTCATTCAAAGCTAAGGCAAAATATCGAGATATATATCGTGTATCGCGATATGGCCTTAAAATATCGCGATATTAAAAAAAGGCCATATCGCCCAGCCCTAATTGTCCATTTCCTTTTTTGGACTGTTGACAAAAATAGTAATCAGCAATATTTAAGTTGAAAGGCAGTGTTTGCTAATTGCTGGCAGTGCATGTGTTTTCTGCAAAGCTACATGTGTTTTGGACCACACTGTTGTTGCTATTCTGGATTGTTTGGACTCCTAACTTTTGTTTGATGTTTTCTGTTGCACTTTTGTACATTTATTCTTGCTTTATACAACTCTTTATGCACAATTGTTTGGCGACTTTCCACAAGTCACGGACCATGCTTCCTAGCCATGCCTTTTTTTTTTTTTTTTCATGCTTTTACTTTCATCTTTGTGTTTTGCAGCTCCAAGTGAGCTTCCCTTTTAATGTAATTAAGACTCTTTTGGACTGTACTTGCAAACATGTCCTTACGTTCTGCTCGTGAGTGTACCTGACACTGGTATTTACGACTTTAGTGAAACTGAAACATCTTCCAAATCATAAATCTATTGCCCTATAAAGCATTTTTTAGAAACCAATAATACTTGTATAACAGTAACTAATAATAAAAACCAAGGTTTGTCTTTAAACACATATAACTTTTTTTAGCCTTTTAATACGTCATGCATTATTCCTGATTATGCAGATTAAACGATGACATCAACTAAGCCTTCCCCCTCTATGCAAATTAGAAGATGGCATCCTCTAGATCCTCCCCCTCATAAACTACCACCACAAATAAAACACTTCAACGTGTTGGCCCCCTTTCACAGAGATTGACACTCACATTTTTAGCTTGAACTTTTGTAATTGTTTTTTATGGTTCAATCCTCCATCTATTGAAGGATGTCTGCTCTTCTCTATCTTAGCTGTGATTGAGCAGAGATCAGATTTAGCCTTGATAACATGTAGAATTGGTTAATCCTAGGATGATGACATTGTTGATGTACCATTTGTACAAGTCTCTGGTAGACTGCTGTGGGTAAAATACTGAAAGCACTTCATACTCTCTGATGACATAATCATGTGTTTGTACGAGATGCAAGTGTTTGCTCCAAGAGTTATCCTTGAAATGGTGTGTAACATTTCATGGAACACATCAACCCAGAGCTGTTGTACAAGCTTTTATCCTTACACAGCAATATTTGCTGGCATGACTGATATCAACGAATCAGAAAGCTTTTTCGTTATGAACAGCACTTAGTAATAGTATTGCATCACTAATTCCTCTATGGCACCAGAAATACTGGTATCTAGGCTTTTATGGTTATGAGCCGACTAATCAACGTCAATTTTATTTTTTATCATCGGTCTAAACTCCCTGTAGGGAATTTTTTTCAAGGGAGAAAAAGCAATTGGCTGCCAACAACAACCTATCAGATGATCCAAAACATTTGGTGTCCTTGTTGCCTGAAACCCTATCTGGGTTTAGAGACACTGGACCAAAAACCCAAAAATTTCCTTTCAGCAGCCTGGTGTGGTGTGGAACAGCTGAGGTGGAGAGGTTAGTGCAGCAGCAGGTCAGACAGGGAAGGGCCCTTCTGGCCTATCTATCGGTCAGCTGCGCTGGACACAGGCCAGCATACTTGGTGAATACTGCTCTCTGATTGACATGCCACAGGGTAACCTAAGCACACTCTGTGATAGCAACGGTGCAGTCAATCAAAAAGGGTCTTGTACTATAAAGCATTGTAGTTCATACATAAATTCAAGGTAGAGAATTAAAGATATAATGTGTAAGACAAGCAATTCCTTATGCTATGTAAATACCTAAGCAAAGATGAAGATGACATCATAGCACTCTGGATGCTTTGTTAATGACATCATTACCACATAATTGCAGTGTTTGAACTAAATAAACTCAATTTTTTGCTGCAATGACAACGTGGTATTGCCAGTAACTTTAGTACAAGCATCCAGCCAAATAGCTCTGGCCATATCCTTTTTTGGACATATTTGCTACTTTGTACAGTAGTAGAGCTACTTTGACAGCTGTTCACTTTGCCAGTCATATTTGGGTGATTATAATCCGAACACTGTTAGTTCCGAACCAATTGTCGCTAGAGTATTTACTAGTAGCCAGCGAGAAGGTATATTTTTGACGTAAGGATCGTAAACCGTTCACAACACTGGAAGAACATTACCCGTGGCTACATTTTCAATGATAATAATGTTAGTAAATGTTCTATTAAAACAAACTAAACATGCTGTGGTACATTACTACATGGGACATATAAGTGGCAAAACTACAGCCAAAAGAGGTTGGTAGATGAGAATAAATGTAAAGGTAAAATATAGTGTACAAATTTCCCCAATTGCAGGAAATGTAGTTTTGATTTTCAAAATGTTCTTTTGGGATTTGCATGGCAGCACTTTGTGCTGATAGAGACGTTCCCCTTTTTCTCTCAATTTTCCATTTTTTTTTCTCAATCCCTATATTTTGTCTGTTTTATTGGCTATGCTTTTATTGTTTTAAATGTTGGTTTGTACTGTAGCACTTGAATATTTATTTAAATGAAAATTGCCTTACAAATAAAATTGCTTTTTTTTTTTTTCTTTTCTGGCGTGCGTTATAGCATTCTACTCTGTTCTGTGATCCTTGAACGCATTAAAATCACATTAGTCTTGTATTCCTATGACTAGAGAACATTCATTCATCCATCCATCTTCTTCCGCTTATTCGAGAGCACAGCTTGTAGGTTCAGTGTGCACAATTTAATATCTTAGTTCCATAGCCAGCAGTGTTCATGCAAGTTGGGGAAAGATGTGAATGTCTCCTTGTTTTTATGTTAGCATTTAAGATGCAAAGATTATACCGTAGATCCTGCCTGTATGATTATAGTTTTGAGGAATAATCACGGTTCCACGATTATTATGCATTGATTAATTTCAAATGATAAAATCGCATATTCCTGAGATTTTGTTCTGTTGGAAACAACAGTAATGTAATAATATAATAACAGTACAAAATATTAAATATGAACAACATTTATTAATGATACATTTATTAATGAGACTAAAATTAACTTTATTGATCCCCCAGGGGAAAACGTTACTCAGTAATAAACTCGGTTGTTATTGTCATCAACATTCATCCTGGTCTATTCATGTTTAATAATCTACTTCATGGTGTTTTAATAACTAATACACATAATTCGATCCCATCGTGGTATAGTGCTGTTATTCTACAGGCTCCTGATGTTATGTTAGTGTTTTACACTTGCCAAGTTAACATACAATACCTATTGTTTATTCAACACAGACTAGAAGAAGCAATCTGTAACATTAAATGGTCAATGAATAAAGAAGCCCTTGACAGAGAACCTGTTGCTGTTTGTTTACACTGAACTGACACAACGCTAAGCTACTATTTGTTTATATTTAACTCCTTACCAACACAATTCTTCAAAAAGTAACTTGTCACCAACATAATAAAATGTCGTTATGAGATGTCTTACCTTTAAATGGCGTCTAAAGCTGGGTGGTGCATATGCTGCACCGTAATGGCCGTATTAGTCCTATTTAGCCACAACTTTCTTTTGGCAGGTTCTGCAAATGAGTTAAAGTTAAAGTACCAATGATTGTCACACACACACACTAGGTGTGGCGAAATTATTCTCTGCATTTGACCCATCACTCTTGATCACCCCCTGGGAGGTGAGGGGAGCAGTGGGCAGCAGCGATGGCCGCACCTGGGAATAATTTTTGGTGATTTAACCCCCCAATTCCAACCCTTGATGCTGAGTGCCAAGCAGGAGGTAATGGGTCCCATTTTTATAGTCTTTGGTATGACTCGGCCGGGGTTTGAACTCACCACCTACCGATCTCAGGGCGAACACTCTAACCAGTAGATCACTGAGTGAGCCATTGTCTTCATTGACTCCCTGGTCATTTTTTAGGTACCCGAAATGTTCCCACTGTGCCAATTTTAACTTTTTTTTGGTTGGTCTGCTGCTTTGTCCTGCTGCCATTTTTAAGCTAATAGCATAGTAGTAGCCAGTAGTATACTAGTGTGTTCTCCGACAGGTGCGTATGTAAGTGCGCGCAATTAAACACACAAGAGTTGGGGAGCCTTTGCGATTACATAACCTTGACATATTTATTTGTAATTTTTTTAATTTTTTTTTTTTTTTTTTTTTTTTTTTTTGTCCTGTCCATCTTCTCAGATAAGTGTAGGATACTTCTCTTGTTGCCTTATTTGTATTTGACTTTATTACATTTATTTATATTATCATTTGGTGCAGCCGGGCCATAGCAGGAGGGGATAGAAAGTGAAAAAAAGGAAGACAGCGGGGGAAATTGTGGGGACAAGAGGGGGATTAGACAGAGAGACAAAAACAACAACAGCAAACACAACAACAACAATAGAGCAACATCAGCAAATACGATATGTACAAATATGATGGTAAATGTGATAGCAAAGAAGCAGTTAGCGAAATAAATAATAATACAGAAATGACAATGAGCATTATTACACTACAAATGGAGCATTACAAATACCAATAGAAATAGCGCTATTGATAATGAACAATACCAATAATTTACCTCTATTATCAACAATACAGTTGTTCAAATGCAACAATACATATACGTAATGATAACTAGAGACAACTTGACATTTATAATTGCGGTTAACAGTAAAATCCCTACTAACCACTACTTACTGCGGTTATCATTAATACCGTTCAAAACGTTCCCTAGTTGCTATGATATATGATGTGTCTTCAGTACTTTCCTTTCTATGACATTTGGGCTATTTTTATCATTCACAAGCTGCAAAACAATTTGTTTATTTTTCAAAACAAAAACAAATTTGGTGACGTGCTTGTAATTGATTGGCCAGTGACAATATATAATATTGCTTTGTAAGTAATTACTATGTATTTATATGAAAACATGTATTCATATTCTCCTTTTTGGTATTTTGCATTTAATTGTGTCACCTGTCTCTATGGCCTGTCTTTAAAAAAAGTAATTTGCTTTTTGCCCTCTGAAGAGATAATATTGTATTTTTTTTTTTTTTAAAGAAAGGCCACAGCGACAGATGCCAAGTGTGGAGAAGATACCAAAAAAAAATGTGACAAAGAAAATAAAATACACATAAAAGCTGAAGTAAATTCAAATGGCTAACTTAATGAAGAGTAATCTTGGGAAATATGTATTGAGAATGATGGTCGTATGAAAACCAAATTCAGTTTGTCTGAAAATTGCTTCTGCTTCGCCCTGCTATGTCAGAGCGCGGCCTTCATTTTCAACGTTCCATCCTGTAAGGGGATCACAAACGTGATATTTGCAAGAAGAGAAAAATCCTTGTCAAATGCAAAGTTGTTACATCAGACGCCCACAGCTTTGCTTTGGTCATTTACACAGCCATAGCTTAGTCCATCTGCTGGAAATAGAGATGACTCTTAAGTACATAAAGCTGCCATAAGCCTCAGTTTCCTATTGTAAGCTGTTTTAAAGGGTTCTATAGTGTAATGTTGTTTGGTGCCATCTGGTTGGACTCAATATTTTTACATTTTCTTTCCCTCGCCACCTTAACTTGTTGTCAATGTTTGTATGTGTGGTGTAGGGGTAGGTTGCTCACACTCGCAGAGCAGTTGCTAGCTACGCCTCTTAGGCTCGTCACATGTCTTCATCCTACAGGCTCGCACTCTTCTGCATTACTCACTCTGCCCTGCTCACAGTTTCTCTTGTGTCTCGTGTTTTGGTTCTCTTGCATGGATGGAAACCCTCTGGAAGACTCCCCTGTTGATGTGGGAGCAAGTGTGATGTCTTTATGACATCACAACTCATTTTGTAGATTGTAAAAATGTGTTTTTATTTCAGTGACGCTGTGACAGAAGACCCATTGACTCAAAATGTTAGATATTGTGTGCAGGCACAAATAGACACATAGTCTTTACCGCCTTGTGGAAGGTTTACTTGGTGTTCACACTCCTACGTGTTGGCAAGGCAGAAGAAGAGAAAATGTTCCTGATTTGATTAAAGCATAATTGACTTAACAGCCTTAGGCTTTCCGTTTAACGTAAAATTTGACATATACCTGAATATTTTATATTCTTCTGTTGAATACGTTTAAAATAGTCAGTTCACTTCTCATAGCTTCACATATTGAAATTAGGTTTGTAACAAATAATAAATAGCATTAAACTGCATATTTGTTTAAACACTACAACAGAGTAAAAACATTGTGAGATAGTTCCACTCATCGGCTTTCTTCAGCACACAGATACCCCAAAAAAGTTCCTGCAAGTCGAAAGTTGCTTGTGTTGTTCTATCTATCCTGTCAAATACACAAGAAATAACTAAATAGGAAATAAACATGTTGTCCTCGCATCGTGAAATGGGGGTTGAAGTTTCAAATACAAAGTTTTTGGCAATGCCCCAACTGTGTTCCTGAGGAACTTTTGAAAGTCCCACCTGGCTACGAGGAACTAAAATAATACCTGTTGGATTTTATTTACTGAGGTCTTTTTTGGTGAAAAGGTAGGGGGTATTTAATTTACCAGGTAAAAGGGAAGTTCCTGTAAAAGTTCCTGCAGTGGAAAAAGGCCTATTAACAGGAAATTAACAGGTATATTTGAATAAGAGTCTTGAAAGAGAATAATATCACAACTGTTGGTGGTTTAGCAATTTTTGAGCAATAGAGGGGTAGATAGTACCATAAATGGGATGTGTCAATACCAATAGTATATCAGTATATGATCAATACTACAGTAATTACATTGATATTTTCAGTTTCTCAAAAATATTTTTGTTGTTGTTTTAATAATGTTTACAAACTAATGGAATAAATGCCTTCACGGTGGCAGAGGGGTTAGTGCATTTGCCTCACAATACGAAGGTCCTGAGTAGTCTTGGGTTCAATCCTGGGCTCGGGATCTTTCTGTGTGGAGTTTGCATGTTCTCCCCGTGACTGCGTGGGTTCCCTCCGGGTACTCCGGCTTCCTCCCACTTCCAAAGACATGCACCTGGGGATAAGTTGATTGGCAACACTAAATTGGCCCTAGTGTGTGGATGTGAGTGTGAATGTTGTCTGTCTATCTGTGTTGGCCCTGTGATGAGGTGGCGACTTGTCCAGGGTGTACCCCGCCTTCCGCCCGATTGTAGCTGAGATAGGCTCCAGCGCCCCCCGCGACCCCAAAGGGAATAAGCGGTAGAAAATGGATGGATGGATGGAATAAATGCCTGGACACAAGAGAAGTTTGAGGGTAAAAACCCAAGGATTTGAATGAGTAGTAAGTAGAAAGTAGTTTTTACTTCTGTTTAGGTATTGTGTACTATTGCCGGGGCGGCATGGCGTAGTGGGTAGAGCAACCGTGCCAGAAACCTGAGGGTTGCAGGTTCGCTCCCCGCCTCTTACCATCCAAAAATCGCTGCCGTTGTGTCCTTGGGCGGGACACTTCACCCTTTGCCCCCGGTGCCACTCACACCGGTGAATTGAATGATGAATGATAGGTGGTGGTCGGAGGGGCCGTTGGCGCAAATTGCAGCCACGCTTCCGTCAGTCTACCCCAGGGCAGCTGTGGCTATGAAAGTAGCTTACCACCACCAGGTGTGAATGAATGATGGGTTCTACATGTAAAGCGACTTTGGGTACTTAGAAAAGCGCTATATAAATCCCAGGTATTATTATTATTATTATTATTGATTTTGTTTTGATCAAAAATTGGTATATTATTAAAGAGTTTAGATATTGTGTTGACATTGTTAAACTGTCAATGGCACTCACCATAAATAATTTGAAAAATGTACAGTTAATACATGTGATCGGTAATGGTATAGGCCAATCTAACTCCTGGATGATTGATATTGGAATCGGCAGCATTAAACCCTTATCGGAACAGCTTTACCGCTGAGTACCGATACAGATTGTTAGGTATCAGAATTGGTGCCGCATCAGTTCAGGTGTGAAAGGTACTAATCCTTTGTACAAGTACATAACGGTTTCATTTTTACAGGCTTTTACCGCACTGCAAACTTGTGCCGTGGTTTGTGTGTATGTGGACGGCGTGGCGCAGTGGGAGAGTGGCCGTGCGCTACCCGAGGGTCCCTGGTTCAATCCCCACCTAGTACCAACCTCGTCATGTCCGTTGTGTCCTGAGCAAGGCACTTCACCCTTGCTCCTGATGGGTGCTGGTTAGCGCCTTGCATGGCAGCTCCCTCCATCAGTGTGTGAATGTGTGTGTGAATGGGTAAATGTGGAAGTAGTGTCGAAGCGCTTTGAGTACCTTGAAGGTAGAAAAGCGCTATACAAGTACAACCCATTTATCATTTATTTATTATTTATGTATAGTGAACTAAAATATAAACAACACTTTTGTTGTTTATATATACTACTGACACAATTCTTCAAGAAGTAACTTGTCACTAACTTTTACTGTACACACAAAAGACTTACTCTTTTCAAACCCATCCATCCATTTTCTACCGCTTGTCCCTCTCGGGGTTGCGGGTGGTGCTGGAGCCTATCCCAGCTGCATTAGACAAGTCGCCATCTCACCTCGGCAGCATTAAACCCTTATCGGAACAGCTTTACCGCTGAGTACCGATACCGATTATTAGGTATCAGAATTGGTGCCGTATCAGTTCAGGTGTGACAGGTACTAATCCTTTGTACAACGGTTTCATTTTTACAGGCTTTTACCGCATTGCAAACTTGTGCCGTGGTTTGTGTGTATGTGTGGATCATGTATAGTGAACTAAAATATAAACAACACTTTTGTTTGTGCTCCCATTTTTCACGAGTTGAACTCAGATCTAAACATTTTACTGTACACACATAATCTTCTTCATGCTGTTTTAATAACTGAAATGCACATAATTAGATCCCATCATGGTATAGTGCTGTTATTTAAGCTACTCCCACCTCGCCTGTTTAAGGAGGTGCTTGCTACTATTGGATCAAGTGTCCTTAACATTATCAATAGTAGCCTCTCTTCTGGAATAGTTCCAGTAGAGTTTAAACATGCAGTGGTACGACCTCTACTTAAAAAACCCAGCCTCGACCCCTCTCTCCTCTCTAACTTCAGACCTATCTCTAATCTTCCATACATTTCCAAAATATTAGAGAAGGTTGTCTACAGTCAGTTGTTGCCCTTCTTAGAAGATAATGGTATCACTGAGCTGTTCCAGTCCGGTTTTAAAGCCCTCCACAGCACAGAGTCAGCGCTTCTAAAAGTTTTTAACGATATCCTCCTGTCCACTGATTCTGGTAAATATGTTGTCCTGGTGCTTTTAGATCTGTCTGCTGCGTTCGACACCGTCGACCACGCCACCTTAATCACTCGTCTTGAGAACTGTGTGGGCATTAAGGGCGTCGCCCTCAACTGGTTCCGGTCGTACCTAACCGACAGGAGTTTTTGTGTAAAAGTAGACAGTTTTATGTCGTCCACAGCTCCTTTACCACATGGGGTCCCCCAGGGCTCAATCCTTGCCCCAATTTTATTTGCGCTTTACCTTCTCCCCCTTGGTTCTATTTTTAGGAAGTACAGTATTGCATTTCATTTTTATGCCGATGATTGCCAGATTTATTTTCCCATGGCACAAAATAACACGGTTCAACGTCTTATTGACTGCCTGCACGACATCAAAGTCTGGCTTTCAGCTAACTTCCTGAGCCTAAATGAAGATAAAACAGAAGTTATGTTGTTCGGTCCAAGTCGCTCTCCCTCCCCCAACGTTGACCTCGGCACTCTGACCCCGTATCTCAGCGACTCTGTCACAAACCTGGGGGTAAAGTTTGACTCAGATTTTAAATTCGAAAAACAAATCAGCAGCGTCGTTCAAAAAAGCTTTTATCAATTACGCCAAATAGCGAAAGTGAAACCGCTTCTATCAAGACATGATCTTGAGAAATTAATCCAAGCTTTTATCTCGACTCGTCTTGATTATTGTAATGCCCTGTATGTTGGCATTAGCCAGGCCTCCCTCGCCCGCCTGCAGCTCGTGCAGAACTCTGCTCGTCTGCTAACACAGACCCGCAGACGTGAGCACATCACCCCTATTTTAGCGTCCCTTCACTGGCTCCCTGTGCGTTACCGAATACATTTTAAACTCCTTTTATTTGTTTTTAAATGTCTAAACAACCTCGCGCCAACCTATCTCTCCGACCTCCTTCAGCCTTACTGCCCCACCCGATCCTTAAGATCAGCCGATCAGCTGCTGTTGACGGTCCCTGACACAAGGCTGAAGCTTAGAGGTGACAGAGCTTTCGCCGTTGCTGCTCCCAAGCTCTGGAACGACCTACCCCTGAGTGTTAGACAAGCCTCCTCTCTTCCTGTTTTTAAATCTCTCTTAAAAACATACTTTTATTCCATGGCTTTTAACACTGAGTGATATCCATCCTGCAATGGCGCCCCATAATACACCTGCTGTGATCCTGTTTTTATGTTTTTATGTTTTTATTAATTCTATTTTAATTATTTATTTTTTATCGTGTTCTGTTTGTGTTGTGTTGTGTTTGCTCGGTACTCGTTTTATCTTTTAACCTGCTCATTGTACAGCACTTTGGCTACCCCTGTGGTAAATTTTAAATGTGCTCTATAAATAAAGTTGATTTGATTTGATTTGATTTGATATTCTACAGGCTACTGATGTTTTGTTAGTGTTTACACTTCCTAAGTTAACTTACAATTCCTATAGTTTATTCAACACAGACTAGAAGAAGCAATCTCTAACATTAAATGGTCACTGAATAAAGAAGCCCTTGACAGAGGACCTGTTGCTGTTTGACACAACACTAAGCTACTATTTGTAAGTGACACGTAACTCCCTACTGACACAATTCTTCAAGAAGTAACTTGTCACTAACTTTTACTGTACACACAAAAGACTTACTCTTTTCAAATCCACCCATCCATTTTCTACCGCTTGTCCCTCTCAGGGTCGCGGGTGGTGGTGGATTAGGGCAGAAGGAGGGGTACACCCTGGACAAGTCGCCACCTCATCACAGGGCCAACAGAGATAGAAAGACAACATTCACACTCACATTCACACACTAGGGCCAATTTAGTGTTGCCAATCAACCGATCCTCAGGTGCATGTCTTTGGAGGTGGGAGGAAGCCGGAGTACCCGGAGGGAACCCACGCAGTCACGTGGACAACAAACACCACCCAGAAAGACCGGGGATCGAACCCAGGACCTTCGTATTGTGAGGTTAATGTACTAACCCCTGTTCCACCGTCCTGCCCCCTCTTTTCTAATATTGTTTACAAATAATACATCTGTGTTAGTGAGCACATCCTCTTTATCAAGATATTCCATCCAACCTCACAGGTGTGGCATATCAAGATGCTGATCAAACAGCATGTTTATTGCACAGGTGAGCCTTAGGCTGCCCACAATAAAAAGCCACTCTGAAATGTGCAGTTTTGCTTTATTGAGGGTCTGGGGGGGTTCAGAAAAGCAGTCAGTATCTGGTGTGACCACTATTTGCCTCAGTAATGCAACACATCTCCTTAGCATAGAGTTGATCAGGTTGTTGATTGTGGCCTGTGGAATGTTGGCCAACTCTTCTTCAATGTCTGTGTCAAGTTGCTAGATATTGGCAGGAACTGGAACACGCTGTCATATACGCCGATCCACAGCATCTCAAACATGCTCAATGGGTGACATGTACAGTGAGTATGCTGGCCATGCAAGAACTGGGATATTTTCATCTTCCAGGAATTGTGTACGGATCCTTGCAACATTGGGCCGTGCATTGTCGTTGCTGCAACATTAGGTGATGGTCTCGGGTGAATGGCACAACAATGGGCCTCAGGATCTCGTCACGGTATTTCTGTGCATTGAAAATGCCATCAATAAAATGCACTTGCGTTCATTGTCCATAACATTCGCCTGCCCATACCATAACCCCACCCCCACTATGGGCCACTGGATTCACAACGATGACATCAGCAAACTGCTCTCCCACAACGATGCCACACACACTGCTATCTGCCATGAACAGTGAAAACTGGGATTCATCCGTGAAGAGAACACCTCTCCAACGTGCCAGACGTCATCGAATGTGAGCATTTGCCCACTCAAGTAGCTTATGACGGCGAACTGCAGTTAGGTGGAGACCCCGATGAGGATGACGAGCATGCAGATAAGCTTCCCTGAGACGGTTTCTCAAAGATTGTCCAGAAATTATTTGGTTACACAAACCACTTATTGCAACAGTTGTCCGGCTAGCTGGTCTCAGACGATCATGGAGGTGCACCTGCTGGATGTCGAGGTCCTGGGCTGGTGTGGTTACACATATTCTGCGGTCGTGAGGCCGGTTGGATGTACTGCCAAATTCTCTGAAACTCCTTCAGAGACGGCTTATGATAGAGAAATTAACATTCACTTCACAGGATACAGCTCTGGTGGACATTCCTGCCAACTGCACGCTCCCTCAAAACTTGCGACATCTTTGGCATTGTGCTGTGTGATAAAACTGCACATTTCAGATGGGCCTTTTATTCTGGGCAGCTTAAAGCACACCTGTGCAATAATCATGCTGGTTAATCAGCATCTTCATATGCCACACCTGTGAGGTGGGATGGATTTTCTTGGCAAAGAAGAAATGCTCACTGACACGGATTTAGACAGGGTTGTGAACAATATTTGAGAGTAATAGGTATTTTGTGTATATAGTAAAAGATTTGGATCTTTGAGTTCAACTCATGAAAAATAGGAGAAAAAACAAGTGTTGCATTTATATTTTTGTTCAGTGTAATTGCAGTGTTCCCTCAATTATTGCAGATGTCACGTTCCAGACAAACGCTCCCGCAGTCTAAAGCTCATTTAATATGTCTAGAGGGGAATTTTCAATGAGCTTTTAGCTTCTGTTTTTACAATAGCACCACAATGTGATGTAGATTCCCATTAAACTGTTTTCACTTAGTGTGTTTGATGTGTATGCACTTGAATGTACCACAACATAATAAACCAATGATTAACAATACGGTGTATTCGTCAGTTGGTGCAAACTTTATGCACTGTTTATCTCATTATTTGTATTCTATATCTGTTTTTCCGAGGCCATATTATAGATTAATTAAATAGGGCTGTTATCCCACATGCAGTATTAAGATTATATTTAAAATCCAGAGAGCAGCTTTGCAGGAATCATAGTTTCAACCACTCTACAGTCAGGCACTTGGCCCCCTTTATAGACACTTTCGTTGAAGTTGATTGTTTTTTTTTTTTTAATTTAGATGTTATTGTGAAAAAATACTTTAATCATGATTACCTTTTCACATATGGTGGCAACTTGTTTACCCCGCCTTCAGACCCAATGCAGACGAGATGGGCTCCAGCACCCCCCGACACCCCGAAAGGGACAAGCGGTAGAAAATGGATGGATTGATGGATATCTAACATTATATAATGAATATGTTACAAACTGCTGTACTACATTTTTCCCTTTGCTGAGAAGATTTAGAAAAGGAATTAACTTGGGTGTGTGTTTGTGCTACTCCTGTCATGTTTGTCGTTAATGCCCTTGTCATCTTGCTAGTGGGGTTAATCAGATTAGATTTTAGGTTGTAAATCTGGAGCTAACTAGAGGCAATGAGCAAGAAATCGCAATAGCTTGTTTATAATCCATGTCATCACAAAAGCCTTCTGTTCACCAGATGGAGCTGCTCTTTATCCTTATACATTAACCTTTAACTCAAAGTATGAAACGTGTAAAACATTTTTGCTTAAATTGATTGCAAGGAAATCCCATTATTGTTGTCCAGATGTTCCATTCCTCATTTCCAACAACATATATGTGATTTTCGAAATTACTTTTTTGAAAAGGTTTACCGGTGAGCTACGTGATGTTTCATTCACATGTTTTCTTTTTCTTTTTTGCCCCATACAGGAGCCTATAAAGTCCAGGGCGCCACAGCTTCATTTGGAGTATAGATTTTACAAACAGTTGGGAAATTCAGGTATGTGTATGCTGTCTATGCTATGTTGCGTAATAGGAACTTTCAAAGAACTGTGATTTACATTTTCATTGTATTCTCATTTTAGTAGAAACATCTGTCCGCAATACACTCGACTTGCTATGAGATCACTGAATAAGCGGTCCTCCTTTTTATGACGTTTCTTAGTTACGGCTCCCTTACATGAATCATTAATACTGTAAAAAAAAATATCTATTGCCAAAATGCTGACCAACGTTGGCAGCATGCTTTTGTCTATGTTAAAAGTCGGTCCTTATTTTCTGTCACGACCCCCATGGTGACAGAAGTATTCTTGGACCCCTTGAATTGATTTACTACTAGGAACTTGTAGGCCTGGGCGATATGGCCTAAAAGTAAAATCCCCGATTTTTTCACAAAAAATTTGATTCAGGATATTTCCCCTACTTTAAAAAAAAAAAAAAAACCATCAAAATGACAGAGATAATTGAAAACAACGTTTTTCTTTTATTGAATCAAAAACTAGTAGTTTGAAATGACACTGCATACACTGCATCTTACTCTTGGCAAACTTTGAATATGTATAATGTTGTTCTTTTTAAACCTGGTATAAAGTGTACTGTGTGAATGTTGTCTGTCTATCTGTCTTGGCCCTGTGATGAGGTGGCGACTTGTCCAGGGTGTACCCCGCCTTCCGCCCAAATGCAGCTGAGATAGGCTCCAGCACCCCCCGCGACCCCGAAAGGGATAAGCGGTAGAAATTTGGATGGATGGATGGATGGATGTTTATGGAATGATTTTCAAATAATTTAATTATGAGATTCCCTTAGGAAGCAATACTTTTGCTTGAATATAATACTTTTGTTAACAAAAATGTAGCATTGCACATTTGCAAGTAATCTCCAACATTGACGTCAATGATGTGCAAACTTCAAACTTCTGTCTTCAATAACATATATCTGTAAATAAAAATGTCGTATTAAACATTGTATCCAAATAAAAAAGTGGACAAAGTAAATGCAGCCTTTTTTTATTTACACATTTTGGCAGTATGGAAAGCAACTGCTTTAGTAATCACTCTAGGCATCATTCTTTCTCATCATACATGGCATCACCATACATACCTGGTGTAAATGATTCCACCGTAGTAAGGTGATTTTCAGCCCTGCAGATTTTTTGTTGTTGTTGCGTCTTGTTTGCCTCGTAAAGCGTTGCATTTCCCACACTTGGCTGGAGGATTTGATTTCAGATGTTGGAATAAGTTAATTGTGCTGATTCTTTTTTGAAACAAACTTTGCACCGTGCAGTCACTTGTTCCACAGCTGTTGCCGCAAACCAAAGTACTGACAACACTTTTCTTTTCTTGGGAGCAAACGTATTGCTCTCGTTAACATTAGCCATGTTTTGCTTTGTGTGCGGCTAAGCCAGGGGTCGGCAACCTTTACCAGTCAAAGAGCCATTTTGACCAGTTTCACAAATTAAAGATAACAATGGGAGCCACAAAAAAATTTTGAAATTTAAAATGAAATAACACTGCATAAAAAGTATTTTTTTTGCTTTGTGCTATATATAAACCACTGAAATCAGGGGTCTCAGACACGCTGCCCACACCTTAATATGGAACTTGAATGCTGCTGCGGCACGCGGGTTTTATATGAATGGCGCTTGTCAGCGTCATGCGTGCCGTGATGGTACAGCAAATAACACCCACTACAACCAGCGTGCCTGATCAGCCACACGTTGTATGGGGCTTCAGCTTGCACACGTAGGTGACAGCAAGGCATACTTGGTCAGCAACCACACAGGTTACACTGACGGTGGCGGTATAAAAAAAAAAAAACTTTAACACTCTTCCTAATAACACTGTGAACCCACACCAAACAAGAATGACAAACACATTTCGGGAGAACATCTGCACCGTAACACAACATAAACACAACAGGACAAATACCCCAAATCCCATGCAGCCCTGACTCTTCCGGGCTACATTATACACCCCTGCTACCAAACCCCGCCCACCTCAACCGACGCACAGAGGGGGTGGGGGCGGGGTTTGGTGGTAGCAGGAGTGTATAATGTAGCCCGGAAGAGTCAGGGCTGCATGGGATTCTGGGTATTTGTTCTGTTGTGTTTATGTTGTGTTAAGGTGCAGATGTTCTCCTGAAATGTGTTTGTCATTCTTGTTTGGTATTGGTTCAAAGTGTGGCGCATTATTAGTAAGAGTGTTAAAGTTGTTTTATATGATCACCGTCAGTGTAACCTGTGTGGCTATTGACCAAGTATGCCTTGCTGTCACGTACGTGTGCAAGCAGAAGATGCATACTGCATAACAAGGGGTTGGGCTGGCAAGTTGTTAATACAGATTGTAGAGGGCGCCAAATGCTGTATCATCATGGCACGCCTTTATAACTGTAAGAGTGAAAATCGGAGAATATTAATCCCGGGAGTTTTCTGCGAGAGGCATTGAAATCCGGAAGTCTCCCGGGAAAATTGGGGGGGTCGGCAAGTAAGCTGCTGAGCCGCATCAGAGTGACCAAAGAGCCGCATGCGGCTCCGGAGCCGCGGGTTGCCGACCCCTGGGCTAAGCTATGTAAGCTCCTGGGGGGAAAAAAGTATGCCGGCACAAGAGGAGAAAAAAATCGCTTTTTTACTTTGAAAATCGTCTGCAACAAAAAACTCAGATTGATAAAATGTATATATTGCCCAGTCCTAGGAACTTGATAACATTTATTTATTTAGTTGTACAATGCTCTGTGTAAACTGACATTTATTATATATGCTGCTGATGCGGATTTCTCAATCTCTTCACCTCTGCACACGTGTCCATGTGTACTTGCTACCTCTACTGGGTTGAACAGAGGTGCTGCTTGTGACTCCCCAGGGTTCCAGACCCACTATCTGAGAAACACTGGTCTAAAGCCATTTGACGGTAACGATTATCATTAAGGATAAAGAATGTATTTTTAAACATGTGAATGTTTCCATGCACTAAATTAGTCTGATTTGTCAAATAATTTATTTTATTTTATTTTCACATCTACATGTGAAGTCCCTGTTTCTATGTTCTATCTGTAATGCAACAGTTGGCCATACACAGTGTGCCTCTCTTAAGGTACACTAAGGGGTTATTGTGGTCACTTCAGTTTGTTTAGCTACTGTATGTGGGGATGTAAGTACAGAAAGAGAATGCTACATGCTAATAGGATAAAGCTAATAGCTGTCAAGCTCCGGATCTAACATATAACTTCAAATTTCTGCTACTATCTAATGTTTTAATGTGTTTAAATAACATTTGTGGATATAATGAACATCAGAGACATATAAAAAGATGGTTATTTTGGTGAACTGCTTTGACCATTTACTCTTATTACTAACTACGCGGGGAGGTATTTTGATTGCTTATCTAAAGCAGTTATCTAAATAGTTGCATTATGGACGTTTAATTCTTACGTCACTAAACATTGATCTTTTTTTCTGTCTCTGATGATCGTAATAACCACACATGTCATTCAAACACATTAAAACATTACCAAGTACACCAAATAGCAGGGGAAAGTTGTAGTTATCGTTGACATCCGGAGCTTGAAAGCTATTAGTGCTAGCTTATTATCATGTAGCATTCTCTTTTTCTACTTACATTACTACATAGCTAAACGACCACTCTCGCCCCTTAGTGTACAAGAGGCACACCGCGTATGGCCAACAGTCACATTGGAGAGAGCACGGAAACTGAGACGTGACGTAGGTGTGAAAATAAACCAAATTATTCGAGAAATCAAACCAATTTATTGTATGGAAAAGTACTGACTGATTACTCATTACATGCCAAAAAAACAGGTGTCCAATTGGATAATATAGGTGCGTTATTTCCAAAAAGCCAAACACAACCAGATTAAGGTGTTTCCATGTGTTGTAAACATCTTATTTTGAGTCATTTCAGAAATCAGACTAATTTAGTGGATTGAGACCGAAAGGGACAAGCGGTAGAAGATGGATGGATGGAGACATACTTAATGATGACTAAGCAGTGTAGTGTTCTCGAGACTTCCGCGTCCCAATAAGCCTGTCGTCTCCTCCTTTTCAATGAAATACATTTAAACTTTTAGGTGTAACCAAAGGCTGCAACTGTCCTCAAAGAAAGGGTTTTGTGGCTGACTTATTATTTAGTAAAATTATTTTTTTTTATCAAATGTGGCATTGTTATTGATAAAAGTATAATAAATATCTACACCGTTGTGCTCTTAATTAAGATAAACACACACTGCCAATTAAGTTTTCTGCCTGATAACACGCCAGCCGACTCACTTTTGATTCGGGCCATGTGAAGTCTAGTGGATCTGTCTTCTAGTGTACCAAGTGAAATGAGAAAATACCCCGTTGAAGCAGAGTAATGACTGCATTTCCCAGTCTTCCAGTTGTTGCATGCATGTAACTGTCTCTTATTTGACTGTTCACCACCAACAAGACATCAAAGAAAAGCGAGTAAGGCAGTGTTTCTGGCGTATGCCGGAAATGTCTCCATCCCGATTTAGTTTTGACTGGTCAGGAGTAATTCCAAACGACACATACGGGGGATGTAAGTGGATCAGTAATGACACAAACAAATATTGTGAGCAGACAAGTCATGGCTCTTAGTCGCAATTAACTTGTAGAGTGTGTGTTAAAAACAACCTTTCTACAAAGGTACAGTGTGTTCCCCGCTTTAGATAAATGTTGAAACCCTGAAATGTTGACAAAAAGATAAGATATGTTGAACATGCCTGGCCTTTACAACACATGACAAGAGTATTTTGGGTCTAATATAATGATGTGTGCCAGCTTCCTTGGTCTTTGTGCGGAAGGGAAAGCTCCACCAATGATCATAAAGGGTTGGGACACAAGTGCAGTTCCTCACTATTTATAGATGGCCTTCTACAAGCTGTGTGGGCCATTATGGCGTGTTTACTTCCTCAGTCAGTATCCACTGCGTTTCTGCTTGTGTCGTGACCAAAGATTACAGGGGAAACAATTATGCGTCGCTAATAAGGTGTGGCACAATTTTCCTTATAGTAATATTGTGACTAATTAATTATGTATGACAATCTTCCATGATACATGCCCACACACACAGACAAGGGAAAACTGATGTGCCAATACTCCATGTTGTCTTGCAAGTTGTGTGGACATAACACTTTCTCATTTTGATATCATAAAGAGACAGTATGCAACAGCAGGCATGAAGGCTTTTTAGATTTGATGCTTTAAAATAGCGCTATTGAATGCACTACTTGTACACCTGTCAACCCTCTCGTTTTCACTGGGAAACTCCTATAGATTACCTTTCTCTTCTGGCATCCTCATGTTCTCGTATTTATTTCGTACTTTAACTTCAATCAAAAATATAAATCTGCTCTGGTCCTGCCGGAACAGAACAACTTATGATCCGTTCTACAGCACATAGGAATAAGGCTGCCACTAACTACTACTTTGAAAGTTGACTAGTCATCAACTGTCGTAACTATTAGTCGACTAATTACATTATGACTCTAATTTAGCCATTTGCTTTTAAATTTGGCTTGGGATATTTTTAGGCATGTGGTAACTATCAATAAAGGTGACTGCTTCATTCAGAAATATTATTTATACTGTAACTGTACAGCTCATTAGGCTGTTACAAAAACAATAACTCCATCAAACGTTTTTCCATTTTATAGCAGACTGCCAAAGTGCTGATAGTATCAATTTGTATGTAAACAAAGGACAGTCAAAATAGCAGCAATAAAAACAAACAACACCAAAGCTATCCAGCTTCCTCTAAAAGAAAAGAGTGTTTTTTGATGATTTTTTGCTTGGAAATATGCACACAGGTATATACACAAAAAGGGCAGGGCTTTTTCTCTTCTTATTGCAGCTGGGCACCCATAGCGCTAAAGCAAACTAGTTTGTCAGTGACAAATTATACTGTGGATTTTTGTCGACAATATTGATCAATCGTTGCACCCCTACTTGGTAAACAAAATGTGGAATGTTCCTAAAATGTGTGTGTGTGTATTTGTATGTATATATATATATATATATATATATATATATATATATATATATATATATATATATATATATATATATATATATATATATATATATATATATATATATATATATATATATATATATATCTGACATCCCATGGACAAAGATAAGACCTTCTGGAGGAAAAGTTCTATGGTCAGATGAAACAAAAATTGAGCTGTTTGGCCACAATACCCAGCAATATGTTTGGAGGAGAAAACGTGAGGCCTTTAATCCCAGGAACACCATTCTTCCTACCGTCAAGCATGGTGGTGGTAGTATTATGCTCTGGGCCTGTTTTGCTGCCAATGGAACTGGTGCTTTACAGAGAGTAAATGAGACAATGAAAAAGGAGGATTACCTCCAAATTCTTCAGGACAACCTCAAATCATCAGCCTGGAGGTTGGGTCTTAGGCACAGTTGGGTGTTCCAACAGGACAATGACCCCAAACACATGTCAAGTGGTAAAGGAATGGCTAAATCAGGTTAGAATTAAGTTTTTAGAATGGCCTTCCCAAAGTCCTGACTTAAACATGTGGACAATGCTGAAGAAACAAGTCCATGTCAGAAAACCAACAAATTTAGCTGAACTGCACCAATTTTGTCAAGAGGATTGGTCAAAAATTCAACCAGAAGCTTGTGGATGGCTACCAAATGCACTTTATTGCAGTGAAACTTGCCAGGGGACATGTAACCAAATATTAACATTGCTGTATGTATACTTTTGACCCAGCAGATTTGGTCACATTTTCAGTAGACCCATAATAAATTCATAAAAGAACCACATTTCATGAATGTTTTTTTTGACCAAGTATGTGCTCCAATCACTCTATCACAAAAAAATAAGAGTTGTAGAAAGCATTGGAAAGTTCTTTACAAGTGTATGTAAACTTTTGATCGCGACTGTATATATATATATATATATATATATATATATATATATATGGTTTTATGGCAACTAGCAAAACATTGCTTTTTCAGTGCGATTCAGCCTTTGCTCCACTCTAATATTAAATTTAGATTTGCGAAATGAAATAGGAAACGTGTTTAATGATGTCTGAAGCTGCGCTGCAATTGTAAAACAAGTTTTCAAACATAATCTCATGGACTCACAATCTCCCTCCACCTCTTTTATGGCTATTTATATATTGTCGTTAGTGCTGTGCGATATGGACATAATTCCATATCCCGATTAAGATAGATAGATAGATAGTACTTTATTGATTCCTTCAGGAGAGTTCCCTCAGGAAAAATCTAATTCCAGCAGCAGTGTATGTTATGTAACGTTATGTACGTGTGCAAGTTATGTATCACGATTTAATTTTTTTCATTACACACAGTATATATATATATATACACACACACAGTATATATATATATATATACTGTGTTTATATATATATATATATATATACTGTGTTTTTATATATATATATATATATATATATATATATATATATATATATATATATATATATAATGTGTGTATATATATGTGTGTATATGTATATATATGTGTGTATATGTATATATGTGTGTGTATATAAATGTGTATATGTATGTGTGTATATATATATGTGTGTATGTATGTGTGTATGTATATATATATATATATATATATATATATATATATATACACATATACAGGTAAAAGCCAGTAAATTAGAATATTTTGAAAAACTTGATTTATTTCAGTAATTGCATTCAAAAGGTGTAACTTGTACATTATATTTATTCATTGCACACAGACTGATGCATTCAAATGTTTATTTCATTTAATTTTGATGATTTGAAGTGGCAACAAATGAAAATCCAAAATTCCGTGTGTCACAAAATTAGAATATTACTTAAGGCTAATACAAAAAAGGGATATTTAGAAATGTTGGCCAACTGAAAAGTATGAAAATGAAAAATATGAGCATGTACAATACTCAATACTTGGTTGGAGCTCCTTTTGCCTCAATTACTGCGTTAATGCGGCGTGGCATGGAGTCGATGAGTTTCTGGCACTGCTCAGGTGTTATGAGAGCCCAGGTTGCTCTGATAGTGGCCTTCAACTCTTCTGCGTTTTTGGGTCTGGCATTCTGCATCTTCCTTTTCACAATACCCCACAGATTTTCTATGGGGCTAAGGTCAGGGGAGTTGGCGGGCCAATTTAGAACAGAAATACCATGGTCCGTAAACCAGGCACGGGTAGATTTTGCGCTGTGTGCAGGCGCCAAGTCCTGTTGGAACTTGAAATCTCCATCTCCATAGAGCAGGTCAGCAGCAGGAAGCATGAAGTGCTCTAAAACTTGCTGGTAGACGGCTGCGTTGACCCTGGATCTCAGGAAACAGAGTGGACCGATACCAGCAGATGACATGGCACCCCAAACCATCACCCAACCATGCAAATTTTGCATTTCCTTTGGAAATCGAGGTCCCAGAGTCTGGAGGAAGACAGGAGAGGCACAGGATCTACGTTGCCTGAAGTCTAGTGTAAAGTTCCCACCATCAGTGATGGTTTGGGGTGCCATGTCATCTGCTGGTGTCGGTCCACTCTGTTTCCTGAGATCCAGGGTCAACGCAGCCGTCTACCAGCAAGTTTTAGAGCACTTCATGCTTCCTGCTGCTGATCTGCTCTATGGAGATGGAGATTTCAAGTTCCAACAGGACTTGGCGCCTGCACACAGCGCAAAATCTACCCGTGCCTGGTTTACGGACCATGGTATTTCTGTTCTAAATTGGCCCGCCCACAACAGTCCGCGGATTATCCGCGGGTTGGGCGGTTGAAATAAAAAAAAATTCGATTTTATCCGCGGGTCGGGTCGGGCGGTTGAAATAAAAAAAAATTAGATTTTAAATAGATTCAGGCGGGTGGCAGTTAAACCAATTCGGAAATATATATACATAGTTAAATGTTGTTACCCACATACGAAAAACGAGCAGGCACCTGCAGCATGCCACAACAGAAGAAGAAGAAAAAAAGAGATGGCAACGCCGGCAGCAAACGTGGTACGCGACAAACTAAAAAAGGGAATACTAAAGACCAGAAAAAAAGGCCAGAAAAGTTCAGCGTGGACTCGTTTTTATGAGGTTGTAAATCAGGATGATTGTAATGCTGGCTACGTGATTTGCAAGAGCTGCGACGCTGTTTATGTCTACGACAGTCACAAAACCGGGACATCTAACATGGTGCATCACATTTGTGCAAAACCCCGAATCTCCACAAACACCCTGAGCATGAGCAGTTTCGTCCGCCGTGATCCCAGAAGAGTGCCACAGGATGTTAAAACAAGGCTTACAGATGCATGTGTGAACGCAGCTGCCTGCAGCAGTTTGAGTGGTGCGAGTGCGCTTGGAGGTGCGCTCAGCGCGGCTCCCAGATGATTGTGCACTGGTGTGCGTCTGGGCCGTGACAGCGTGGCACGCATTGAATGTCTCTGCTGCATTGGATCAGTCTCCTTTCTTTAACAGGCAAAAGCTTTATAACCTCACTAATGCCTTGCATTGTCTATATTAGATATATAACAACGGGCGGGTGGCGGATGGCGGGCGGGTGCGGTTTTGATTAAATGTTAGTTCGGGTGGATGGCGGATGGTTGACGACTTTTGTGATGCGGATGAAATAATTGCCTATCCGCGCATCTCTAGTGTGTATGTATGTGTGTATATATATATATATATATGTGTGTGTGTGTGTGTATATATATATACATATACACACACACATGTGTATATATATATATATATATATATATATATATATATATATATATATATATATATATATATATATATATATATATATATATACATACATATATACACACATATATATGTATATATATATACACATATATATATATATACACATATACGCAAAAATGCTGCCAACGACTCATTTATATATATATATATATATATATATATATATATATATATATATATATATATATATACATATATATATATATATACATATATATATATACATACATATATATATATATATATATACATATATATATATATATATATATATATATATAAATGTATATATATATATATATATATATATATATATATATATATATATATATATATGAGTCGTTGGCAGCATTTTTGCGGATTAGCCTACCGTTGTTAGGTCAGAGTCTGACTTTAGGCCACAACTACATTGCAGTTTTGTACTTGTACTTGCAGCTACTGTAGCATTAATTCAGTTTATAGCACATGTTTAAAGCTGCAAATAGTAAAATAAGCTAGTAAAGCAGTGTTTTATTACATTTTGATGATTTGTTTCCTTCATGAGTTATCTAGCATTTTGCATCTCTGGCCTCAGTATGCACAAGCCAGGACATTGATCTTATTTCAGTCTAGGGAGGACATCTCCAGAGCATTGGGCCTAATGGAAGTCACTTATCCTCCTCGTCCTCTTCCTCCCTCCATAGTCTAAATGTTTAATATGCATTCACTTGAATCCTGCCTTCGTGTCTGCTTTACTCCAACCAACTCCTTTTCTCTCTATCCCTCTGGTTTAGGACCCTCAACTCTGACATTTGACTCTATGGCAACATTGTCTTCAGCTGCCTTGATGCAGCCTGATAAGGGCTGCAGCAGATACAATATGTTTAATTGTCTATACTTCTGGCAGTAGGAGCTGAACACCACTGACAATTGTATTGGCATAAACCCAGTCCATTCTTGAAATACAATATCTATTAATTTATCCAAATTTGTGATAAATAAATTTGACTTATTTTTGTGAAGCCTTTGAACTAATTCACAATTGTGATTATAAGCTGGTGACATACAGCAACTTTAAGAAAGAACTAGCTCCAGGGTTTTTTCACTAATCAATTTAATGTTAATGTTGTAGAAAAGCATTTAGCTCCTCACATTCACCAACTCAGGGTGGACTCCTCTTTTTGTGATGACTGCGCTTTGAATGCCCTCTAGATTTGGACCAAGCTTCGATGATTCAGCCTCCCACTGACCTCTTATCACTGCATCATGTACAGTGCATCCAGAAAGTATTCACAGCGCTTCAATTTTTCCACATTTTGTTATGTTACAGCCTTATTCCAAAATGGAATAAATTCATTTTTGTCCTCAAAATTCCACAAACAACTAATGACAATAACAAACCATCTAATGACAACGTGAAACGGTTTTATTTAATACAAATAAAAATTAAAAATAAATCACATGTACATAAGTATTCACAGGCTTTGCTCAATACTTTGTTGATTCACCTTTGGCAGATTGAACTGGGGTAGTGTGGCTCGGTTGGTAGAGCGGCCGTGCCAGCAACTTGAGGGTTCCAGGTTCGATCTCCGCTATCGCCATTCGAGTCACTGTCGCTGTGTCCTTGGGCAAGACACATGACCCACCTGCTCCCTGTGCCACCCACACTGGTTTAAATGTAGCTTAAAATTGTAGATAATGGGTTTCACTACGTAAAACGATTTGAATCTCTAGAGAAACACGCTATATAAATAACATTTTCTTCACTTCACTTCTTTGGTGTGAATGCCAGGGAGTTTGGCGTAAACCAGGCACTGCTCATCACTGGGCCAATACAATCCCTGCAGTTAAGCATGGTGGTGACAGCATCATGCTGTGGGAGTGGTTTTCAGCAGCAGGAACTGGGAGACTGGTCAGGATAGAGGGAAATATGAATGCAGCAATATACAAAGACATCCCGGATGAAAACCAACATTTCCCATCCAATCTCATGGAGCTTGAGAGGTGCTGCAAAGAGGAATGGGCGAAACTGCCCAAGGATAGAAGTGCCAAGCTTGTGGCATCGTATTCAAAAGGACGTGAGGCTGTAATTACTGCCAAAGGTGCATCGACAAAGTATTGAGTAAAGGGTCTGAATACTTATTTTTTAGTTTTTTATTTTTAATAAATTTGCAAACAATTTCTACATTTCTGTTTTTTTCTGTCACGATGGGGGGCTGAGTGTACATTAATGAGAAATAAAATTAACTTGTTTATATTTTAGCAAATGGCTGCAATGAAACAAAGAGTGAAACATTTAAAGGGGTCTGAATATTTTCCGTACCAATGTGATTTTTTTAGTTTTTAATACATTTGCAAAATAAAATAAAAAAATACCTTTACACATTGTCATTATGGGGTATTTTGTGTAGGAATTTCATGAAAAAAATTATTTCACTATTTTTGGAATAAAGCTGGAACATAACAAAATGTGGAAAAAGTGAAGTGCTGTGAATACTTTCCGGATGCACTGTATCATGGTTTCATTACCTGGGAAATCCTAAAGACTTAAAGTTCAGCAGGCTTGGGAAAAACTTTATTCTGTACCATGATGCAATGTGTTTTACAGTATGTCACTGGCATGAAGAAGTTGTCATGTAAAACATAGTGATATTTCAGTGAATCTTTAAACCAGGGATGTATAAAGCGCTGTTTTATATTGGCCCTCATCGTGTTCTGAATATGTAATAATTTCAATATTAACAATATACTGTATGTGTGATACAACATGAACAACCACTTGCTTTGTCACCTAAAACACAAAAGCTAATATAGCAATGTTTTGTTTTTTTAATAGTTCAGTTTTTCCCACAGACAGGCAATCAATTTGTGCCAATTGGTGGTGTGGCCAGGGCGTCAAAATAACATGGAAACATTTGCATAATTGATTATGAAGCAATTATTTTTTTAAGGCAAAAAAAAGTATACACATATTTAAGAACAATAATATTTTTCTTGTCATTATGTTGTTTTGCTGTATTTTTAACTGTTGCTTCTCGTTGTATTACCACAGTGTAATACAGCTGCTCTTTGTACACCTGTGGTTTAGTTACATGTATTATTCTGCCCTCCCTGAATGTTGGAATTTAGTTCAAATGTCAAACTTAATTTTAAAACCCAATAAAAGTAAATGTTTTGTGGAACATGGTTGGTAGCACATGTATCACCTGGAAAGTGAAGTGTTACCTTCCTGTATCGCAAAATCTGTATTAAAAGAAAAATAAATCCCAAATATTTAACCGTTCAACCATGAATTGCGTTACTAACTCAACCAGCGTTATTCAGAGGTCTACAAGTTATTGCATATAGGTTAAAAGCACAAAATGAGTCCCTATTGGTATGAGCTTGGAGTTTGGTACAGTATTCAGCTACTCAGTGGTCTAGTGGTTAGAGTGTCCGCCCTGAGATCGGTAGGTCGTGAGTTCAAACCCCGGCCGAGTCATACCAAAGATGGGACCCATTACCTCCCTGCTTGGCACTCAGCATCAAGGGTTGGAATTGGGGGTTAAATCACCAAAAATGTTTCCCGGGCGCTACCACTGCTGCTGCTCACTGCTCGCCTCACCTCCCAGGGGGTGATCAATGGTGATGGGTCAAATGCAGAGAATAATTTTGCCACACCTAGTGTGTGTGTGACAATCATTGGGGAATATGGTATGGTTTATTTGTTTTGGACAAGCTCAACAAGTTACATAAAGGAACCTCACATGGTTGCATTTGCACAATCTAGCATGTTTGAAAAGGAGTAGCAAGAAGCATATGTTTTTCATCTCTTAAATGAGCAAATCTCTATAAGCAAATAGGAGTTCAAATATTGACACTTGTGCAGTGTTAGGGAAAAGGAAGTGATAGAAAGTTGAAAAATAGGAATAACAAAAGTAACATTTAGAGTAGTAATTTGTTTAAGTAGTTTGTCAATAATAAATATAAAGTCTTTTAAAATAGGAGCAAAACAAGCAAAGACATTGCAAATAACTGATTACTGAAGTATAATGTATTTTTTATCATAAAATGACAGTTATATAGATTATGCAAAAATGTATTGATCTGTGAATAAAATATATTAACATTGTTAACTTAACCTATGTTATAACTGTAGAATTAATATTGTTGGTTTGGTAACTTTAAGGTGCATCAGGCCTTTGTTTTTTAGTTGTCTTTTATTTTGTTGTAGTCAAGATGATTTCATCTTCTATGTTTGTTCATTTCTAAACTTCTGTCTTTTTCCGGTCCTCGGGAGAAAATGAGAATGTTGTCTTCAATGCTGTTGAAGAAAGTCCTGTGTAGTTGATCTGAATTATCCAAAAAGATGAAACCACTAACTTTGGCTTATCAGCATGAAAGTGACAGGCCAAGTTTTTATGTATGTATGTATATATATATATATATATATATATATATATATATATATATATATATATATATATATATATATATATATATATATAAAAATTTTCAGACAAAATAAACAGCATCATTTAAAAAAATTATGTGCTTTTACATTACATTCAATTTGGTTACTTGCACAATTAAAAAATAAGGACCCGAGTGTCTACCATAATTGTTTTTTTTTTTGCTCATTACAATTTTTTTTACAGCCTGGGTCAGTCCTGTTCATGGATCGGTACTGTTGGTTGGGGGCCTAAGTAAAGAACACCATCGTTTGAAAACATATTTGTTTCTAGGCAATATGAATGACTCAAAACTCTGTCCGTATATTTTTTAAACATATATCAACTAAGAATGTTCTGATCAGGGTTTTATACTGCCGATTCCGATTCAGTTCGATGAGTGAGATCGGCTGATACCAATGCCGATATAAATCACTTGTATCAACTGTAAATTTTTCAATTTGTTTATTGTGAGTGCCATTGACTGTTTTACAGTATCAACACAATATTTAAACTAGTCCCTTATTCTCTTTCTCGGTGTGTAAGATGTTCAGCCTCGTGCTCTATTGATAATGGACTTGATAATGATACTTAAGATACAAAGAATTGCAATTGATTTGCTGAAATAGAAGTGATTATTGTTAGCTTAGAGAAGCTGCTCCACACTGTGTATGGCGACACATAATCAGCTGCTAGCTTGTCAGCCATAAATGCTGTGTCAACCGGAGGGGATCAACGTTTGTGATAAGCCATGAAATGCATTAATCGGCAATGGTGATCACATAGTTCTTCACCAAATTCGGCCGATACTGATCGCTGGTCACTTCCCTAATATCAACCCTCTTATACTGCAATGTGTATGTAACCCGCCAGTAACTTCAACAAAGAAGAGGAAATAGGTTACTAAAAAGCAACAATTGTGGACAATCAAGCCTTTTCTCCCCTGTGGCTAATTTGATCTCCCTCGTTTTACAAAAGTCAAAACACACTGTTAACCAGTCTACAGGTGTTGCTGTGTGCAGCTCCGCCCTTTAGGTAGTGTGCCACAGTTGCAATAGAATGTACGGATTGTTTTTCTTATCTCCCCTTACAACTTTTGAAAATAGGGCCAAAAATTGTGTATGCCACTGGACCAAATTGCTTGTTGAAAAGCAGGGCTTAACAGTTTTAATCTCTTAATTCGTGCAACACATGAGTGCTGTTTAATCATTTATGCAATATGTCATGGTTTGTGGGTTTTGTGGTGGGCTGTTTTAAATTCAAACACTGACCCACATTACTGTAAATCTTATGGATACCTGAATGATGGCAAATTTTGGTATGACTGATATAAAGTGTTGTCTGTGTCTCCTTAGCATCCTTTTTCTATTGTCTATTGGTGTTGTGTTTGAATGGTAATAAGTAGTTGACAGCCAGCTAAACACTGGTAGACAGTTGAAACATCTTCATTCTTCAAAGTACAGATACTTCACCTCAATGTGGGAGGGAGTCAAGTAGGAAAATAATACCTCAGATATCAGAGCTTTAGATAGTTGTATATTAACAAGGGCTGTTGATCGCTTCTTAGGAGACTTTCACCATATCAGCAGAGATTGCATTAAACCAAAAGTAAATCAACTTTGTACTGCTGTATTTTGTCTGTGACATGCTGGTATGTCTGTTGAAGATATGACAGCAATAACAAGCAAACAAAGCTATGTTATTTCAGCAGTGGTATTTACCCCCACAAACAAAAACGTTAATAGCTTTATTTTGTATTATTATGTTATTCATAGTTGTTGACTGCAACCTCTGCTGAAAACCTTGATTTTCTTGTAGCTGGTTGGTATTAATATAAAATATTACAGGAACATTAACTATAAAACTAAGGAAAATTAACAAATTCAGATTATAGTTTTTGAAAAAAAAACAACAATTTACCCATTTTACCCATTCCACAATAACATGATTGACAGTCTGGGTTTATGTTGAATCCAATCTTCAATTAAAGAAATTATATTTTGAAATTAAGATTTTAATTAATTTGTTGCATAACCTATGTTGTTTATGGTAGGTTGTGTTTACTTCTGTAGTTATCAATTAATTTAGTAAAACACACTTAATAGACTCCATGCGTATTTTAGTGGAAATAGTTGACATTATAAAATATTTTTCTGCTCAACATAACTTAAGAAAATGTTTCAATTGAAATTACCCTTTTAACATGTGTGTATTAATAAAAGAATGTTTCTAAAAATTCAGTTGCACAGATCATATTGCAGGGGCCGTACGGAAACTATATACGGAAACTATATCCGCGTATTTAAAGTTCCGGGCATTCCATGCGGTCTGGATTTGATCAATTCTCATTAAACTTTTATATAAATTTTGTATTAGTTCTACTCATAAAGCGAATAATTGAAGCGACAGTATATGAACCAAAGCTTTTTTGTAATCGATTTAACGATTATTCGTTGCAGCCCTAGTCGCGCTTGTCAGATGGAGTAACTGGACACCCCAAAAGTCAAAGCATATTAAACAGTTATTACAATTTAAATTTATATAGACCACACCACTCAGGCTGCAGCAATTAATCCTTTAGACTAGAAACAAGTTTTGAATTATAATCTGTTGCGTTGATTAATCGTTTAATGAGTCTAACTAATAAGAATGGATAAAATCCACACCAGATAGAGTGCCCAAAACTTTGAATACGCAGACATTTAAAAAAATAAATAAATACACACATTTTAAAAGTGCAATTTTAATGTTGGTGATGTACATTTTTAGGGTAAAAAAATGAAGGTCAAGGCAATTAGAACATGTGTTGGTTTTTTCAACTATTTTCCCTAAAATACACAGAAGGTGTAAAGTGTGTTTTGTCCAAATACTCTTAATTGAATAAACAAATACATTGATTACTCGATTACGAAAGTATTGGATAGCTGCAGCCCTACACACATTACACACATACTACCTTGACCCAGTATAAAAAGTACCTATTTGCTCTGCATTTTTATCTGATTGGAATCAATGATCTTTAAAAGAGTGTTTGTGTTTACGAGCAGTTTCAAAACATCACACTTTAATATGCTTTTTGGGTGTTGTCCAGATTCAAAACATTTTTATTTCATTGCTAGTCAAAGATTTTCTCACAGCTTTTATAAAATGGCTTTTAAAATGACATTTGCCACGTTTGTATCTCTTTCCACAGAGGGAATTCCACAGGTGTACTACTTCGGTCCTTGCGGGAAATACAACGCTATGGTGTTGGAGCTGCTGGGGCCCAGTCTAGAGGACTTGTTTGATCTCTGTGACCGCACCTTCTCCCTCAAGACCGTCCTGATGATAGCCATACAGCTGGTAAAGCCTGGGTGATGTGTGCTGTGGGGCGGGGCGGGATCATTTTGTGGCAATGAAAGACCAAACACATTCTTACACAATATATATCCGGTAGGGTTAAAAGTTCTGCATTTATTTACATTTTCAGTTAAGATTCTTGTAATATAAAATTTGATGTAGCTATTATTTTCTTTGAAGTAAAGTTGCATATTTGGGCATGATTTACTTGCGAAAATGTATTGAGCCCCCTCTGTCTGTGCTTCTCAAAACTGAAAATATCTGTAAACCATGACTGATACCTATTATCAAACATTTTTAATAAATATAACAATATATTAATAATATACGTAAAATGACAATACTAATATCTTTAATAATATTAAAGCTGTCAAATTTAGCGAGTTAACGCAAGTGATTAATCACACAAAATGATCGCATTAATCATGTATCAATGCAGATTAATCGCCTAATTTGTTTTGACCCCATGTGCTACTTTACTTAAAACTGTGGATGTTTACAGTCAGTGATCAGGTGAGTGCAAAGTTGAGTGAGGTGACTCCAACTGGTGTGCTCTGTGTCTAACTTAGCTTCAAAATATGTATATTAATTTAGTACAACATTAAAAAAAGTTTTTGTATAACATTATGACAATTATATTGCATGTGTCAAAATGTTGGGGTCTTCTATAAAGTTAATTTCAATTATGCAAGCAAGTAATTTACTGTGATTAATCACAATTTAAAAATGTAATTAATGTTATTTAAAAAAATAAAGATTTGACAGCACGGCATAATAAACATATATTTATTAAAATGTATCTGCACTGAAAACACTTATTACTCATCACATGGCTTCTCTTCTAGATAACGCGGATGGAGTATGTCCACACCAAGAGTCTGATTTACAGAGATGTGAAGCCAGAAAACTTCTTAGTTGGGCGGCCAGGAAGCAAGAGGCAGCACACCATTCACATCATCGACTTTGGTCTGGCCAAAGAGTACATAGACCCCGAGACCAAAAAACACATCCCCTACCGGGAGCACAAGAGTCTGACTGGAACGGCACGCTACATGAGCATCAACACACACCTGGGAAAAGGTGAGAATGTGACATAGGCTCTTCTCTATACATATTTGCTAGTAGAAATATCACATTTTGGCATGTCTTGAATTAATTTTGGACCCTGCATTACTAGGGTTGTGCGATATAGACTGTATACAATACAGTTTAAATACATTTGGCCGACAATAGAGCTTTTAATGCTGTCGTTATATTGTGATAATTCATGTTGATGACACATTCTAGCTAGGACTGGACAATTAATTTAATTTCGATTTCGATTATGGCTTCTCACGATCATGAAAATATAATCATTTAAAAAAAACAAACTATTAATGAGCCACGCAACATGCATGCAAATTTCGGAGCATTTGAAGTGAGAGTGGAAAAAAGACCACGTCTACTAGAAGTTTGGGATCTTACCAAGGTTGCTACTTTTTATGTGACACAGTGCTAGTATGCATAATCAATAATCACTCAACTCAACAAAAACAGTAAGGCATGTGAATTCCTCATTCACATAACTGCGGACAGAGTCACATAATTGGCCAATAAAACGGAATCCGCTGATAAACGCGGAATATTAGGGAAATTGACATAAATGTGGTGGGCAGCACGGTGATAGAGGGGTTTGTGCGTCTGCCTCACAATACAAAGGTCCTGGGTTCGATCCCGCGCTCTGGATCTTTCTGTGTGGAGTTTGCATGTTCTCCCCGTGACTGTGTGGGTTCCCTCCGGATACTCCGGCTTCCTCCCACCTCCAAAGACATGCACTTGGGGATAGGTTGATTGGCAACACTAAATTGGCCCTAGTGTGTGAGTGTGAATGTTGTCTGTCTATCTGTGTTGGCCCTGTGATGAGGTGATGACTTGTCCAGGGTGTACCCCGCCTTCCGCCCGATTGCAGCTGAGATAGGCTCCAGCACCCCCCGCGACCCCGAAAGGGACAAGCAGTAGTTAAATGGATGGATGGATGGACATAAATGTGAGTTAAATGCTGTCATTATAAGGAGAAGGAAGGACCGCTCATGTATCCCTAAAACACATCCTGAACTAAACAATGTTGAGACGACCGCTTTGAAACAGTGACGAAACTACAAATCTCAAGATAGCAAGAATCCATACACCCACAACAGATCTCATCTGCTTGTGTTGTTTTAGAACAACATCATCAATGTAAAATTATTGTACAAACAGCAGTCGCAACTTGAGGGGCTCGCTCTTTTTCTTTTTTAAAGCCTTAAGTCACCTCTACTCATCAAGCTGAGGACAGTACAGAACACCCGATCCTTATAGGGACGGCGTGGCGCAGTGGGAGAGTGGCCGTGCGCAACCCGAGGGTCCATGGTTCAATCCCCACCTAGTACCAACCTCGTCATGTCCGTTGTGTCCTGAGCAAGACACTTCACCCTTGCATGGCAGCTCCCTCCATCAGTGTGTGAATGTGTGTGTGAATGGGTAAATGTGGAAGTAGTGTCAAAGCGCTTTGAGTACCTTGAAGGTAGAAAAGCGCTATACAAGTACAACCCACAACCCATTTTTCACAATAAAATAGCATGGTGCGCCACATCCTGTCTGACTGAGCTAACAAAATAAATGTTTCAAACAAGTATCTTAAGCAAGCATTTATTTTATTTGACACAAAAAGCACATACTCTATGGTGGTAAAAGATTTAAAAAAAAAGAAAAACTGAATGTTATTGTTTATTATTTAAATGTATTGTTATTACTCTTAGTATTTTACTTGTTGTGGTTTATTCGTTTCTAATTCATATACATTTTTTAAAACTATATTTAAAGTTGAGTTTTGGTGGTACAATAAATATTCATGTGTTATAATTAGGCAGCACGGTGGAACAGGGGTTAGTGCATGTGCCTCACAATACGAAGGTCCTGAGTAGTCCTGAGTTCGATCCCGGGCTCGGGATCTTTTTGTGTGGAGTTTGCATGTTCTCCCCGTGTCTGCGTGGGTTCCCTCCGGGTACTCCAGCTTCCTCCCACTTCCAAAGACATGCACCTGGGGATAGGTTGATTGGCAACACTAAATTGGCTCTAGTGTGTGAATGTAAGTGTGAATGTTGTCTGTCTATCTGTGTTGGCCCTGTGATGAGGTGGCGACTTGTCCAGGGTGTACCCCGCCTTTCGCCCATGTGCAGCTGAGATAGGCTCCAGTACCCCCCGTGACCCTGAAAGGGACAAGCGGTAGAAAATGGATGGATGGATGGATGTTATTAATAGTGATGACAATACCAATCAAAATAATCTTGATTATTATTTTTACTATAATCGTCCAGCCCTAAATAGCTGTGTCCTGCAAATTTGACAGCTGCAAGCGAAATAAATGCATCCTCATAGAACTGTGTGTAAAGTGCCTTATGTGATATTATAACATTATTAGTGGTTAGCTAACAGCTAATCTACACAGGCATTTAGCTTTGCTGCCTGTTAGCTAACAAGCCAATGGCTTAACACATAGCTTGAGTAATAATAGCACAAGGAAATTATATTTAACGGTTCCAAGAACTTAACAAAAAACAGATCTACTCTCCCAGCAGTGTTAATTTTGTAACTACTCATTTTTGTCAAGATCTTATTTTCCCTTGACTAAAATAAGACGACAGTAAATCAAAACTAATGCATTTTGACTAAGACGATTACGAAGTTAACTGACGTTTTTGTCAACAAAAACAAGACTAAAAAGTTGACCGATACAAAATCTAATCATATTTAATTTTGTCTTGTCGATGGGTGGAGCAAGTTTGCAATATATCCAATCACAGCTCTTAATCAGCGCATGAGAAATGGGCCAGGAGAGAGTTACAAAGGACAGCCAATCAGATGCTTTTCTTTGTGAGATCAAGAAGTTGCACTGGGGACGGCGTGGCTCGGGTGCTAGAGAGCAACTTGAGGGTTCCTGGTTCGATCCCAGCTTCTGCCATCCTAGTCATGGCCGTGGTGTCCTTGAGCAAGACACTTCACCCCTGCTCCTGATGGGTCAGGTTGGCGCCTTGCTTGGCAGCTTCCGCCATCATCGGTGTGTGAATGTGTGTGTGAATGGGTGAATGTAGAAATAGTGTCAAAGCGCTTTAAGTACCTTGAAGGTAGAAAAGCGCTATACAAGTATGTCTGTTTTTAACAAGTCCCACATTGTAATATGGGTACACCTGGAAGAAATAGAAGATAACTTAAGTCTAAATTTACTGTCATTTTAGTTTACTAAAATATTGTAAGATTAAGATTTGTCGACTAAAACTTAACCAATTGAGTTGAATACAATGTGACTAAAACTAAAAGCTGTTTTTGTCAAAAGTCCATGACTAAAACTAAATTAAAAACTGCTGACAAGATTAACACTGCCTTCTTGATTGTACCTAAAACAATCTGATAAAATTGGCCCAGATCTTTATTACGGCCGTAGTTCCTAGTATACAGTTTCTGGGGTAAAGTTCTTGCGATGGAAAAGGGGTTTCTGGTTTCATTTTAAAGTGTTACCGGTAATTTGCCCTCTCAAACTGATGACTCATTACAGCCCAAGTACTGGTGAATGAAACATGAAATGTAATATTGCAATCATCCTACATGAATTTCTTCCTGTTGTCAATTTCAGAACAAAGTAGGCGGGATGATTTGGAGGCCCTGGGTCACATGTTCATGTACTTCCTCCGAGGTAGCCTTCCTTGGCAAGGCCTAAAGGTAGTGTATTGTTTCATATACACCAGACATTTTTTTTTTTGCAATTCATCATGATCTTCGGTTTGATGTTTACCTTTGCCAAACTCTTCCTTGATCTGCTTGACCCTGGAAAAACAACACCGTTCTCTTACACACGAGACATTCAAGGTCTCCTTGTTTGTTGTATTTTTGGAACCTGAAACATAAGAGAGGACAACAGAAACACCTTCACCTCCCACTCGCTGCCTTGAATTGGAAAAACAAAGGCAAAGTGCCGTTGATAGAATAGGTTGTTGTCTAATAATGACCACTTTATTTGACGGCAAAAGGGACGGAATGTCCCTTTTGCAAATAATAAGAGTAGAGTGAAATAGCTGAGCATTTGTTATGTGGGAGGAAGCCTGCGGTAGATGGATGTGAGCGATAGATGACTGTGGGGGATGCTGCATGGCTCGGGCCAAATCGAGTTTTCATCAATATGCAACATGGCAGCAAGCATAAAATACAATGACAGAGGAGGTAGAAAACATAAAATACAATGACAGAGTACAGTGATCAGTTCTGGAACTTGCCGTGTCTTCGCTTATGTTGTCTTGGTTACAGTTGGCTGATAAGGGACAAAAAATTAATTCCAGGGAACCATATTTCTTTATCCTGTGTTCACACTGATAACATGCTCCGACAGTGTATGCGGGTAATTGGATTGTCTATTTTCTATGATATCCTACATGATGGGGATAGTTGATGCTTAAATGCTTAAAATGGACCACAACAATTACGTATGGTTAGTGTGGTGTTGTGGTAAAATATTAATACAAAGGAGCATTAGCCTTATTTTTTTACTTGCAATTTTATGAGATTAAAATCAAACTAGAAAATGCTATTTCGGTAGAAATTGCATGTGAATGCTGAAAATTCGAACAGAAATAGTAACTGTTGGCACACTGGCCAGATAGCGTCAAGTAACAAAAATATATGACTGTACAACTGCAAAATTAGCAAAAAAAAAAGCTGGCGTCCTAACATAAGTGCTAACGTTAGCATGCCAGAAGTTAACATGTGATAAATAAAATATTTTAATCGTACCTGCAAAATTAGCTTAAAAAGCTAGAATCTTCGCATACGTGAAGTAACTAAACATTTGGCTCTGATGTGTATAGCTGTAAAATGAGCAAGAAAAACCATAGCATGGTAACGTTAGCTAACATGCTAACAGTTAGCAATCGTGAATTAACAAAACATTTGATTCTGAGGTGGATACCTGCAAAATTAACTAAAAAAGATAGCATGGTAACATTAGCTTAATAGTAACGCTAGCAGCATGGTAACAGTTAATATACGTGAAGTAACAAAATATTTGACTCTGAGGTGTACACCTGCAATAATGTGCTAAAAAGCTCGCAAGCTAATATTTTTTAACGTTACACATGTTGACTGTTAGCATGCTAGCAAGAATACTAGCAATTTGACTAACCTTATCAGGGAGCATTTTGACTTTGGAACAGTTTGAAATCGGTTGTGAAATGTGGAAGTAGTAACACTTTTTAATAGAGAATAAGTGTTTTACTGAAAAGTGGGAAAACCAGGAATTTTTCCGGACATAAAAACAGTGAGCTTTGGAGCGTTCACACATTTGCAGTGTTTGCGATGCAATTTTGACCGGCACAATTGGATTTTGCCTGACTTGTTAATTCCCTCGCTCATAAACACATTATCATGGGACTCTGTAAATGCAACTTGCTGTTTCAACTCTGTATAGTAGATGGCATCATAACGCTGTTTAACTCTGTTTTCAGAAGCGATCAGCGTTGCCAAAAACGTAAGACTTTGCCGCTATATTTACAGTGTATCCGACTTGCAACAAAATTAGCGACATTTTCTGGTTCTATTTTATTGCTCTTTCCAACAAGTATCTAAAAGCACTTGAAGGCTTGTGACATTATAAAAACACCAAGAAGAAACAGAATGCACTCGGGATGCACCTTTTTTTTGGCCATTATCAATACAGATGACTTCCTTCTTCTCAAGACCGACACCAATACCTTCTTTATATAGTTTTTTTTTTTAATGTAAATTTACATATAGTTTGTGCACACCTTACTTTTTGTGTAAATTATACTTTGGCATCATCTACACCCCATCACCAACACAACACCACAAGTAGATTTCAGTCCCGTGGGTAACAGTGAATTGAATGAATCCATCTTGCTGGCTCTCAATACCTGGCGTGCAATCATGTTTACACAATCGCTTCAAAGTCCTGATACTGATGATAAGCTTGTGTTATTGTGTGACTGAGACTTTAGTTATTTGTGTAACCTTTACTAAAGTGTAACTTGGTTACACCTTCGTCTGTATTTTATTTGTATTTTTTTCACCAAAAAAAACCGTATAAATTAATTTAATAGAATTTGATTCAAGTGGTTATTTTTGTACTTTGAGGACATTTACTTCGAAATATGACTTTATTCTCAAAAGTTTGACTGTATACTTGTAGTGAAAAAAAATTCCACATTGTACTTTAATGTACTAAATTAGAAATAATATTTTTTGCTCTCACTTGGTTTCGTTATTTATTTTCTAATAAAAACAAATACCTTGACCAACTTGTATTCATAGCTGTAAAAGTGTTTCTAAAGATTTTAATATTTTTAATATCTTAATCTCGTAATCGCTTAGTTACCATTCTATCAAAAACTATCCAATAGGGCAGGGGTCTCAAATAGTTTTGAGGTTCCCATGACAGTTATGAGCAGTGTTCGTAATAATGGCGTTATGTAATAACGGCATTTGGGACGCCGTTACTTTTACTAGTAACGAGTAATCTATTTACTTTTAGGTCCATTACAATGTCGTTCGCGATAGCTTGATGTAACGTGGCACGCGTCTTTTGATTTGATTGATTGAGACTTTAATTAGTAGATTGCACAGTGAAGTACATATTCCGTACAATTGACCACTAAATGGTAACACCCCAATAAGTTTTTCAACTTGTTTAAGTCGGGGTCCACTTGAATCAATTCATGGTACAAATATATATCCATCCATCCATTTTCTACCGCTTATTCCCTTTGGGGTCACGGGGGGCGCTGGAGCCTATCTCAGCTACAATCGGGCGGAAGGCGGGGTACACCCTGGACAAGTCGCCACCTCATCACAGGGTACAAATATATACTATCATCATAATGCAGTCATCACACAAGTTAATCATCAGAGTATATACATTGAATTATTTACAATCCAGTGTGTGGGGGGTTAGGTTTGGTTGATATCAGCACTTCGGTCCTCAACAATTGCATCATCAGAGAAATGGACATTGAAACAGTGTAGGTCTGACTTGGTAGGATATGTACAGCAAGTAGTGGACATAGAGAGATCGGAAAGCATAAGAACAAGTATATACATTTGATTATTTACATTTGATTATTTACAATCCGGGGATGTGGAAGGGGGAGGGTGTTAGTTTAGGGTTGAAGTTGCCTGGAGGTGATCTTTTAGTGCGGTTTTGAAGGAGGATAGAGATGCACTTTCTTTTACACCTGTTGGGAGTGCATTCCATATTGATGTGGCATAGAAAGAGAATGAGGTAAGACCTTTGTTAGATCGGAATCTGGGTTTAACGTGGTTAGTGGAGCTCCCCCTGGTGTTGTGGTTATGTCGGTCATTTACGTTATGGAAGTAGTTTGACATGTACCTCGGTATCAGGGAGGTGTAGCGGATTTTATAGACTAGGCTCAGTGCAAGTTGTTTTACTCTGTCCTCCACCCTGAGCCAGCCCACTTTGGAGAAGTGGGTAGGAGTGAGGTGTGCTCTGGGGTGGAGGTCTAGAAGTAACCTGACTAGCTTGTTCTGGGATGTTTGGAGTCTAGATTTGAGAGTTTTGGAGGTGTAGGGGTACCAGGAGGTGCATGCGTAATCGAAAAAGGGTTGAATGAGAGTTCCCGCTAGAATATTTATGGTGCTTTTGTTGACCACAGAGGAGATTCTGTAGAGAAATCTTGTTCGTTGGTTGACCTTATTGATTACCTTGGTTGCCATTTTATCACAGGAAAGATTAGCCTCTAGAATGCAACCTCGGTAGATGACCTCATCTTTCCTGGTGATGTGGTTTTATGTCGACAACAAGACAGCGTCATAAGTTCAATGCAGGAAATATATTTTTACTAGTGAAAGCAACAAGCAGCACCGCACTTAAATTAACTTGATTTGAAATAGGAAGTGGTACCATCACGCTGTGACACAGCAGACAACAACATATGTACGCAATGGGAATATTGAACAACAAATCAATGATTGAAATGACAAACTTGTCTTCCAAAATATACCCCGTTTGTTGACATGAAGATATGACAGCCATCGAAGAACATTCAATCTTTTTATCAAGCGGAGGGAACACAATCCGGTGAAAAGATTCAAAAGAGCTGGCGTCAGAGCCTACAAAGTGTGCTGCTAACCGCTAAAGCACAGCTCCGTTGAAACCCTCGATGACGTCAGACGTCACAATGCAACAGGCCCCGCCTTTTAAAAGTACAGACTCCGCGCACTGCGCCCTTATATTAAACATCTTTCAAATGCATATGCCAAATATTTAAAGGTTTATAATGTATAAATTACTTTCCCTAGTAATTAATTACATTTATTAAAGAGTAATCCCGTTAGTAATTAAATTACTTTTTACTATAATTCATTACTTTTTCAAAATAATTTTCAGAACACTGGTTATGGGTATCCTCAGATATTAGATTTAAGCTCAATTTAAGCTAAATGTTTTATCCTTAAATGCTTTTAACTGTAAACTGAGGTCATTTGAAGAAGCCTCAGTTATCTGTAACTGTTTTACTTGATGTCATTAATAATTTATGTGTAACTTTGCTGCCTCTTGGCCAGGACTCCCTTGAAAAGGAGGTTTTTAATCTCAATGGGATTTTTTCCTGGTTAAATAATAAATAAATAAAACATAAATGTTATCGTATTAGTAATGTATTTATGCAGATTAATCTCGCAATTCATTTCCTGTGTTACATGCTCCTTTACCATAATGGCATATTGTTACCTGGAAGGCTGAGGGTTGAGTACGTGCAATTTTTGTGTCAAAATTAAAGGAAAGAATATGTTTAGTAAGAAAGAGGAAGCGCTTTATTGACACACTTTATTTCCAGGCTTTCGCCGGCCACACAAAATGATGTGGCGGGCCAGATCAGACAAAACAATAGAAAATGCACTTGCAAGTTGTGGATAATTAAATAAAATCTAAAATATATTCCATTTTCTCTTAGAATTTATGAATTCAACATTTTAGAGCATTGCTTTTTTTTTTTTTCACATTTGGTTGTGTGCAAAACACTTGCCATTGAATTATGATGCTTTCATTCATTTAACCAAGTCATTGTAATGATTTCAGAACCCCAATGTGTGTCATGACTAAAGAACGTAGAATAACAAACCAGACCAACCTGTCTGCAAGCAATGCACTACATATAACAATTAGGGATGTGTACCGAGGACCGGAATTCTTTTTTACAGGCTCCTAATTGGGTCGGTCCATGAGGACCGTTAAGCATCTGGACAAATGATACGGCTATCTGTATTTTTTTAATGCAGTTGACTGTAGTAATTATGGCACGCTGTCACATTCACTTCAGCTGCTGCTACGCATAAAACAAGACCTGGGTAGGATCTTATAATCAGCTTGGGTAATCACAAATAAGGAAACAACACCACACACAAAAGTTTGCAACAACAATATTTCCTCTTCAAAAGTCACGCACGCTGATTAGAATTAGTGTCAGTTTAAAGTGAACACTCTTTACTCACATCCGCTGCTTCCGCACTTAATCAACCACTCTAGTAATCCAGTAATTCAAAGGCCAAAATTAAGCCACTCAAAATGTGAATTATTGAAGTAATATAACATATAACTAATATAATATAATAATCCATAAAGTTGCTCTTAAGCAACCATCATTTGACAGGTCTTTAGTCACCGTCACACTCCTTCGCGCCTCGTTTGCGTGGCATCAAAACACACCTTGCCTACATGCACACCCACCTAACATGTTAGTTGATTGTATTGATTTGTATTATATATTTGATACATCATGTAAATGTCTGTGCTCTGCTGAGTGTAATTGTAATGAATAGAAACACGTTGATGGATCTGTGTGGTCTTTACAAGATGATGCACTGCAAACATAGTTGACTTGTTTAAAACTTAAAAAGCAGGTGTTTATAAATGACTTCCCTGCTTTGAGATGTTGCATGATGTTGGTGGTGTACAACCTCTTGTGCTAATAAAAATGTTAATAAAAAATTATTATTATTTTTTTTACATATTGTACCGATGAATAATGGTATTGATAAGGAATACTTATATTGTTATCGAAAAAATCCTCTACCGATGTGGAGAGCACTTCTAAGATAGGGAGGAGGCGTGCAGCCTCAGAGCTAATCACACCTTGTCTTGTCATATAAGGCAAATGTAATGCATGAGAAGCATTCATTTCATGTTTATAGTTGATAATAGCAGATTTTTCACTGTTAGTTACCTGTAGTATTAACAGCAGATTCACTTCTGGCTAAGCGGTGAACGAAAACATGTCATTCATTCAAAGTTATCACATGCTGTGTATGCTATTGTTTGAGGAAATATACAGATTGCAAGTATCGCAAGTTTCCAAGTTGTCATCCTTTCTCGTGAATAACTATGTGGTGACACCATGCGTTCACAAGAATCGAAAAGGGCCTTGTTAAGAAACTTGCAAATGATTACCAGGAATTGAAACACAAACT
This sequence comes from Nerophis lumbriciformis, assembly GCF_033978685.3. NCBI lineage: Eukaryota > Metazoa > Chordata > Actinopteri > Syngnathiformes > Syngnathidae > Nerophis > Nerophis lumbriciformis. Next base: position 21,793,335 of record NC_084561.2, on the reverse strand, counting down.
GGTTTTCCATTTCCCATCCGTAATTACACCTTTTTCCTTACACTGACTCTGGTTATGTACTAGCCCAGCCTTCGAATTGCTAATAATGCATCATCTATCTTTCCTTCCAGGCTGAAACTTTAAAGGAGAGGTATCAGAAAATCGGTGACACCAAACGAGCAACACCGATTGAAGTGCTATGTGAAAGCTTCCCTGGTCAGTAGAACCACTGTTATGTGTAATAATTGCCGTTCTGCATTAAAACATCATTTTTTTTTGCTTACGTCCCGTTTGATACAGAAGAAATGGCTACTTACCTGCGATACGTGAGGAGGCTGGACTTTTTTGAGAAGCCCGATTACGACTACTTGCGGAAGCTCTTCACTGATCTCTTTGACCGAAACGGCTACGTCTTTGACTATGAATATGACTGGGTTGGCAAATCCCTGGTGAGTCGTCTCGAAATCAGTCAGGGGAATTAGCCTGGGATGCATTTGTTATTCAAGTGAAACACTGCTTCTTGATATCGCGGTATTCTTTGCTTTATTTTTTATATATACATTGCACGTTTTCATTCATTCGTGTTCTGTATTGGTCCTTGTTTCAGCCCACACCAATAGGCCCTATCCCCAGTGATGCTCCCCTGCAGCCCAGCAGCAGGGACAAAGCACAACAGCAGACCAAAAACCAGGTGAGTTATTTAGCAATATTACATAACTGTCACACCTGCCTGCCAATCTACAAGATGACTGACTGACCCACCAACCCAGTCATTCAAGTTCCTCTGCCTGGTTGTTCTTATTGTATCCAACTCTAAGCAACTTCCTGGAGAAAAGGGCTGCCACTTTTCCGTCACACACGCACATTTCATGGCAGAAATCTCAGTCGTGAGGCTATTTGTTTATGACGTTATTATTGTTCTATTGTCAGACAGCAGCATAAATTTACCTGCACAGTCACAAGTGTGACTTGCTAGCTGTGAAAGAAAGCAGTGTTTGGGTGTTGCCTTTAATTCATACATCGTTGCCTTTGCATGCCTGAGTTGAAAATGCTGACTGCATTGTTCATACCAGTAATGACAATAGATGCTTAATGTGTGACAAAGCTTACTTTCCCAGTATAATCCAAGTCTTTTGAACTTTAATCATCATTTCTAATGATTGGTTTATTGAAAAAAACTTGTATAAGATGTCTCATGGACACAGAATAATCAAACTGTATTTATATAGCACTTTTCATGCACAGGCAAGTTGCAACACAGAACTTTTGACAATAACAAGACATGACATGGCATGGCACTGAGAATTGAGGAAACAAGTTGTCTTTTAGGCGTCCAAACTGGAGAATAACTAATAATAAACATTTACGTAATCTAAAAAATTATATAAAATATGATTTCAAAACATGTAAAAAATGAATAATATATATTAATAGCCTACCGCCCGAGTGCAGCTGAGATAGGCTCCAGCACCCCCCGCGACCCCGAACGGAACAAGCAGTAGCAGATGGATGGAATAAATAAATAAAAACATACAATTGTGAAAATAATAATAATAGTAATAAATAATAATAACAAAACAAATGAATACAAATTAAGAACCTAAAGAAGAGTTTAAAATGATCAGTAAAAAGCTTGATTAAAAAATTAGAGTTAGGGTTAGAGGGTTAGAGGGTTAGGGTTAGAGGGTTAGGGTTAGGGTTAGGGGGGGTAGGGTTAGGGTTAGAGTTAGAGGGTTAGGGTTAGGGTTAGAGTAGGGTTAGGGTTAGGGTTAGATCAACGGTTTTCACAGTTCTTCAGGTGGGGCCATCGTGGCTAAAGGCCGCTTCACCATTGGTCTTTTTTCTGGTATTTGGATAAAGAGCTGGTGCCAGAGGACCTCATGGTCTACAAGGGTTTGATATGTCGTTAAACTTGATGAATCTAACACAGGGTGTTGAGATTTTATGATTGGCTTCCACTGTTGACGCCACCTTTTTTAAAATTGCTTTTCATTAAACATTGCAACCTCTGAAGTACCATGCACGTTGCCCGTGACGATAACGAGATGACTATATACTCCAAGGTTAGGTCCGGGGGCCAATTGCACAGCAAATTTTTTAACGGCCTGCAGCACATTCTAAAAAACTTTATCCAGGGTGTCCCTTGCCTCCCGCCCGAGTGCAGCTGGAATAGGCAAAAAGAGCAAACAGGTGTTATTTTACGAAAAAACTTTGAAAGGTTAATGCTAATAAACAAAGCTGACAAGCAGGCTTTTTTTGAATGAGAAAAATCTATATATTGGTTCTGAAAATTAAAAATATCAAAATGGCCACCGCATGTTTGGGTTTACCAGTATGCGTCCCTCCGTGGAAAAGGTTTGGACACCTCGGGTTAACATTTTAACCGATACTGTTGCCGAAACGGTTCCCAAACCGGCACCAATGATGAAAAATGTTTAAAAACAATTAGGGGTGCCCCAATCCTATATTGGAAAAAAAAGAAACAAGTATCGGATATCGGCTTGCATCTAGGATCTCTGATGTTCTCAGATACCAGCAGGCCTGCAGTACGTTTATTTATGCAAGGCTGGACAGCCAGTTAACATTTACAGTAAATGCCCTCAAAAAAGCACACAAGGTTGATATTTTCTCGTATTTTAATCAAGTAATTTACAAAAGGTAAACATGGTAGGCTATAGGCTACTAGGAGCTTGCAACTACACAACAGCTAACCACACAAGCTAGACGTACATATTAAGCGTCCTTAATTGAACAATATTGCAGTCTGAAACACAACATTTGTCAATATAAACCAATTTTAAATAATTATAGTTGCAAATTACTTGCACATAAAGTCTTGAAGGTATTAGAAAGTATCCGTGTCCGCATCATTCAATTTCATCAGTACTAATGCGCTGACCATGATGAATTATTTCGACCAGTGAGTGTTGCCAATAACAATTTAGTAGCAAAACATCTTCCGAGACAAACCAAGCAGTCCAGTTGCGAACGATTGAACGCCCTGAGGTGACAATGACCTGGATGAGCGAGAACATTCATAGGAATTTAGCACTCCACTTCAAAAGCATAAATCTGTCATAAGGTTAGTGTTTTTCATATCTACCACTGTTCTCTAAATCCACTTCATCAAACATTTTCTAGCATTCCAAAGTACAAAATAAAAGTATGTACTATGATTCAAACTGATATCGCATCGGTATCGGCCAATACGTAAGGCTCCAGAACTGGTATCTTATCAAGAATGAAAATGTTGTATGGGGACACCCCTACAAACAATGCCTCTTTGATTTTTACAGAATTTTGTGACATGCAAGATGATAGTAATTTAAATAGTTAGATGATATGAATAAGATGCTAACTAAGTGAGGAATTCAACATTATGAAATAAAATCCACAACAAATTGTCTGAATTATTGCAGCAAAACAAACCAGAGCATGTGCCAAAAAAATCAAAAACGACCTACCTGTGTTGTAATGTCAATGTTCAGAATTCCGAGGCGTGTGAATGCATCTCCTTGCTGCACTGGGGAAGTGCGTTTTTGAAAAGCACTTTTTCAAAAGCGTTGCAACTGATCACTGCTGTTGGCGTTATAAGTCGGCAATAATGTTAAAAGAAAGTGCCTCTGTCAGGATGTGACATTACTTGAACAATATCTCCTTCAAGCACGTGAAGAATGCATATGTGTTTACTTAGCACCAAAATGAAGCACAGATAGCTTCAGCCTTGTTACTACCCTTTACCGGTGCCATTGTGGTCCCCAACCCTAACAACGATACGGTAGGAGGCTAAGGGGAAGTACTCGATGGTACTTAGCTGTGTCTGTTGAATACTCGAGGCTTTTTCTTTTCCTCCTGCATGACTTGTAAGTGTGTTGATCTGTGCTTCATATGAATTTTGCTTCCCTTTTCTCCTATTAACATACTGTAGTATGTCTTAACAAGCCTGCTTCTGCTTGGGAGATGTCTTCTGTAATTGTTTTTTGTTTTTCTTTCTTTTTGTTTTTTACTCACCCACCCCATCTTTACCTTGCCCCTTCACTCCTTCACATCACGACACCCACCGACCCTCCCCGTCCCCACACACATACATAAACACAACCTCACCACATTGCTACCCCATCATCCCTGCCCCTTCACCACCACCACCCACGTCCTCAACCTTTTTTTTTTTGCTATTGCATCAAGTCGCCTGAGCCCAAAGGAAGTGAGTCTCAGCCCACTCCCGTGACCAATAAGGAGACTTTGGGGTCGCACCTCACAGCTGAGCGGCTGGGGGGCTCTGTTCAGGTACTGCTGCTACTGCTCAGACGGCTACTGCATGACGCTGTGTGTTTCTGTCCGTGTTGTTGTTATCCCTCGCATTGCCTGCGCTCTATCCCCAACCCTGCGCTGTGTCTTCTCGGTCCTGTTTGCTCTCACAGCAGCAATCGCCTCATCTGCTAATAGCCTGTTATGTGAACGGTTGTGCAGAGACAACATCTAGATTTTTGTTGTAAATGGTTGGCTAAATACAACAGCTGTGTAGATGTTGTGTACATTTTCCCCTAAGTGCCGTTTTAAATTCCATTGCCGTCCCCCACATGTGCTTTGAATATGGCTATTTGTATGGATCCTTAAATCAGAGGCCTCCTTTGTTATTGCTGCAACTCAACTATGCCACCCAGTGTTCGACAAGCAGTACTGCAGCTTTCCCGCTTCTATGAAGTTGCTTTAGTTGGAAGTTTTTATACCACACAAGCTGATACACTCAAAGGTGGCTGGCGATCAGAAACGATTCACACTACAATCAACGGGCTCTGTACTGCACGTGAGTTTGTGTTTGAGCCCCTCTGGTGTCTCTGTGCCCACACAGGTGATGAGCTCAACAAATGGCGAGCTGAACACTGACGATCCCACAGCTGGACACTCCAACGCTCCCATCACCGCTCCCACTGAGGTTGAAGTGGCCGACGATACCAAGTACGTGACCAAAAAGCGGTTGTCTTTTACAAAACTGAGATGTTTACCATCGTGTTGCATGTTGGGGGTCTGTCACGTACCGGTCATGAGATGCAGTAAAACCATATTTGTTTCCCCTGATGCATTTAGTACTTTTTTTTTCCCTAAATAGCAGTACACTGTCATCCAGCCCTACAACCTTTGTATTTGGGATGCACTACTCGGGCTGGGCAATTATATGATTGAGGATGGTGATTGAGTTTGATCGCGATGATCAGCTGTTAGCATATGTTTTACTGCAGTAGTAATCAGTAGGGAATCAAAACTGCTAAGTATAATCCTGCACAGAATTTATTGACCGTGATCCTGTTTGTGTATGTGTGCGTGTGTTCACGACCGTCCCTGTCCACCGTCTCACCACGACGTAATTAATGCTCAATCAGAGTTGCGCCTCTGCCCTTTACACAGCTGGAAATGCAGCCCAGAAGAAAAAGTAAAAAATATGGCCAACGCTATCATAAAGAAGGAGCAGCGACGTTAGTGAAAGACTTTTGAAAGTCTTTCTCTCACTGTCTGCTGCAGCTCACCTTGTGGTGGGTGCGCAGTAATCCTGCCCTGAATGCAGACTTGCTGTGTTGGTTCGGACTGAGAGATTAAACACATCTACTAATTTAATCAGGAAAAAAATATACATCTAAATATATTTTGAATCAGACTTTTTGTTTGTGTTTGCTCTGATTTAACACTTCTGATATAGCTTGTAGTAAAAAACTGTGCACTTTTCGTTCAAGTCCTTTTTGAGTTTGTAGATAACATTTTGTTCCTGAAATAATCATTACAAATATTTTTACGTGCTGGTACACATTATTTTACAGTACCTCAAATTCGAACCGCACTTTGATGTATTTCCGATAAATATAAGGTAGAGTATTTGAGTTTAAGAAAACTCCAATATCTGGGTCACCACTTGCTGTTCACCAAAGCATTGGGGAGAAGCACAGATGTAACCAAAGAATACAAAATAATAATTTATCATTTGAAAGTGTTGTTTAGTAAATGTTAACTTGTTTAAAAACTCGTATCGTATTCAGTACACCACTTGTTTACTGCAAAATTAAGTTTGTGATGAGAAACAAAATAACTTCGAGAGGAACAAAGTTGTTGTCTTTACTCTCACAAAACGTACCGAACTGTGGCCCTAAAGCCAGTTGCAGAGCGTAGCGTGGGTTACCTGTACCTTTGCCGCACAATCATAGATATGAACAAAATGTTAGCTTATATTATTACCTCAATCATACATGGCAGAAATGTACTGTATGTTACAAGATACTGCAGTAATAAACAGTAGGGATGCAACAGTACTCTGTTTAATCCTGCACGGGACAGTCCGCTTTGAAAAAAATAAAAATAAAATAGTGATATTAATCATGATGGGGTGATATAAAATGTAATCATGATCATTTCTTTTGCCATATCGCCCATCCCTACTAGTTACTATGTATGGTTTCCTTCAGCACATATCAGAGATTGTCAATGTGTCTTTGAGTTACCCTTTCACAATAAGACTTCAGTGAATCCCGGCATTGGTATTTTGGAATGTCCCTGCACTATCAGGAACGACATTGACTGATGAAAAAAATCTACCCGTTCACTCTACGTAGGTATTCAGCTAAGACACTTTATATTGTTGACACTTTGTCTTGGCCAACTAAAGCAAGCCAAGGTCGTGATACTGCCCCTCGTGCTTGGTGTGTCGCTTTTTATTGCCTTTACATTAGAACACAGACACTCTGGACTCATGAGATCAAAAATGCCCCTCTTTTATTGTTGCAAAGTCAAATTATGATGCTTCGTCGCAAGTAGAAGACTTTTATTTCTCAATGATTATCCTAGCTGATGAGTCTTTTTGTTTTTAAAGAGGTCATATTTTGATTTTATTTCTACATTTAAAGACTTCCTTGTGGTCTACATAACATGTAATATGGGTTCTTTGTTCAAAATGTTGCATTGATTATGTTTTACGGACCATCTTTAAGCCGCTTTCGGATTGTCTCTTCAGAATGCGCCGTTTTGTTGTCGGCCTTTTTACGTGTCAAGGCTCCTTCAATTCAATTTAAAAAAACGTTATTTGTCCTCGGGGGGCAATTTTTTTAACAGTACCACCCGCCCAAGAACAGACACACAGTATAAAGTGGTAGACAGTCCTCTGGACCCCCTGCCAAAAGCTTCTTCTAGCTTATTTGGGGGACACTTTCACTTACCACCATCCTTAAATGATATTCACTACTATTGTAATTGTTCTATGGTATTGTGAATAAAACTTGAAACTTGAACTTGAACAGAACAGGAATACTGATGGGTCGCCACAAGAGCAGCGCCCATTAGACGTCGACTACGTCTCTACCCCGTCACCCATGTTGTAGTTTTTAGCGCTTCTCTATGGAGTCTGCTGACACACATAAGTTAGAATTTTTGACGCTAATATGTGTTAGACATGGCAACAGCGGAGGATGCATGTGCATGTACGAGACAGTTTGCCGCACAACAAGAGGATAAAGAAAAAGAAGAAGCTTATTGACTACAACTGACTAAAAAAGGCAGACTCGAGCACAGCTCTTTGGGTAACCCTCTACCTAATATGGAGAGATATCCGCTGACGTAACTAAGGAAAATTATGTCACTGAAGTCTCAAATTCCAACGGGCTTATTTGGAGGAAGTATGAAGGTAAATAATTATCTGTAGCATGCCTCCATGGGTTTGATTTCACATATTCGGGACTTATGCAGATCCCACATACACAAAAACATGCAAATAGGTAAGAAACGTTGGATTTGAAGTTGGTCCGTGAACCCCAGGGGGCTTTGGAGGCACTATCTCGTTGATTACACTATTTCAAATGTATTATTTTTCCACAAATTCAAATATTTTTAAATACACATTAACAATGATCCAACACACTGCAGTGTTGGCTATAAATGGCATTTGCATGGACACCCTACTCATTATCCTTTGCAGTTTTTAAATAAAAACATAAATAGATATATTTATTGTAATTATGTTAGCATTTAAGATGGCTAGCGATTAGCATTCTATTTGCCAACTAGTGATTTGCAGACTAGTTGCTAGCTTGTGGTTAGCACGCCACTTGGCAGCTAGCAATTAACGCTCTAGTTGCCAGCTAGCAATTAGTGGATTAGTTTTCAGGTAGCGATTTGTTCCTTAGTTGCCAGCTCGCTAATTGCGGACTAGTTTTTAGGTATCGATTAGCGCTCTAGTTGCCAGCTAGCTATTTGCGGACTAGTTGCCAGTTAGCAATTAATGTTCTAGTTGCCGGCTAGCCATTAGCGTAATAGTTGCCAGCTAGCAATTAGTTCACTAGTTGCCAGCTAGCGATTTTTCTCGACTAGATGCCAGCTAGTGATTGGCGCTTTAGTTGCCAGGTGGCTATTTGTGGACTGGTTTTCAGCTAGCGATTAGCAGACTAGTTTTTAGGTACCAATTAGAGCTGTAGTTGCCAGCTAGCTATTTGCAGACTAGTTACCAGTTAGCAATTAATGTTCTAGTTGCCAGCTAGCCATTAGCGTAATAGTTGCCAGCTAGCAAGTAGTGGATTAGTTTTCAGGTAGCGATTCATTCTCTAGTTGCCAGCTCGCTAATTACTGACTAGTTGCCAGTTAGCAATTAATGTTCTCGTTGCCGGCTAGCCATTAGCGTAATAGTTGCCAGCTAGCGATTTTTCTCGTCATTAGCGCTTTAGTTGCTAGGTGACTATTTGCGGACTGGTTGTCAGCTAGCGATTAGCAGACTAGTTGTTAGGTACCAATTAGAGCTGTAGTTGCCAGTTAGCGATTAGTTCACTAGTTGTCAGCTGGCGATTAGTGCTCTAGTTGCCAGTAGAGATGTCCGATAATGGCTTTTTTGCCGATATCCAATATTCCGATATTGTCCAACTCTTAATTACCGATTCTGATATCAACCGATACCGATATATACAGTCGTGGAATTAACACATTATTATGCCTAATTTTGTTGTGATGCCCCGCTGGATGCATTAAACAATGTAACAAGGTTTTCCAAAATACCGTAAGAGAACAACTTTAACTCAAGTTATGGAAAAAAGTGCCAACATGGCACTGCCATATTTATTATTGAAGTCACAAGGTGCATTTTTTTTTTTTTAACAAGCCTCAAAACAGCAGCTTGGAATTTGGGACATGCTCTCCCTGAGATAATCCTGATAACCACTACATCTATGGCAAATACTATACTTTGACTTTCACAAAGTGCATTATTTTTATTTTTTTTTAAACATGCCTCAAAACAACAGCTACAAAAACAATGAAGGCACACAGCTTCAGTCCAGAGTATACTAGATATAATAAAGTAAACAATAACATAGTCCTCCTTTAGTGCAAGACTGCCTGGCAAACTGTATAACAGGGTATTATAAACTGGGCTCACATCCATCTTCCGCTTGTATTCATCGTGTATCTCCTTATGATTCTTGAAGAGGTGGGAGATCTAATTGCTCGTATTAAAGGAAGACGTCTTGGTTCCTCCTCGCATAACCAACTTTTTGCAGTCATTGCAAATTGCCAGTTTTTTATCCGTCAGAGACACTTTAAAATAATCCCAAACCATAAACATAGTGTCGTTAGTCAGTCACCGAGCGAGCTCGCTTGTTAGCCAGGCTACAGCACCGGCAACAACACACTCTTGTTGTTGTTATGCTCCGCTCGCGGCGGTTTGATGAGGTCATCAAGCGTCGCCAGTAAACCTCTCATGCCGCAGTCGTCAACTCCTATGTTGTGTGTGGGAGAGAGGAGAGGGGCTGCTGACTGGGAGACGCAACTGCTCTGTACTGCTCCCTACGTCCGTGTTTTACCGGATATGTACCGCTCCGCACATCTCTAGTTGCCAGCTAACAATTTTTCTTCTTCCTAGAGGGGGCATAACAGAAAATATTTGAGAAGCCCTATAGCACAATAACAAGGTACCTTTATGACCAGTTAAATAAAGGAATATTTGAATACAAGATATTAATATAAGTAGGGGGTCGCCGCTTTATCGCTTCATCAGTGTGGGAGTCCTTGCCCTGGACAACATGGAAGCAAGCGAAATGGTATTTATCGCTGCAGTTAAGACATGTCTTCTTAATGCATTCCTGGTGGTGTTGTTTTATTTCCCAAAATGTCTGACTTTTAAGAAAACTTGTCCTGTCTGCTCTTTCCGCAGGTGCTGTTGTTTCTTTAAACGGAGAAAGAGGAAAGCCCTCCAGAGGCACAAGTGAAAGAAGAGATTGAAGAGAACTTGAAACCTTGTTGTCACTGTCAAGTTTTAAATGGAAGCAACTACACAGACGGCCCCCCGCCTCCTCCTCCACCCACCCTGTCCTCTTCTCTGTCCAGACCCACCCACTTGACCTCCTCTGTCACTCTTAACTTCCTCCCCTGCTTCTCTCTCTCCCTCGTTCTCAGTGCTCCCTGGCTACTGGCGTGTTAAAGGAACGTTGCAGTCATACTGACTCACAACAGACTCTTGATTCCTTTATCGGCGCAAAATACACTTACCTGCATTACAAAGGTGGGGGAGGGTGGGGTTGGGGTGGCTGTGGGGTGAGGAGCTTGAGAAAAAGTTTTTTTTTTTTAAAAAGCTGTAACAATGAAACTCGAATACTGTGGCGTGAATATGAAATAAGATACTGTTTGAAACAGTTGTTGAATTCTAGATTCCATACAGAAGGTTTGTTGTTCCAACAGTCAGCTGTTGATCAGGGGGAACCATCCGAAATCTGCTCCTTAGGAAATAGTTTATTGCTTTCCTTTTCTTCCTTTGGTGTGTGTTTTGGGATCAAGGTAAAGAAAAAGGTGAATTATGCCGATGTTAAATCTGAGCGACACCGCAAGCTTTTCATCTATTACAGAATTTGGAGGATTTTTATGTATTTTTTTTTCTTTCCTTTTTTTGTAATTGAATCCTCAGTTTTCAAAGTTGAATCCCTGCATTGAAGACTTATTTTTATGTTGTAGTGTTCTGGAGTTCCATTTCCTCCTCCCCCCCGCCTCCCCTCCTTCATCTGGCTTACTTTTTGTCTGTCATCGTGGACTTTGTAGCACAGTCACTGGCCTCAGGTACTGTGGAAGATCGAGAGAAACAGATTTTAAGCTCTCCTTACTATTATTGCACTTTGGGGAAAAAACACACACAAAAAAAGCAGAAAACAATTACAGTGGAAACTTTAGGTATGAAATTAACAATTACGAAATACAAAACTTAATAAAGACTGATCTAGGAAGAGTCCTTCACGACGCTTATATCTGAGTAATGGCAAGGAAAATGTTTGATTTACGTGAGGGAAGATATGTCTTTCAACTTTTATTTCTTACATCAGAATAATTTACCAGGAAATCATAGTTTGTGCCTTTCTAAGTAAAATGTTTAAAGCTCAACGAGTGTCCCGCTATGACATTTTATCTAATCTGTCCCAAATGTGTACTGGATTACTGTTGTGTGTGTGTGTGTGTGTGTGTGTGTGTGTGTGTGTGTGTGTGTGTGTGTGTGTGTGTGTGTGTGTGTGTGTGTGTGTGTGTGTGTGTCTGTCTGTCTGTCTGTCTGTCTGTGTGTGCTTGTATTTCTACCCTTCTTGAGACCTCAACAAGGAAAAAGGACCGGTGAACAAGATAGGACCATTGCATCTAATAGAGAGCCAAATACTAGAGTCCGTGAACATTTCTGCAAAGTCAGGATTTTTTGTTGATTTAATGTGCATACAAAAGTAAACATTGACAGGTGCAAAGGCAGCAATATATAATAAAACAAGACAGCAGCTAAAGAAAGACTTCCCTATTCATCCCCCAAAAAACACACCAGGTGAACAGCTAATTTTACGACTTCCGGTGCTGACGTAAGACAACCCACGTCCCGTATATGGCCATAGGATGAACAAATACAGTACGGTACTAAGACTATAGTGGCCATTAACAGTTAGTGTCTACAGCTGGGTTGCCCAAAGTGCAGCATGGGCCATCTGTGGTCCGTGACTCGTTTGTCATCGGCCTTAAGCACATTACAAAAAATAGAAATCTCATTTGCACCCCTTGTGGTGAAATCTTTCAAAATAAGGGTAGTCCCAAAAAGGATGGATTTTTCAAATTGACTGTGTTGGTTTTAAAAGTGCTCCCCCTCTGGCCAACATATGAAATAACAAGTATGTGTAAAAATTTGAAGTGCTCCCCTTCTGGCCAACATACGTGATAACAAGCGTGTGTAAGAAATTGAAATGCGCCACCTTGGCCAAAATTTATTTAAAAAAAATATGTATGTAGTACATACTGTAATAACTTGAAATAAATAATGATTAAAAATCAATTACAAATAAAAAATCCCCCCCCCAAAAAAAATTCACTAAAAGCTTACCTATTTTATATTTGCATAGTATGTATATATTATTAATGTTGTAAATACAAATCTTTATATATCTAGAAAGGGTGGTCCTAAAGAGGTAGGCGTTTTTCAGAGGTCTCAAGAAGGTAACAAACACTTGTATTTCTACCCTTCTTGAGACATCAATAAGGAAAAGTACCTTTTACATGAGGACTGGTGAGCAAGTAAGGACATAAATCATGGTCCCAATACGGAAAACCATTGCATCTAATAGAGAATGTCTCATTTGCACCCCTGGTGGTGAAATCTATCAAAATTAGTTGTGGTCCCAAAAAGGAGGGATTTTTTTCAAATTGACTGTCGGTTTTAAAAGTACTCCCCCTCTGGTCAATGTATGAAATAACAAGTGTGTGTAAAAAAATTTAAGTGTTCCCCCTCTGGCCAACATATGTAATAACAAGTGTGTGTAAAAAGTTGAAATGCGCCCCCTTTGGCCAAAATTAATAAAATAAATATGTATATAGAGACATACTGTAATAACTTGAAGTAAATAATGATTAAAACCAATTACCAAAACATTAACTAAAAGCTTACCTTTTTATATTTGCATAGTATGTATATATTATTAATGTAAATACAAATCTATATATCTAGAAAGGGTGGTCCTGAAGAGGTAGGCGTTATTTGGAGGTCTCAAGAAGGTAACAAATACAAGAAAGTGTGTGTGTGTCCGTGTATTTCTACCGTTCTTGAGACATCAACAAGGAAAAATACCTTCCATATGAGGACCGGTGAACAAGTTAGGACCGAAATCATGGTCCCAAAACGGAAAACCCATCCATCCATCCATTTTCTACCGCTTATTCCCTTCGGGGTCACGGGGGGCGCTGGAGCCTATCTCAGCTACAATCGGGCGGAAGGCGGTGTACACCCTGGACAAGTCGCCACCTCATCGCAGGGCCAACACAGATAGACAGACAACATTCACACTCACATTCACACACTAGGGACAATTTAGTGTTGCCAATCAACCTATCCCCAGGTGCATGTCTTTGGAGGTGGGAGGAAGCCGGAGTACCCGGAGGGAACCCACGCAGTCACAGGGAGAACATGTAAACTCCACACAGAAAGATCCCGAGGCCGGGATTGAACTCACGACAACTCAGGACCTTCGTATTGTGAGGCAGACGCACTAACCCCTCTTCCACCGTGCTGCCCATACGGAAAACCATTGCATCTAATAGAGAATGTCTGGTGAAATCAATCAAAATTAGGGTGGTCCCAAAAAGGAGGGATTTTTTTCAAATTGACTGTCTGTTTTAAAAGTGCTCTCCCTCTGGTCAACAAATGAAATAACAAGTGTGTGTAAAAAAATTGAAGTGTTCCCCCTCTGGCCAACATGTGTAATAACAAGTGTGTGTAAGAAGTTGAAATGCGCCCCCTTTGGCCAAAATTACTAAAATAAATATGTATATAGAGACATACTCTAATAATTTGAAGTAAATAATGATTAAAAAACCAATTACCAAAAAAAAAAAAAATCACTAAAAGCTTACCTTTTATATTTGTATAGTATGTATATAGTATTGTTGTAAATACAAGTCTTTATATATTTCTAGAAAGGGTGGTCCTAAAGAGGTAGGCATTTTTCGGAGGTCTCAATAAGGTAGAAAATACAAGAATGTGTGTATGTGTGTGTGCGCGCGCGCGCGCACTTCTCTCACTTTCCCTCTGCTTTGACAATCAACACATCTGCAGTGGTGGTGGTTGTGAAAAAGATGCAGGCTGCCTGTTTAAGTGGTGAGGACAAAAAACATTCTCAAATTATTTCCATTTTGTGGTTCAGAAAAAACAAAATAACCGCGCAATTTTATACCACTTTGCCTTTGATCTAAGGTGTCAGATCAGTTGAGCAAATGAGAGGCTCATGCACAGATGTGGGCCACAGCTCCTGGAGGGGGTCTCACCCAGGGCGCTACAGACTCTAGAACCGCCCCTGACTATAACACCACAATAGCCGTGACGTATCACCTGATCCCAGGCCAGTTATCACTTTTAGGGAGAGACTTTGGACCTATAACCTTTAGTGCTTTCCACCACGTAAACATCACAACGGCAAAGGAGGGATTTGGCTAAAGTCTGTGGAACAGTACTGGAAGAAACGCACGCATGAAACTTGCATATAACTTTCTACAATGCAGATTCATTCATATTTACCTTTCTTCTACCATCGCCCTTGTTCCAAAATGCTGGTGCTTTATGTGAATGCCTAAAGGCTAGCTTTGATGACGACATGACATCTGTGTCATGCTAGGTGTGAACGAACCATTTTTGCATGTTTGATAAGAGGTATATACATTGTTAATTTGATTCAAGCGTCATTATTAAACTTTCACGGCTATGTTTATTTCATATTAACATTCAGGACGTCTTTTTTCATAACTTACATACCGGTACTTAAATGGCAGGATAAAAAACGTCCACTTCCTCTGGCGATAAACATTTAGCATTGTGTTTTTATTCAGCCGCAACTGTACATTTTAATTTCATTAATGGTTTCCCACTACACACTCAAATTTTGTTTTTTTCTTGAAATAATTTCAGTTGTTCTAGGTTCGAACGAACATTGAATGCTAAACAATCGCTTTACCGCATAAATTAGTTGGGGTAATGGCCCCGAGGCCGCCCATCGGGACTCCATTCCCCACAATGCAGTTCGACGTCATCTAGCTTGTGCGCGTGTACCAATATGTGGTGGCTGGTGAGACTATTTACATTTTAATTTCATAAATGGTTTCCCACCACACACACACTCTCGTTTTGTTTTTCCTTGAAATTGTTTCAATTGTTCTAGTTTCGAACGAACATTGAATTTTACACAATCGCTTTACTGCACGAAATATTTGGGGTATCGGGACTCCATTCCCCACAATGCAATTCGACTTCATCTGCCGCGTCGCCTACCTTGCAGTTTTAACCGATAGCTAGGCTTTTGTTTTTGACGTGTCAACATGGATTTTCCCTTAAGTGAACGTTTTTTAAGTCTTTTTAAGCAAAAATGGAATATAAGTGGAACCACAACACGCGTGTCGCGGAGAGACACGAAAACGGAAGTAAGAAGCCCTCACTACCACAACTTACATGTTTGGAAACCAGTGAGCCTCAAGAGGTGTTTTCCTTTATTCTGCTGACATAAGCATCGGTCGTTCTCTTCCGTACTTTGTGGGTGAAAAGAAAGGAAGTACTCTTGGTCACGGGTTCCCTAAACCACTCATAATCACAGCTTGATTATTCATCTTTGCATCCGAGGCGTGGACATGGTAAAGATTGTTAAATAGTCGAGGACATTTCGTGGATGCTCAGTACCAGGGTTTCTCTTTTTTTGTTTGTCATTGAATGCAACACTTTTGTATTTGTAAATACGAGGACGAAAGTTCTTAAAAATAAATAAAACCAATTTTATCAGCGGTCCAAGTCATCATGGAGCAGAATGTGCCCGCCGAGAGGACCTTGTCGGTGTGCAAGCGTTTGTGTTACGCTTCAGGACATTTTTTAAATGACTTGTGCGCCTCAATGTGGTTCACCTACATGCTGGTCTACCTGCACTCTGTGCTGGGCATGCAGAGCACCTTTGCAGGTGTGCTGCTGCTTGTCGGCCAGGTAGCAGATGGACTGTGCACGCCTCTGGTCGGCTATGAATCTGACAAATCCTCCGGCAGGAGACATGGGAAGAGGAAAAGCTGGCATTTGCTGGGTGAGTACTGCAAAATGGGATTTTTCTCATTGCATTTAAAGGCATCTTAGTTTACAGAAGTTTAGTATTTTAAATGGTTTCTTTTAGTTAGCATATTCAAACAAATATAATTAGACAAGAAAACGGAAATATTTTAGAAGCATAACGTCAAGAAAAAGTCTGAATATGATAGATCAGTGATTCTCATGCGGTACGTGTACAACTAGTGGAATGCTAAATAATCGCTTGATTAAAGTACAGTGTTTTATTTTCCTGTAGTCAAATACAGCGTTACTGTTAAAACTGTGCGTGATGTTGCAGTGGCCAAAACATTAAATATACTTGTTACGTAAAACCCCTGCCTTGTTTTTAATGAATACGTAGGCCTACTACGCTACTGTATTTTAATGTTGGTCATTATGGTGGTACTTGGTGAAAAAAGTTTGAGAACTACCGATTTTGCTAAACTAGAAGTATGTTTGAATTTGCTAAATGTAAAAATTTCGAAAATTAAATTAAATTCTTTAATTATACTAGTTTGTATTTTTTTTTGTTTTTTTACAAATGACAATATTGTATTGGAGATTATATTTTTCTTTGAATTGTGTAGATCAGTGTTGTCAAACTTAAGGCCCCTGGGCCACATCTGGCCCGCCTCATCATTTTAAGTGTCCCCCAATAGTTTATCTTTCTTGCAGTTTTCACAAAAAAAATGTACAGGATGCAATTGCAAACTTTCTAAACTTTAATGTATGTTATCTGATCATGTAAGAGGATATTCCAAGCATTTTTTGTCACCAAAAATCTTTAAATATCTTCTTGTCAACCTAACTTATGATTTTAAAGCACATTTAGTAATGTTATGTTGGTAAAATAATATCATAAATGCATTGGCATTTGTGTAATATTACGAGGCCATTATTGTTTATATTCATATAAATAGAAGTGGGACTCTTTGGGCACCTCACAATTTGATGTGATTCTTGGGGTGATGATTGGATTTAGAATTGATTCTTGATTCAAACTGATTCTTGCAAGTTATTATTTGGTACAGTGATTATAATAGAACATTTTCAAAACAGGATACTGGTTACAAAAACTCCACGCATACGCGCAGGGAGTAAGCATGGAGATGGCCTAAAAACGTCTTAAATGTACTCTTAAAACAAAAGTTCTATAAATAGTTTTCTGAAAATATTGATTCGGAATTCATAAGAACAGCAGTATGGTGTGTTTAAGAATATGTTGAAAACATTTGAGTCTCTGAATAGTTTTTTAAGCTGAACTTGCGGGCCACCAGTTGAATAAGGCAAATGATAAAAAAAGAGAGGACATAAAACGGAACCTTGAGGAACACCACGAGTATAACAAAATAAGTTGAACGAATGACTATTGACTACATCTGAAGTAAACAAGCTACAGCAACACCTTAGTTGCATAAATCACATTATAAAAATATAAATATAATATATATAATATATAAATATGAAAAAATGCCAAAAAGGAGAGGACTTAAATGGGTGTTGTGAGGAACGCCTCACTTATGTAAATCACAAGTTAGGACCCCTGTGTTCTATGTTTGCCAGCAAGGTTAAAATGTCAATGCAAGGATCTGGTAATGTGTTTACAGTGGTCCAAGTTCGTCTATACAACAAGAGCATTCTAGTGTTTTTAGAAAAGTGCTGCAAAAATGTTTGTCTTCTAAGTTTTGAACTGAACTTGGGGGGCCGGTATGGTGTCATCACCGGATGACAGTTGAATAGCCCTGATTTAAAGGCCCAGGAAATATATTTTCCACAATGTTCTTATTTCTGAGACACTGGATTTTGTGTTTTATCATCTGAAAGCCATAATGATCAAATATACATGCTGTATTTGCTGCCACATTCTGTTTCAGGATATTTGAAGTGATGGTTTAGTGTTTCAAGATGTGTGCTAGCGTGGAACAGGTGTAGAGGCAACTGACTTTCATTGGCCACTTCCTCATAACGACACAAAGTTTTCTGACTCGTGCTTTTTGTTGCCCAGCTGTTTATAATACAACAACTGTAAAGCGCTTTGAGTCACTAGAGAAAAGCGCTATATAGATATAATTCACTTCACTTCACAACAATAACAACACAAATAGAAGAAAATGGCATAAGAATAAGCTCTTTCTATTCCATTCAAATTATTCAAAATGAAATAAGCAAACATATGAAATCTGCCTGATTTTTCTTATGGCTCTAGTTACCGGTATTTAGTATTTATAATTTTTTACCATTTATTTAGTATTTGCCAACAAAGACTAACAATGCATTTGTCTATCCCCAAAACGACATGTGTTGTGTACAGGTTAGTCCTCGGACTATAAGAAGTATTTAATAATAATAATAATGGATTCGATTTTATATCGCGCTTTTCTATTGTTAGATACTCAAAGCGCTCACAGAGAAGTGGGAACCCATCATTCATTCACACCTGATGGCGGTAAGCTACATTTGTAGCCACAGCTGCCCTGGGGTAGACTGATGGAAGCGAGGCTGCCAGTTTGCGCCTACGGCCCCTCCGATCACCACCTATCATTCATTCATCATTCATTCACCAGTGTGAGCGGCACCGGGGGCAAGGGTGAAGTGTTCTGCCCAACGTTGGCAAGTATGGGTCCGAGGGAAGGATTATGTAGGTCACGGGGGTCAAATCCAAGGCAGATCTGGCCCGCCACATCAAGAGCCTGGAAATAATATGCGTCAAGAAAGTACTTAATCTTTTATTTCTAAATGTATTAGTTTTTTCTATTTTGACAGAAAAATTGCATATATTTTATACTTAAATATGATCTAATAATGTAACGAATATATTATCATACATTCCAAACATTTAATTTTGTTTTAAACACAAACAAATACTTAAATATCTGCTAGTTTCAAAGCAAGTTGGCCATCAAATTGTACACTTGCAGCTCAGTCGCCAGAATTTTACTGTTAAAAACAGTGGTACCGTTTTTCCTTTTACACTAATATGCTACAAAAACCATGAGCTGCCAGTTTTTGACTGCAGATTTACGTTAAAAAATATACAACAATCAAATGCATTGGCAATTGTGTAATATCATGAGAGGAATCCTTATACATTTATATTCATATTTTATTCACTGTTACAAGTGGCCCCCAATGTAAACACTGCTGTTGTACATCATTCCTCCAACAAGGTCTGTTTTTAAAGCATTTGCTCCCCTCTCATCCTGGTGCTAACTACAGAGTCATCTTAAAGGGGCCTTATTATGCAAAACCAATGTTTCTTACCTATTGGTACCTGTTTTTGTGTATTAGGGATCGGCATAAGTCTCGAAAATGTGACATCAAACCATGGAGGCTTGGCGGACATATTCATAAAACTATCTCGCCTTCCTTCATACTTCCTCCAAACGAGCCGTTTGGAATTTGCACAACATGTGACGTTTTTCCAAAGGGTGACATCAGCAGATATATCCATATATTGTGAAAATTTACCAGAAGTGTTTTGCGCAAGTTCGCCATTGTACTGTAGTCAATAAGCTCTTTCGTTTTCTTTATCCTCTTGTTGTGAGGCAGACTGGCTCGTACATGCACATGTATCTTCCGCTTTTGCCATTTTTACTACAAAGTAGCGTTTAGTTCGAACTAGGGCTGGGCGATATGGCCTTTTTTAAATATCTCGATATTTTTAGGCCATATCGCGATACACGATATATATCTCGATATTTTGCTTTAGCCTTGAATGAACACTTGATGCATATAATCACAGCAGTATGATGATTCTATGTGTCTACATTAAAACATTCTTCTTCATACTGCATTAATATATGCTCATTTTAAACTTTCATGCAGAGAGGGAAATCACAACTAAGTAAATTTAGCAAAACTGTATTTATTAAACAGTTATTAAGCAATGACACAAACATTCATGTCATTTCCAAAACAGCAAGTGCAAGATTGTCAGAGACATTTTAAAACAAGCTATAAGTGCACTTTTGTGCATGATGACACACAAGATATTTCAATAAGTGTTCCATAAAAATGAGCTGCATATCAAATAGTATATGTCCTACGGTGTTGATGTGGAAATAGTTGCTTCGGCATTTAGTTGGTGTGGCACCGAACGGAGATGTTTACATGTAAAGACATATTCCCGCTTGAAGCCAAACCACCGTTCAGTGTTGGGTTGGTTACTGAAAAGCAGTAACTAGTTACAGTTACTAGTTACTTCATTTCAAAAGTAACTCAGTTACTAACTCAGTTACTTACACCAAAAAGTAATGCGTTACTGTGAAAAGTAACTATTTAGTTACTTCTTTTTTCGTTTTTTTTTTAAGCTCCAATTAATGCCCTTTTAGCCTTCATTTCAGTACTGTTATTGCACTGGGGAATAATACAATCTGTTGATCAACTTGACATGCATTTGCATCACTCAACTCTGCTAAGCCATGTGGTCTACATACAACACACAAAGACAAAGATATGTTACAAAGGCCAATTTGTTTCTGGCCAGAACAAATTGACACAACTATTTTAAATAGCTGCAACATAACATACATAAGTAACAAACAGCATAATAACAGCATAGATGTAAACCAAGAAAGGCACACACTACATACACAAAGTCTAACCAGGCATTTTCTTCCTCAAGTAATTCTTATACAAAATCATGTCTGAAACCCAGAACACTACACATTTCCCCAGTTTTAGTTTAGAGATAAGGAAAGATTGGCCTGGCCCACTAGGATCCCTCTTTATGTTTGTGAACTTTATAGTCTATACATTTAGAGTGATGTGATAATCAAACACTCTAGAAGTCTAGAATGAAAGACTATATAAGAGAATTGACAGCAACATTCCCTCTCAGGAGCGCGCATGTGCAATTGCGCACTGCTCAAGCGTCCTCTGCGCACGGCAAATCTATGCCATGCACAAAATCAAATAAAAAAATAAGCGCATAACAATTTTCGACACGACACGGACACGACAGAGAAAACCGTTTTCGTCATCATTGTTCAAATATTGTAACGTCTGTCGAGACGCTTTGAGGACATGAATTCCATCCATCACTTTACTGAGCAAAACTCTTTACTGTCGGCCATAAACACATCACCAAAACATTAGTAAAAAAAATTATATCTAGCAAAACTGGTCATTTTCTGCAGTACAAACCAGACCAAAAGCAACTTTGTTATATCAACAGCAGCCGCTCGCTCTCTCACGTGCGCCAACACTTGCACATATGGCACTTAGCCAGTGATGCGTTTACAGCCACACAAAAAGTCGGACAACTCCAACACCACACATAAAGTGTCATTCCAGGTCGTTACACTATGATTTACCAATCAAATGTGTGCTTATTCTAGTGTCATTTATTAGGAATCTTAATTTATAAATATTAATCATTAAATGCTGTTAGTATATTAAATAAATACTAATAAAAATATATTTTTTACAAACAGGAAGTTGCAGGAATGTACCCATGATCCCCTGCTTACATCTCATTGTGCAACATGTGAATGTTTTAATGGGAACTAAATGCAATGTCTGAAAGGGGTACAAATTATTTCCAAAGCTGGACCTCCACCCAGACAAACAATACAAGTACACAGTTCATGAAAAACAATATTTTTTGTTATTGTCACTATAAGTGGGCCTAAACACTTATATTAGAAATGGAAATGACTGTTGTCATTTGATTCTAATAATAAGAGAATGTTGTCTGTCTATCTGTGTTGGCCCTGTGATGAGGTGGGGACTTGTCCAGGGTGTACCCTGCCTTCCGCCCGAATGCAGCTGAGATAGGCTCCAGCGACCCGAAAGGGACAAGCGGTAGAAAATGGATGGATGGATGGAGATGTAAGTTGTTATTTAGTGAGGTTTGGGACAGGTGTGCTGCTGGTGTAGCCACAGTGTGCACGTCTAAAGTTGCTCACATGGACTCCACTCAATGCTCAGGGACTTTTTGCATTTGCTCACACATGAACAATTAGAGGGAACATTGATTGACAGAGTGTGTACCTTCAGCGGTGAATGGTGGTGGTGGTGGAGGTGAAGTGGCATCAGAGTCTCTGTCTCTCTTTACTAGCTTCGTTGAAGCATGTTGCTATGTAGCTTGTTTCAGCAGATTTGAATTGCTGTTTTGGGCAGTAGATGGCATCTTTGATCCAAAGCACAATTTACATTTAACTAAAATGTTATTTTCTTTGTGCTCGACAAAAGAAAAGTAGTGAAAATATCTCCATGTTAGCAAATTCGACTTCTGGCTCCGCCATGATCAGACACGCCCCCCCCCTCCCTCGCTCCCCACACTCACACTCAGACACACCCACACAGAGCGCATGTCTCTCTCTCTTCTCCGGCTTGTGACACAAGAAGAATCAGAACGACACAGCAGCCCTCCGATAAAACACACTTTATACTACATAAAAAGTAACGTAAAATAACGCAGTAACGCATCATGTAGTAACGGTAACGGAGTTACTGAATATAAAAAAATAACGCGTTAGATTACTAGTTACCGCCGAAACTAACGGCGTTACAGTAACGCGTTACTTTGTAACGCGTTAGTCCCAACACTGCCACCGTTAGACAATGGATCCTGTCCTGTTTTTCTTGGGAATTAATTATTCCTCCATTTGTTACCAGAGTCGCACCTTCTTTCTCTGGTATTACCACACCGTTAGCTGATAGCATCACAGCTAACGTTACCATGTCGCTACTTGTCTGCTCTGCGGGAGCGTGTGACGTTGCTCACGTGACAGTATGTGACGTATGTAAGAAGGTGCGCTTGTTTTAGTCTCTGTGAGAAGGAAAGACAGGAAAGAGTGAGAAACGCAAGCAGTGTAATGCCCGCAGCTAAAAGCAACTGCGTGAGAACGTATACTCGAATATCACGATATAGTCATTTTCTATATCGCACAGAGACAAACCCGCGATATATCGAGTATATCGATATATCGCCCAGCCCTAGTTCGAACTTATATCTGTCAGTAGACGCCATATCAGGGATGGCAAACGGACAGCCCGTGGGCCATATCAGGACCGCAAACAAGCTTAATCCGCAAGATGAGTTTGCTAAATAAAATAATGAGCTTACATTTTTTAATGAAAGAAACGGATGTTTTAAAATGTTTCCACTGGATGTCGCAATAGTAATTCAAGTGTAACACACATGACACTGTTTAAAGATGTTGGGTCAGCTGATTTTAAGCGCCCTCTGGATTTGCTTTCGCTACTCCAAACAGCGCAGGTGCAAACAATCAGCTGCTCCTGTTGTGGCTGGCACCAGATGGCGCCAGACTGATGCTGCAGCGACGCACAATACCTTCTTTCATTGTAAATTTTCCACTCAACGGATAAAATAACAAAGCAGTAAGATGCAAAGATTTAAGTCAACATGACCATTATCTTTATACTTAGAGCTCTGTGCGGCGCTCACAATTGGTTGACGGCCCGATGTGCACACTGAACGCCGTTGTAAAATTGTGTCTTTCTACATTTGTTTTTTGTCCTATTTTATTTAATGCTTAAATCTAGCATGTTCACATTGGTTAAATTTGTAATGTTACCTTGATTTCAGCTATGGTGTAATTTTGATAATTGTTTTGACTATATTGTAATTGTAATATTTGAATGATGATAAATGAATGTGTTGTGGCAGTTTGGATGTCACCAATGCGGTGGTTTGAGGAAACACTTGGTTGCTTTTTCAAACACGTCTTTCTGTCAACATAAGAATGCTAAACAGGAAGCGCTTAAAGGTTATTGGCTTTGAAAAAACACTGACACAAAGCCTAAGTTCATTGTGTTCTTCATGGTGTTTGAAACTGCACTTTGTGTTTTGTTTTGCCAAGCGGATTATTTGTAATATGTACATTTGTAATAAGTACAGAATGTGCTATTTTTGGCCAAAGTAAGACCGAGAAAACAATCAGAAGTGGTTATTTTGAAGTTATTATGCCAAGATTTTACCAGTCCGGCCCACGTTGGTGTAGACTTTCCTCCATGCAGCCCCTGAGCTAAAATGAGTTTGACACCCCTTATCTTTTGAAAGCGCTAAAAACTACAACATGGCTGACGGGGAGAAGACACAGTCGAAGCGGAGGTACGTAAATAAGAGGGTTAGAGGGATTTTAGTCCTTAATAGTAATTTCATTCATGGGGGTTATGACAGAAAATGTATAAGAAGCGCTGGGTTACACAAACAAAGGTAAGACTGCTGATTAGACCGATGTCCACAAGATTGAGGGTAAGCCACAAAAGATCATCACTAAGAAAGCTGCTTGTCCAATGATTTTTTTGTTTCCAAGCATATTCCTAGAATGTTTAGTGGAATAAAATGTTTCTCCAGCAAAAAAAAAAAAAGGAAAACTGCAGCATTGAGAGGATTGCCAAGCAAAATAAATTCAATTTGAGGGAGATTCACAGGGAGTGGACAGAGGCTCGAGTCAGTGCATTAAGAGCCATTACATACAGCCAGACATTGTGACATTCCTCAGAACCAGAGACAAGGTTAGAAGTGTCTTGAAAAAAAAACAATTGGACCTCAATGGCCCAAAGTCCTCATTTTAAATAAAAGCACATTTTGTTACACAATTTGCTAAGGCAACTCATTTTGATTATTTTTTACTAACAGATTGATTGCTTTAAAATCATAAGTCAATGTGACAGACTTATTTATTTTGATAACCCAAAAAATGCCTGGAAATTCTTATTGCATAATCAGATAATAATAACGTCTGTAGAACATATGCAATTGCATGTACAACATTTTTCTGTCAAAATTGAAGGAACAAATACATTTAGCCAGAAAGTGCTTTTTTAAAATTTTCAGCCTTTCATAGGCCACATAAAATGATATGGTGGATCACATAAAAATGATGTGGCAAAGCACAATAAAATGAAGTAATGGATCATATAAAATGAGAGGGGCACATTGAAATTATGTGAAAGTCAACCTTAAAAAGATGGGGCGGGACACATTTATTGGTGAGGCACAATTTTAAAAAAAAAAGTGATGGACCACATAAATTGATGTACCGGGTCACATTAAAATGATGTACATAAATGTCTTGGCGAACCACATAAAGTGATGTAGCGGGTCACGTAAAAATTATGTGGAAGTCCACCTTAAAAAGATGTGGCGGACAACATTAATCGACGTGAAACACAATACAATGAAGTGACGGAGCACATAAAATTATGTAGTGGGTCACATTTGAAATTAAGTCTATTTTAAAAAGATGTGGCAGACCGCAGTAAATGATATAATGAGGCAGGATAAAATGATGTGACGTAGCGTGCCACAATAAAATGAGATGGTGGGCCACCATAAAATTACATGACGGGAGTCCATAAATGATGTGGCGGGCCAGATCTGTCCTCGGGCCTTGAGTTTGACCAACTAAGTGCATCGAAATGAACATCCTTTTCAGAAGCTAGACATTTAGGTTTAAAATATCATTTTTTGATTGATATTATGTAATATTCAAATTTTCGGACCCTGAAATGTATATTTTCTTTATCTGTAAGCCACCAAAATGGCAAGAAATAAAGACTAGAAATATTTTACAAAGTGATTTTAACAAGTCTATATTGTTGAACAATATATATTCACATTTTTACTGAATTCATTGATTACCGCACACTTACTGTATCGTTCGCAATGATTTTGTATGGCGAATGCGAAAAGTTCATTTTGTGTCAACCCGCCTCGCCCAACCGCTTGGGGGCATTAGCATGTGCCAAACCACCATCTTTGTTTGTGTATAGCAAACAATTGTTGCATTTACCATACTCTTCATATTTTAGCAAGAGGACCGGCCAACCGATGAACAACAAGTGACATTCTTCTAAGAACAAACAAACGTCAGTCAAAATTGATAAAACAGTATTACAGCAAGCCTGGGATCGTGTGTATCACTCGGGATGCACAATATTTTCTTTTCAAGCCAATACTGATAACTCTTCTCAATTTAGCTCAACTTATTTATATCCATGATCTATTTTTAATTTTGATTTAACTCTAGTTTGTGCACACTTGGAGGTAAGGAAGACTCAAACAAAGGTGGATTTGACTAAACATACTTGTAGATGTGTCCTAACCAAACATGACGTCACTATGGTAACATCACACGTCAATACATCTCTAGTGAAACTTCTGTCCTTAATTACAGTGCATCCGGAAAGTATTCACAGCGCTTCCCTTTTTCCATGTTTTGTTATGTTACAGCTTTATTCCAAAATGAAATACATTCATTGTTGTCCTTTGACACACAATAACTCATAATGACAATGTGATTGTTTTTAGAAATATTTGCGAATGCATTCAAATGTGAAGCTCAAAGTTGAGCTCGGGGGAATCCTGTTTCAACAGCTCATCCTTGAGATGTTTCTACAGCTTAATTGGAGTCCACCTATGGTCAATTCAGTTGGTTGGACATGATTTGGAAAGGCACACACCTGTCTATATATATATATATATATATATATATATATATATATATATATATAGTAATTATTTAATCTCATTATGGTAGATAACGGGTAAACTATGAAAAATTTATATATTTATAAAATAGTTTTCTCGCCCACCCGGGGCAGTAGTTCAGGTCCTTTAAGGACCTGAACTAAATGACACATACGCACACACACACACTATCGAAAATAACTCTCAGTATGATTCAGTGTACTGCATTACTACTATATGTATGATGTCCATTAAAAAAACATTGTTTTTTTGACATAGCTCTTGTTTTGAACCTTACTGCATGCACCTACACATAGTTAGTAGGGCTGTCAATGTATTATTTTCAATCAGATTATTCACATTTTGGAATTTGGATTACTTATGATTAATCATAGGTGGTTACTCGCTTGCATAGTTAAAATGTGCTAAAATTTAAGACGTTAATCTTTCTAAATAAATGCAATTTTATTGTCAATGTCTTTCAGAAACGTTTCTAAACGTTTTACTTGAATGCATGTCATTTATTTGCACAAAACCTGGTAACAGTTTAATCTAAAATTCTTTCAGGGTGTATTTTAGATTGGAATTTGCCTGCGAGCGCAACAGTCAGTCTCCTCACTCATTTTTGTTCTGACGTATGCGTTGGTCTGATCATTGACCGTGTTGCGGTTAAGGTAAAAAAAGATGTTTACAGGCAAACTAAATGGCATGATTACTCCAAGTGTGTGCATGATTAATGCGATCATTTTTTGTGATTAATCACATGAGTTAACTCATTAATTTTGACAGCTCTAAATTATTTACAAATAAGTACAAATAGTATTTCACTAAATAATCCTCTTTGCCTCCTCAACAGGGTCCGTTTGTGTTCTTCTCTCTTTCCCCTTCATTTTCAACCCCTGCCTGGCTTGCAGCGCCAACACCCCCCAGTGGGCCGAGATCGTTTACTTCGTCCCCTTCATCATCATCTTCCAGTTTGGATGGGCGGCCACTCAGATCTCACACCTGTCCCTCATTCCGGAGCTAGTGTCTTGTGAGAGCGCCAAGGTGGAGCTCACCGCGTACAGGTGGGCTGACGACACTACATGCATCAAAGAAGCATCTTGAGTATTAGGAAATACACCATCCGTCCATCCTTCCATCCATTTTCTACCGCTTGTCCTACTCGGGGGCGCAGGGGGTGCTGGAGCCTATCCCAGCGGTATTCGGGCGGAAGGCGGGTACACCCTGGACAGGGGCGCCGAAAAGGGGGGGTAAAGGAGACGGATTCTAGGGGCCCATGATGGAGGGGGGCCCAGAGAGGCCCCTAATGATGATGCAATTATAATACAGAAAAAATAATGACACTGTGTTGGGGGCCCTGTAAAGATTCTTTTCATGGGGCCCAAAATCCCTAGCGGCGCCCCTGACCCTGGATAAGTCGCCAGCTCATCGCAGGGCCAACACAGATAGACAACATTCAACATACACAATCCAATTGGAGAAAATGAAAACAATGTTTATTACATTTAGTAATAATAATAATAATTTAAAAAAAAGAAAAGAAATACATACTCCAGTTTGGGGGTTCATAGTAATAGTCAGCAGGAGCATACTGCAATAAATAAAATACATTTTGAGAGAAATTATAAATTTAGCCAGACAACCATTTGTGCCAGACCTGAGGGATTTCCATCTTTAAAGACTTATTTAACTTTGTTTCATTCTTAATATACTGTACATATTTTGTTTTTTTTCCTTTATTTATGTGGATCATTATTAACTGATTAATTGTGGGGCGGTCTAGCTCCTTTTGTAGAGTGGCCGTGCCAGCAACTTGAGGGTTCCAGGTTCGATCCCCGCTTCCGCCATACTAGTCACTGCCGTTGTGTCCTTGGGCAAGACACTTTACCCACCTGCTCCCAGTGCCACCCACACTGGTTTAAATGTAACTTAGATATTGGGTTTCACTATGTAAAAGCGCTTTGAGTCACTAGAGAAAAGCGCTATATAAAAATAATTCACTTCACTTCACAATGTACTAGTATGATCTAATTCAAGAAACTCTTCAAACTTAAAGTGTTTACAAACTACAAAGAAGAATAACCATGATAAACATTCTTAATTTATTCCATCCATCCATTAATTTTCTAAATAATCTTATTTATTTCACCATATGAAATGTAACTTCACTAATTCTTATTTATTTATTTATTTTTAATGTTATTACTTATGGAATATATTGTGAATAAACTGAGAACAGGAAGTAAACAAAAGTGTTAGCAACTGCTAAGTAAAGGAAAAGGGGTAAGATTAAATCATCTCTGCTTCTTCCGACTCCTTTTCGAACATGTTGAACAGAGAAACTGGAAATTGTGATGTATCATGTTGTATGCATGCATGTTCCAAATAAACACAAACTCAACTCAAGTTACAATAAATTTTAATAATTTAATTCGATTTATTAGTTTTATTTTTACCAATGTAAACCAGTTTTTACGGCCAAGTGTTTAACAAAAACAAAGAAAAGTGTACCTTCTCATTCCACCCATTTTCTTCTGGGCATCCTGTCTGTGTTTTTTAACATATGCTAGCTGGTCGTGATGTTATAATATTTTTCTGTCAAATTTTTTTATTAAAGGCCCATTATTAGAGTCCTCGTAGACTGTCAATTGGAATCAACCACCAGTTTAAGCTAAAGAAAAGCATAAAACTGCTTTGCTCTATTTTGTCCTAGTGTTGTCAAAAGGTTATTTTTAAAAGTCAGATTAATCACAATTTTGAATGTGTATTAATCATGATTAAAGAGTAATGACGGTGAATTGGAATGAAAAAGACCCCAATATTTTGACACAAATTGAATTTTTTGTCAGAATGTCATACAGAAACATTGTGTTACTTGAATGCGTCACAATTATATGTTCAAAAACTTGGTAACAGTTTTATCTAAAGTTCAGTCAGGGTGTATTTTGAAGCAGTTTTTCCCCAGTGAGCACACCAGTCGGAGTCTCTTCACTCATCTTTGCACTGACGTATGACTGAATCAATAGCAAGCCGCGCCATCTTTAGTGTAACTATCCACGATTAAGGTAAAGGAGCATGTGTGCTAAAAATAAATTGTGTAATACTATACCACTATACATGATTAATAAGATCACTTTTTGTGATTCATAATCATAACATGGGTTAACTTGTTATTTTTGACAGCCCTAATTTTGTCTGTTTTATCCGTATAGGATGGCTTAACTATGGATCACGTTCTAGCAAATGCTTCGTAAACTTTCGCCCTCTTTCATAACCTTCTCCTAACTACTGACCCTGAACACAATTAGATCCCTTTGAAGCCTTTATGCTCGTTCTAGCCAAGCAAATGTCAGCAAAATCCTACAAGATCAGCTGAGCTTTTATTTGGGGGGTTAATCAGTTACTTTAATTGGAGGCAGCCGTGTGCGTGCCACTATTCAACGTTTGCATGTGATTGAAGAGGTTAGGCACAAGATTGCGATTTGTTTGTACTCATTTTTACAGTATTGATTGATTGATTGAGACTTTTATTAGTATATTGCACAGTGAAGTACATATTCCGTACAATTGACCACTATATGGTAACACCCAAATAAGTTTTTCAACTTGTTTAAGTCAGGCTCCACTGATTCATGATACAGATATATACTATCATCATAATACAGTTATCACACAAGATAATCATCAGAGTATATACATTGAATTATTTACATTATTTACAATCCGGAGTGTGGGATGTGGAGGGGGGGGGGTGTTAGGTTTAGTTGTTGTCAACACTTCAGTCATCAACAATTGCATCATCAGAGAAATGGATATAGAAACAGTGTAGGTCTGACTTGGTAGGATATGTACAGCAAGTAGTGGACATAGAGAGAGATCAGAAAGCATAAGAAAATGCCCTTTCTTTTACACCTGTTGGGAGCGCATTCCATAT
Source organism: Nerophis lumbriciformis (assembly GCF_033978685.3). Lineage (NCBI taxonomy): Eukaryota > Metazoa > Chordata > Actinopteri > Syngnathiformes > Syngnathidae > Nerophis > Nerophis lumbriciformis. The sequence continues at coordinate 21,762,897 of NC_084561.2, read as the reverse complement.
TGATGTGGCATAGAAAGAGAATGAGTTAAGACCTTTGTTAGATCGGAATCTGGGTTTAACGTGGTTAGTGGAGCTCCCCCTGGTGTTGTGGTTATGGCGGTCATTTACGTTAAGGAAGTAGTTTGACATGTACTTCGGTATCAGGGAGGTGTAGCGGATTTTATAGACCAGGCTCAGTGCAAGTTGTTTTACTCTGTCCTCCACCCTGAGCCAGCCCACTTTGGAGAAGTTGGTAGGAGTGAGGTGTGATCTGGGGTGGAGGTCTAGAAGTAACCTGACTAGCTTGTTCTGGGATGTTTGGAGTTTAGATTTGAGGGTTTTGGAGGTGCTAGGGTACCAGGAGGTGCACGCGTAATCGAAAAAGGGTTGAACGAGAGTTCCCGCTAGAATCCTCATGGTGCTTTTGTTGACCAGAGAGGAGATTCTATAGAGAAATCGTGTTCGTTGGTTGACCTTTTTGATTACCTTGGTTGCCATTTTATCACAGGAAAGATTAGCCTCTAGAATGAAACCTAGGTAGGTGACCTCATCCTTCCTGGTGATAACAATGTCACCCACTTTTATAGTGAAGTCATTGACTTTCTTAAGGTTGATGTGGGACCCAAACAGGATGGATTCCGTTTTACCTCAGTTTATGGATAGCTTGTTGTCAGCGAGCCAGGTGCACGTTCTACAGAGTTCAGCACTGAGGATTTTCTCAACCTGTGACTTGTCCTTGTCTAATACCAGTAGGGCCGAGTCATCCGCAAACAAGAACAATTCACAGTCGCATGCTGATGACATGTCGTTTATGTATATTAGGAACAGTAAAGGCCCTAATATACTGCCTTGGGGGACTCCACAGCTTATTGAGAGGGGGGGGGGACACAATGCCGTTCACCTCTACCACCTGTTCCTTCCCCTCCAAGTAAGATTGCATCCAGCTCGATGAGGTTTTGTCAAATCCGATTGCTCTGAGCTTATCCAACAGTATAGCGTGGTTAACGGTGTCAAAGACCTTCTGGAGGTCCAGCAAAAGTACATTAAACAAACTAGAAAAAATTAGGATCAGGAAAAGCCTCGCACTGGATATTTTATAAAGTCAAATCTGCATTGTCACTAGGAATGAGTACCCTTCACATTTGAACCAACATGGTACCACATCTCAGTACCTGGGAATCGATATCAGTACTCAATGGTAACAATTTTTGGTACTCGTCTGTGGGTGTTAATAAATGTTAATTCTTTGATATTAAAATAAAATAACATTTTGTAACATTTAAAATGAGCTGAATGTGATAACTGTGCTATCCAGCTGTTAAATCTTACTTTGTTATTACATTTGTGAGTCTCATTTGCAAGTATTAAATAGTAGACTTTGTATGCAGTGGCAGCACGGTGATACAGGGGTTAGTGCGTGTGCCTCACAATAAGAAGGTTCTGAGTTCAATCCCGGGCACGGGATCTTTCTGTGTGGAGTTTGCATGTTCTCTCCGTGACTGCGTGGGTTCCCTCAGAGTACTCCGGCTTCCTCCCACCTCAAAAGACATGCACCTGGGGATAGGTTGATTGGCAACACTAAATTGGCCCTAGTGTGTGAATGTGAGTGTGAATGTTGTCTGTCTATCTGTGTTGGCCCTGTGATGAGGTGGCGACTTGTCCAGGGTGAACCCCGCCTACCGACCGAATGTAGCTGAGATAGGCTCCAGCACCCCTCGTGACGCCGAAAGGGACAAGCGGTAGAAAATGGATGGATGGACTTTGCATGCAGTTGAAATTCCAAGACGTTAAATGGCAGTAGTGTAAAGGCTGCGGTGAGTTGCCTAGCTAAGAAGTAGTCATTGCCATGAAGCTGAATGTGACAGTTTTGTTTTATGTTGTGTCCTACAAAGTGTTTAGACTGTACATATTTTACTTATTACACACTTACTGCTTGATTGTAACGTGCATCTTAGTTGTAGTTTTCATTAACAAATTTGGAGGTGTTGAAATCGCCATGTAAAATGACTAATGCTAATCAGTGGCATGTATATGGCATGGCCAATGTTAATTAGCATCAAGCTAGCACATTGTGGAAAAGTGGAGCCTTACATTACGTTGAAGCATTTTCTCTCAGGCATTGGTAATAATTTTCGACAGCAAGTGTGTAGTTTGCAAACGGAAGTGACGTCACAAGCAACAAAGATATTGAAATATGGCATTGTTTGATTTTACGTGAATCGATACCCGGTAGTACCGACGGAATTCGGTCGTATTGGCCTTAAAGTACCAAATTTGGTAGCCATCCCTAATTGTCACAATTCTGTAAATGCCAGAAACAGAAGTGGTATTTGTGATGAAAAGTAATAAGTATCACAAACATTACTTTATCAGCATTAATGATATCATTATATTTGTGTGTCTCTCTTGCAGGTACGCCTTCACTGTGGTGGCCAACATCACTGTCTACACTATCGCCTGGCTGCTCTTTCATTTCCAGGCTCAACAAGACATTGACATAACAGACAACCTAAGCCGGGCTGACATCCCCCTGTTTAGGGTAAGAGAAGAAGACATTTTTTTTTGTACTTTTCTTGCCAGCAATTTAGACCACAATGGCCGTGCATTGACCTGAGACCTCCCTCTCAACGACAGATGCTGGCTTTCATCGTACTGGCCATTGGAGCAGTGTTCTCCATCATATTCCACGCTGGCACGAAAGAGGCGTCAGGAACAGAGGGAGAAGATCCGCTGCTTGCTCCTTCCCCTTCCCTTTCTGATGATGATGAAGAAGCTTCGCCTCGTCGAATGTTCCAGTGGAGACATTGGCTAAAAGAGCCTTCTTTCTATCAGGTGACTTCTTGTCCACAAATACCTCAACGTTACACCTGTTACACTCCTTACAGCAGGGCTCTCCAAACCAATGTGATGTAAGTGATGATATGAAACTCAGTCTTTGACGCAGCAATCTTTAACGCTGTTGTGTCCCAGTATTTACATATTTATTTCAAGTAGCATTATTATAACTGGAGAACTAGAAGAAAAGAAATGTCTAAGCATGCTACAGTACACACACACCGGGCAGGACACAAGAAGCTAACCGCCAAAGCTTCAGGGGTGATTGATCCAGATGTCGATGGATGGATGGATATTATATTGATTTTTTTTAATTATTATTATTACAGAATCATTCATGGTCATTTTTGTTATTGTTTACAAACTCAGGGGGTAAGTCTCTGAATACAGAAGGCTTTGAGGACAAAACCCAAATTATTTAAATGGAGGCCAATAGTAGTTTTTGCTTTTGTTTAGTTAGTGTGCACTAGCCACTTTATTTTGGTAAAAAAAATATTATATGTAGCATTCTATACCAGCAAATTAATACATATTCTGATTGTTGAACAATAATAGGGAATTCTACATTTAATAAGCTTTATAGGAATGTTTATTTATGTATTTATATTCTTTAGTTACCTGCTATAAAACATTTTAATTTATATTATCTATTGTTAAAGTATCAAAGGCCAAAAATGTTGATCGGTACATCCCTAATTATTAGTATTTTTGTTTTCATTTTGCTATGGGCTAAGGAAAAATTAGCTCATGGCCGGAACCTCAGTTCTTCTTTGCTCATATGAGAATTTTTTTAAATATGTCTGTTTTTGGACACTGTCTCTTTTATCGTGCGAACTGAGTACCCGAACGAACAAAGCATCCACGTGTTGATGGTTTTTAGATAAGTATGGCTGCAAAATAACCCATCTTGCCGCCAAAGAACGTTGCAAACGGTTGCATACGGCTGTGGGGTTTAAGGGTCACGACAGTAAAAAGAGCTCAGCAGCGCATGCACTTTTTGCGTCGATTGAAAAGAGCGCCGCTCCCTCCCCCCATTCTCAGCACATTCTACAGAGGCACTATAGAGAGCCTGCTGACCAACAGCATCTCTGTCTGGACTGGAGCCGGCAGTGCCTCAGACTGGAAGTCTCTCCAGAGAGTGGCGAGGACGGCGGAAAAGATCATCAGGACTCCTCTTCCTCCTATCCAGGAGATCGCAAAAAGCCGCTGCCTGACCAGGGCTCAGAAAATCTGCAAAGACTCCTCCCACCCCCTCCAAGGACTGTTTTCACCGCTGGACTCTAGAAAGAGGTTCCGGAGCCTCCGAAGCAAGATTCTGTAACATCTTCTTCCCTCAGGCCGTAAGACTTGAACGCATCATAATAATTCCCTCAACTCCCCCCAAAATGGATTAACTCGCTGGAATAAAAAAGACAATATAACATACATCCATAAACGTGGATGCATATGAAAAAGTGCAATATATTTATCTGTACAGTAACCTATTTATTTATTTATTTATATATGCACCTTATTGCTTTTTTATTCTGCACTACCATGAGCTGATGAAACGAAATGTAGTTCTTATCTGTACTGTAAAGTTCAAATTTGAATGACAATAAAAAGGCAGTCTAAGTCCAAGTAACGCTGTCTCATGCTTGCAACCATTAGGCTGTGGGTTTCTTAGGGACGAAGCGAGTGCCAGCACTTTATTCATGTAAGAAATACTATTGTTTGCCGCTCATTGTCGTCTTTGCCAACTTCAATAAAGGTAAAAGTAATGTTAAATCTTCCTTTATCATTATTTATTTGTACTTTATCCATGTAAATATCAAGTGTTTAATGTTAGCATTTTGGGTTGTGTGGAACAAATTAATTGGCTTTAAATTGTTTCCTTTAGGAACAATTGTTTAGTTTTTCGTACGATTTGGTTTTTGACGAACCTTTGGAACGGGTTAATATCAAAAACCGAGGTACCATAGTATATAGTTCCTGTTGTATTTGCATTAATTTATTACCAACACACAACTAAACCTTTCGGACATAGGATTTGAGATGGAAATATCTCCGTTGACGTTAGATATACTGTATAAAATATGATAACCCAGCAGGCACAAGACATTGAAACAACATTGAGAACTTGATGAATTAGGTCCAGACATTGAGCAACCCAAACATAGCGTTGAAACAACATGCTTTTTTACAACGTTTAATCAATCTAACATTGATTTGACCATTGATTTTTGGTCATTTCTTAACCGATATTTTACAGCACAAAAACAACGTTGAAACAACATGCTTTTTGATCCTGTTTATTCAATGCCAGGTTGTGATGTTGATTTGACCATTGAAATGAGGTCATTTCCAACAACGTGGATCCAACCTTAGACATTAACATTGTCTCAATTTACAAATACAACTATATTGCAACGTTGTTTCAAAGTCAGTTTTAAAAGACATGTATTTATAGTCAACATTGTATCCATGTCTTGTCTGTGCCTTCTGGGAAGCCTGTGGCCCACACCATATTATAACATGAGTGACACCTCTGCAGTACTGACTTTACTGTTGTGCCACAGAGTGGTTATTAGTATCAATAGATCTCCATCAACTTCTTAATTATTATTCCTCATAAATCCTTATTTAAAAGGGTTAGGTATGATCAATATTACGGTGGCGAGAGAGACCAACGTGCAGCATTGTCTAAAGCAGGGATATTCAATTAAATTGTTTTGAGGGATACATTTCCAGAAAACTTAAGGGCCGGGGGCCCGGACATCTCCCTTCACCATTAGTCCTATTTTGTATATTCTGGTGAACCAGTGTTCTCTACAGAGGACATTTGATTTTGGTCTTTTTATTTTGTCAGAGTTACAGGAGTCCTCTGCTGTTTTTAAAGACTTTATATATGTGAAAAAGCTAGTCAAAGACCATCTCTATGACAGCATTCTAGTGTGTCTAAAAATCTGCTGCAAAAATGTGAGTCTCTATCTAGTTTTTGAACTTCAACTCGCTTGCCACCAGTTGAATACCCCAAATGATGAAAAAGAGGACCTAAAATGGAACCTTGAGGAACACCACTAGTATAATTAAAGAAGTTGACTAAATAACTATGACTGCATCTGAAGTAAACAAGCTACTGCAACACCTTAGTTACATAAATCACATTACGAAAAAAATGTGCAACTGCCAAAAAGGAGAGGACTTAAAGGGGTGCTTTGAGGAACACCTCAGTTATTTAAATCAGAAGATAGGACCCCAGTGTCGTTGGTTGCTAGCAAGGTTAAAATGTCAATGCAAGGATCTGCCTATGTGTTTGCAGTGGTCCAAGTTCCTCTTTACAACAGAAGCACTTTAGTGTTTTGGGGAATTTGCTGCAAAAATGTTTACCTCCCATGTTTTTAAAGGCCTACTGAAATGCGATTTTCTTATTTATACGGGGATAGCAGGTCCATTCTATGTGTCATACTTGATCATTTCGCGATATTGCCATATTTTTGCGGAAAGGATTTAGTAAAGAACATCGACGATAAATTTCGCAACTTTTAGTCGCTGATAAAAAAAGCCTTGCCTGTACCGGAAGTAGCAGACGATATGCGCGTGACGTCACAGGTTGTGGAGCTCCTCACATCTGCACATTGTTTACAATCATGGCCACCAGCAGCGAGAGCGATTCGGACAGAGAAAGCGACGATTTCCCCATTAATTTGAGCGATGATGAAAGATTCGTGGATGAGGAAAGTGAGAGTGAAGGACTAGAGGGCAGTGGGAGCGATTCAGATAGGGAAGATGCTGTGAGAGGCGGGTGGGACCTGATATTCAGCTGGGAATGACTAAAACCGTAAATAAACACAAGACATATATATACTCTATTAGCCACAACACAACCAGGCTTATATTTAATATGCCACAAATTAATCCCGCATAACAAACACCTCCCCCCTCCCGTCCATATAACCCGCCAATACAACTCAAACACCTGCACAACACACTCAATCCCACAGCCCAAAGTACCGTTCACCTCCCCAAAGTTCATACAGCACATATATTTCCCCAAAGTCCCCAAAGTTACGTACGTGACATGCACATAGTGGCACGCACGTACGCCCGTAAGCAGTCAAATGTTTGGAAGCCGCAGCTGCATGCGTACTCACTGTACCGCGTCTGCGCATCCACCTCAAAGTCCTCCTGGTAAGAGTCTCTGTTGTCCCAGTTCTCCACAGGCCAATGGTAAAGCTTGACTGTCATCTTTCGGGAATGTAAACAATGAAACACCGGCTGTGTTTGTGTTGCTGCAGCCGCCCGCAATACACCGCTTCCCACCTACAGCTTTCTTCTTTGCTGTCTCCATTGTTCATTGAACAAATTGCAAAAGATTCACCAACACAGATGTCCAGAATACTGTGGAATTTTGCGATGAAAACAGACGACTTAATAGCTGGCCACCATGCTGTCCCAAAATGTCCTCTACAATCCGTGACGTCACGTGCCGGCGTCATCATACCGAGACGTTTTCAGCAGGATATTTCGCGCAAAATTTAAAATTGCACTTTAGTAAGCTAACCCGGCCGTATTGGCATGTGTTGCAATGTTAAGATTTCATCATTGATATATAAACTATCAGACTGCGTGGTCAGTAGTAGTGGGTTTCAGTAGGCCTTTAACTGAAATTGGGGGTCGGTATGGTGTCATTCCCAGGCCGGATTTAGCCCCGGGCCGCCAGTTGAATAGCAGTGGCCTAAAATTAAATGAACATCCCAGTGTGACGCGTTTGTTACATTATATACCTTTTTAAAACCGCTGCAAATACCTCCTTTATGGCATTCATGAGCACTCAAGTGTTTTTAGGAGTTTGCTGCAAAAAATGTTTGGCCAAATTATTTTGAACTGAACACAGGGGCCGTTGTGGGCTGGATTTGGCCCCCGGGCCGCTAGTTGAATAGACTTGGTCTAAATGCTCCAAACACAGAAAATCACTGCATGTTCCTGGGTTGTTAGTTTGTTTTTGGTTTGAGTTTTTTCTGTGTTGCTGTACACCGTACACCACAGCCAAAAATTTGTGAGATTATGTAATTTAAATATTGTATTGCAGAATCTTGGAACATGTGGTGTTTGGGTTATGGGTAAAAAAAACCTTTTAAAAATGTTTTACTGTGCACAATCCTGAAAATGATTCGCAAAATAATGTTCCATTTTGATTTACTTTGACACCAGGTGGCCTTTCTTTACATGTGCACAAGACTGATAGTCAACCTGTCCCAGTCCTACATCTCTGTTTACCTCACCAACTCTCTCATGCTACGTAAGGTAGGAGCTTTCGCCGCGTTACCATCAACACTGTTTGTTGTCGTCTAACATGCTCCTTCTCCCCGCAGGACTTCATTGCCATTATACCGCTGGTGATGTACATCAGCGGATTTGTGAGCTCGCTGGCAATGAAGCCGATTAGCAAGCTTGTAGACATCAGTGTGAGTAAAACATTCACATTCAGTGTATTTCTGTACGTACACAGGTCACATGTGCAACAGATGCAAAAACAACAAATCAGCCATTAAAATTCACTGATAAATACCATTAAAAAGTTAGGGCTGTCAAAATGAATCTATCATCATTAATCAAGTTTCAACTCAATTAAGCCATCTGCAGCGTACCATAAGTCAATTTCTGCTACACACAGCATCTTTTAAAGGACAAATCAACATTTGATGAATGCATGATATTTTATTTTCAGATGATTTATTTTGCCGGCCTGCTGCTGGTGATTAGCTTTGCCGCCTGGGTGATTTTGGACCAGAACATGGGCGCTGACAGCATCTATGGCGCGGCGGTGCTGCTGGGAGCAGGGTCAGCTATCATCCTGGTCATGTCGCTGTCCATGACCGCCAAACTCATCGGGGAGCATACGGTAAGTTGAGGGAGGACACAGAAGCACAGAAAAAAAAAAAAAAACGCCCTTAGACATCTTGCTGAGGAAGATAAACATAATTTGCCCTGCTGAGTCATTGCTGCTGGGCTCTTATGACACTTTTTTTTTTTACTATTTTTAAAAGATTCTTCGAGAGAACTATCACTTTTGTGTCTTCTGAATGACAAGAAAAAAAACACAATTGGTGATTTTACCTGTATATGTTTTTTAATTTATTTTATTGATGCATTTTACCCAGAAACAGTCCTTTTTGCATCAAACATTATATCAGCTGATGTGTCTTATCTGTTTTGGGGGGAATTTTCTCTGTGCTGGTAAGTTTAGATAATAATGCTGTATAACATCGTTTTGGTGTATAGGAAATTAGGGATATTTGGCCGGAACTGGACATGAGGAAACCAAGGCTGACAACTAGGGATGTCACGATCAGGGATTTATGCTGCCGATTCCGACACCAATCATCCATGAGAGAATCGGCCGATACCAATACAGATTAAATGTACTACCGGTAACTGTAATTTTTTCTATATATTTTCGTGAGTACTTTCCTTCCGCCCGAATGCAGCTGAGATAGGCTCCAGCACCCCCCGCAACCCCAAAAGGGACAAGCGGTAGAAAATGGATGGATGGATGGACTTTTGATAGTTTAAAACTATTAGTTTCTTGTTCTCTTTTATTACATAACATTGTTTCAATAAATCAATCAAAATCAATATTCTTTATTCTACCAAGCAAAAAAACTCATTGAGATTAAAATCTCTTTTTTAAGACGGCCTGGCCAAGAGGGCAACAAAACAAAGTTACAGAAATACATATAACAAAAACAAAACAACAGCAGTCACACACTATAATTAAAAATATAAATAACTTGTGTGTGAATGGGTGAATGTGGAAATAGTGTCAAAGCGCTTTGAGTGCATTGAAGGTAGAAAAGCGCTATGCAAGTAAAACCCATTTACCATTATTACATTACCTCAATGTTTCACTTTTTTGAGTGGATTAAGTGGATAAAACGTGGTCGTGACTCGTCATGAGAAAGTGCGTTCACTTCAAACTGACACAGCGTGCGTGACTTAAAGGGACTTTTAAGGAGGAAATATTGTGGTGGTACAAACTTTTGTGTGGTGTTGCTTCCTTATTTGTCATTATTCAAAGCTGAATTTAATATGTAGCAGCGGCAGCTGAACTGAATATGACAGAGTGTCAAAATTATGTCGGTCCGCTGGAACCAAAAAATACCAATAGCAGTATCGTTAGTCTCGAACAGTGGTTCTTAACCTGGGTTCGATCGAACCCTAGGGATTCGGCGGAGCCTCTGCCGCGGAGGTCAAGACACACCCAACTCATCGTGGGAATAAAAACCCTATCGGCATATTATGGATACCCCCAAACAATGTTCCCTCTAATTTCCATCTGATTTGCAGGTGTGTAATTTGTTGTGAGTTCATGCGCTGTGTTGGTTTTGTTCTTTGAACAAGGTGATGCTCATGCACGGTTCATTTTGTGCACAAGTAAAATAACATATAACTTTGTCTTGAATTTGAAAAAAAAAATACATTTTATTTTTCATGAAAGAAGGGTTCGGTGAATGCGCATATGAAACTGGTGGGGTTCGGTACCTCCAACAAGGTTAAGAATCACTGGTCTAGAATCTTCACGGTCCTCATGGACCCACCTAATTAGAAACCGGTACCAAAAAATATCGGTACTCTGTATACATCTCTAGTTAATATTCACTTAATTATGATTATGAAGCTGTCAAGTTTTCCTTTACTAGAGTGTAGAGTACAAGGTCAGGGAGTAAGTCTCTGCATACAGGAAGGCTTTGAGGGCAGAACCCAAATGATTGAAATGGAAGCCAGTCGTTTATGTTTAGTTATTGTGCACAAGCCACTTTATTTTGTAAAAAAAATGTATGTAGCATTCAGTGCCACACATTTAATACATCATCTGATTTACAACAATAGTAGCAAATGTTATATTTAGTAAGATGCTCTTCATAAAAATGTGTTTACTTCAGTTACTGGCTATAAAACATTTTCAGTTCTATAATCTGTTGTCATGTGACTTTGTGTCTTGTTTGGCAGCAAAGTGGAGCTTTTGTTTATGGCTCAATGAGCTTCACAGACAAGGTGGCCAATGGCGTGGGAGTCATTGTCATCCAGAGCATCAGACCATGCAGGTGAGCTGCACCACCTGTCACACGCCCACCTAATGAGATAAATAATGGCTTTTTACCTGTTTCTCATGGTGCCTTAGTGTTTAAACGGGGCATCGTTTAGGGATTTATTAACCACATATCCTGTCCGGGGTCACAGGTGTGCTGGAGCCTATCCCAGCTGACTTTAGATGGGAGGCAGAACGCATCCTTGAATGGTCTCCAGTCAACCACAGGACACATAGATAATTATTCACACCTTATGGAGTCTCCAAATATAGCCCAATATGCCTATTTTTGTACTGGGAAGAAAACAAGTTTGAAGCATTATAATCCACACATTCCCAACCAATGGACTGTACCTGAGGGATTATATACTGTGCTGCGGCAAATGATCAAATTTCACCAAATTAGTCTGCAAATGTATCATTTCAATCTACCTATGCCCCTTATGGTTGAGGAATTCACATTAGTTGCATAATTTTGGTCTTGACCTCTGTATGTATGATGAGATTATCGCAGATCTTCAAGATGCAACCTTTTAACCTAATTCGAATAATAGGATAATGAGACTGATTTGGTGGGTTCAAAGATTCCTTTTTATTTATAAATGAAATTGTAAATGGGTATTTGGTGGGTAGATTTTGAAATGTATTGTATTATACTGTACTTTGGATATTATATGATGATGTATATTTTAACTGTGGGTGCCTGTCCATAAGATGTGTGCTTCTAGGGATAACCTTTTTGCAGGACAGACTCTGATATCAACAAAAGAAGCAATAATGTAATACAAAATTATGTCTGTCTGTAAATAAATAAATAAATATGCCAGCAGAGACAGACAAATCAATTACATGTTCTTCCACTAGATGGCAGAAGACACATGATCAAACTGTATATCCACCTGTTACCAATAAGTCATGAAATATGTGTGTTGGCTCTTATAAGGTTGGGAAACACTGTTATAAAGAATGACAAAAACAATATTTCCTCACACCCCTGTGGCTTTAACAAGATATGTACAGTTATACCTCAACTTACAAGCTTGATTAGTTCTGTGACAGCGCTCTGAACTCAAGTCTCCCATTGAAATGCATTTAAATCAATTTAATTAGTGTTTGCCCTACCAAAACAACACACTTTTAACATGTAACATGCCTTTTAAAAAGAAAAACAATACAATAGAATGAAGTACTAACAACTACAGTAGTTGTACAAAGTAATGTGATAACAATTATTAATAATCCAGCTGCTTTTCTGTCAAACACTCACTCAGCGGCTTCTCCATATTTTCATGGATACATGTCTGCTGTTTGTATATAATTTCAACATTCTTGACTGGCTTTGGACTCATTTTGCTTCAGCAATGTGCAGACTATGATACACTCGAATCGGCAACACACTGTCATGTTTTTGATGATTTCTTTCTTTAATTCAATGAATATCATCCGCTTTTCCCCAGCACCGTCCTTCACACTCACGTTCTTCCTTTTACGGTTTGGAAAAAAGTTTACGTCGATCTGTAGCTATAAGCTATTGCTAGCGAGTAAGACCAAATGTTTTAGGCGGACCTTACGAGGTTCGCTGTGACATTTACTTCGCCGACTAATGGCAGGGATGCTTGTAACTTAAAAGCATAATAATTAGCAGAGATACAGCTTTTTATCTCAAACACTCTTAAGGTGTAATATAGAAAAACAATGAACATAATAAATCGCAGTCCTGTCCAACAGCAGGAGGCTATACAATAGTATTAAGTAAAACTAAAATAACTGATAATTAAGTTATTTACAGTTATTGCAGTTTTATGAGGTTGTTTTTAATAACATGTACTTAGTTTGCTGGAAAAATATATTGTAGATGCTGTGTTTGATAATGTTTTTTTCACTGTTTGTATGGGATAAAAACATGATTTGAATATGTACACTATTCATAGTAGTTGTTCTTGTAAGACTGTCTTTCCCTTTTTTTCTCTCACCCACAGCACAGAGACATGCTGCCCAGCATGTATATGGTTTTATCGTGACGTCATGGTAATAGTAACAGGGGGCGTGGCCTTGGCTGCAACAGGTTGCCTGTTAACTATTCTCATCTGGCCAATCAAGACCAGGAAAACTGAGTGACACTAATACATTACTAATATTATTGAATTCTGCCGCTATGGATTTAAAATCATTCCAAATGATATGTGGAAGTGTGTGTGACATCTTTATGGATGCCTTTATACAAAACTTGACAATCGCACAGTTTACTTTGCTTTATTTGTCTTTTTTTAATGTGCATTCTTATTTTGACAGTGAAATGATGTGTTGTATGCTGTATAACATAAGGTCAAACCTCAATTAATGTATGTAAACCACTTACCTTTGAAGTTGTAACGATGAAAAACAGAATATGTATTTTATTTACTCAGAACTTGACTTGCTGCAATGTGCAAATGAACACACTAAAGGCCCAAAAATAAAAACTGTGATTACAGTATGACTGTATGTCGAGTGTGACTGAATATGTGCTTGAAATTCTTATCACACAGAAAAGTGTTGATTTTTAAAAAGTAACAACCATATTAAGAGACAGAATGTAAATAGATAAAATGGTTACCTGAATGTGAAACACTGTAAATAATGACCCAACAAATGCAATATGTAGTACATACAGTAGTTGTGTGCTGCAACCTACAGTAGATAAATTAGGTTACTGATTGTATTCAAAACATCTCTTACTGTGCTGCAGTACACATATCTAATTTAATTTATACAGTGAAATTGAGAAAATTAATAAATAGACAGTACCTTTTGTTAAACAATAAAAAGGCAATACAAATTCACAAAAAATGATATATAAAAAAAAAATGTACGTTAGGTCAGGAAAAAAAACACAGAGGCTATTTCATCCCTACAAGCCTGTTTCGCAGGTTTCTCTGCTCTTCAGGGGATTTTATTGAAGCATCTGTGGTTGTTACATATATATATAGGGTACCTTACATGGGGGTGTGGCCATTGTTACACAGTAGTGCCTTGCTTCTGTGCCGGCATGATGAGACCAGTTTGTTGCGTTTGTTCAATGTGGACATGCTGGGGTGGTAAATAATAAAACATTTTTCTTTCAGGCACAGTTTACATCTTTTAGCTGCACTGCCCAGCATGTCCACTTTAAACAAACGCAACGAACTGGTCTCATCATGAGATAAATAAATACATACAGAAGCACAGTACTACTGTGTAACAATGGCCACACCGCCATGTAATGTACCCTATATAGATGTAACAACCCCGAACGGGACAAGCGGTAGAAAATGGATGGATGGAACCACAGACACTTCAATAAAAAACCCTGAAGAGCAGAGAAACCTGCGAAACAGGCTTGTAGGGATGAAATAGCCTGTGTTCTTTTCCTGACCTAACGTATATTCCTCTCTACCACGGTATTGAGCACTGTATAACGGATAAACCACAGAAACCTCGACTATATAATTTTTTTATGTATGAATATGTATATATATGAATATATGTACTGTGTGTGTGTGTGTGTGTATATATATATATATATATATATATATATATATATATAATATATATATAACATATTATATATATATATATATATATATATATATATATATATATGTATGTATATATATATATATATATATATATATATGTATATATATATATGTATATATATATATATATATATATATATATATATATATATATATATATATATATATATAAAACATCAACAAAAATAGAGGAAAAAGGTGCACCATGTCGAACTTTATTGTATCTTAAGAATTCAATGATCTTATATATAATCAAAAAGTGTACCAAGGCTGACCCCTGGCGCTAGAACACATGCAGTGTTTGGGGTGTTGTGCGGTCAGCCTCATCACGGCGGACTGGTGGGGCCATTATCAAGCAGGCAGCACTTGCTCGAGGCTGCGGACTGCGAGCAGCAGACCGTTGTCCGAAGTGGAGGACGCTTTTTGTCGCTTAAACTCAGCTTTAAAGTTAACTCGAAAATATACATTTTTGGATTTTAACCACCGGTTTAGCTTGCTGAAGAAGAAAAGCAGTTTTGACTGGTTACAAGGACGACTTTTGCTTCGCAGCGAGACCCAGGTAAGGCAACTCTACTAAGGTGCTGAAAGGTGCTTTTATCCACCATTATTTTTGCCTTACATTCAAGCAGAAGTCATTTGTTAAAACTCGTTTTCTTAATTTTTTCAATATACAAACCACTTTATTCCGTTTATTTCACTTATAGAAGTATGTACCGTATTGTTTAATTCCTATTGAAAAGTGTTAAACTAGGGCTCTTCAGAGTGTGGACCGTGTGCCGTTTTGGGCGCCCTTATAGTTTTTATTTGCCCTCAGCATGTCCCAGAAATAGAATAAACTCATTAGTAATGAGACAGGTTGATAAATTGCTTTATCCCATATTTAATAAAGCTAAACTATTAATGTGTTGTTTAGATAGCTTTCTTAGTAGATATAATTTGAATTGGTTTTAGCATCTTTAATGTGAACAACACAATGTTACTGCAAACAGCATATTCAGACTTTAACCATCGATGATGAAAAAAATATATGGTCAACTTACAAGCTCAAAATATTTGTATCTTTAAAATAATATATATATATATAATTCTTCATCTAAATGGGAATATATCAACATCAGTCGGCATCCCGGGCAGCACAGTGGGAGAGGGGTTAGTGCATCTGCCTCACAATACGAAGGTCCTGAGTAGTCCTAAATTCAATCCCCGGGCTCTGGATCTTTCTGTGTGGAGTTTGCATGTTCTCCCCGTGACTGCGTGGGTTCCCTCCGGGTACTCCGGCTTCCTCCCACCTCCAAAGACATGCACCTGGGGATAGGTTGATTGGCAACACTAAATTGGCCCTAGTGTGTGAATGTGAGTGTGAATGTTGTCTGTCTATCTGTGTTGGCCCTGCGATGAGGTGGCGACTTGTCCCAGGGTGTACCCCGCCTACCGCCTGAATGCAGCTGAGATAGGCTCCAGCGACCCCAAGGGACAAGCGGTAGAAAATGGATGGATGGATGGACAGTCGGCATCCCAGTGAGAGCAGACATTGTATGGTAATTGAGGTTTTTATACATACTTGCCAACCTTGAGACCTCCAAATTCGGGAGATTGGGGGGTGGGGTTAAGGGGGAGGAGTATATTTATAGCTAGAATTCACTGAAATTAAAGTATTTCTTATATATATATCAGTGACGTGCAGTCAAGTGAGGCGGGGCCTCACGGGCCATCATCCATCCATCCATTTTCTACCGCTTATTCCCTTTCGGGTCGCGGGGGTTGCTGGAGCCTATCTCAGCTACAATCGGGCGGAAGGCGGGGTACACCCTGGACAAGTCGCCACCTCATCGCAGGGCCAACACAGATAGACAGACAACATTCACACTCACATCCACACACTAGGGCCAATCATGAAAATGTAAAAAGAAAAAAAAATAATTAAATTGTTATATGTATCCAGTGATTTTACTATAACGTTATTTTCCATTTAACTTCACCAGTTTTAGATTATTTTTATTCAAAATCGCTGAATTTTCACATTTGCCGTTCAAATACTGAGAAGAGACTTGCGGTGATCAGCAGCCAGTTGAGCCTCACCATGGATTGCGCAATGACTCGGCTAACTGTTGGCCTGCTGTGCAGTGAGACCGTATTGCTATATGAATTATATTATACATTTCCATAGTTTAGTTAGCTGAGGTATATAATAGGGATGCCCCGATCCGATATTTGGATCGGATCGGCTGCCGATATTTGCCAAAAATTGCGTATCGGCAAGGCATGGGAAAATGCCGATCCAGATCCAGTTTAAAAAAAAAAACTCCGGTCCGTGTTTTCCAACGCACCTATTTAAATAATACATTCCACTTTTCTGCTGCTCCGTAATTTCCGTTCCGCATTTTTCAGCACACCTTCAACACATCCACAATTCTCACGCAGTTGCTTTTAGCTGCTGGCATTACACGACAGGCTCTTCTCACTCTTTCCTGTGTCTCCCTCTCACAGACAGCGAGCGCACCTTCTTACACACGTCACATACAGGTAAAAGCCAGTAAATTAGAATATTTTGAAAAACTTGATTTATGTCAGTAATTGCATTCAAAAGGTGTAACTTGTACATTATATTTATTCATTGCACACAGACTGATGCATTCAAATGTTTATTTCATTTAATTTTGATGATTTGAAGTGGCAACAAATGAAAATCCCAAATTCCGTGTGTCACAAAATTAGAATATTACTTAAGGCTAATACAAAAAAGGGATTTTTAGAAATGTTGGCCAACTGAAAAGTATGAAAATGAAAAATATGAGCATGTACGATACTCAATACTTGGTTGGAGCTCCTTTTGCCTCAATTACTGCGTTAATGCGGCGTGGCATGGAGTCTATGAGTTTCTGGCACTGCTCAGGTGTTATGAGAGCCCAGGTTGCTCTGATAGTGGCCTTCAACTCTTCTGCGTTTTTGGGTCTGGCATTCTGCATCTTCCTTTTCACAATACCCCACAGATTTTCTATGGGGCTAAGGTCAGGGGAGTTGGCGGGCCAATTTAGAACAGAAATACCATGGTCCGTAAACCAGGCACGGGTAGATTTTGCGCTGTGTGCAGGCGCCACGTCCTGTTGGAACTTGAAATCTCCATCTCCATAGAGCAGGTCAGCAGCAGGAAGCATGAAGTGCACTAAAACTTGCTGGTAGACGGCTGCGTTGACCCTGGATCTCAGGAAACAGAGTGGACCGACACCAGCAGATGACAATTTTGTGACACACGGAATTTTGGATTTTCATTTGTTGCCACTTCAAATCATCAAAATTAAATGAAATAAACATTTGAATGCATCAGTCTGTGTGCAATGAATAAATATAATGTACAAGTTACACCTTTTGAATGCAATTACTGAAATAAATCAAGTTTTTCAAAATATTCTAATTTACTGGCTTTTACCTGTATATCGTGTATCGCAATGATGCCATTTCTGTTTGTCATGTATAATTTTGTCTATTTTGTGTTTTTCCTTGAATAAACAGGTCAGTTTCTTGTTACCAACCATTGTGTATTATTCAAACTCCCCTAATTCAGCTGGCTAGTTGTTATCAAGAGTACCGGTACTAAAACCCTTTTCAACATGATTCTGACAACTAAGTAGGCTAAATAACTTTAAACTTTAATACATGCTCGGATAGGCCAGTATCGGTCAGTATCGGTATCGGTCAGTATCAGTATCGGATCGGAAATGCAAAAACAATATCGGTATCGGATCGGAAGTGCAAAAACCTGGATCGGGACATCCCTAGTATATAATATACAGTGTATTTTTTCAACAACTGTATGTGTGTAACGTATTTCTTGTGCTGAGCAATCATAAAACGGCTGCGAAGACGCACTGGCTGAGGCTCGCAGTAATCCCGCCTCATGGTGGTAGAGGGCGCTAGTAATCCCAGGGATAATTTTTGCGGCTGCAGAATAAGTTACATCAAGCAGCAACAGTTAGCGATCGTTTATTTTTTCCTCTCGCCTGGACTTTTAACATGGAGGATTACATATCTAAAATAAAACAGTTTTCTAAACTGGACTTTCAATCGAAGCAGGAGGTAATAATTAAAGGAAGATCTCCATCGAAACAGAGAGACTTTTAAAACTTAAGAAAGATAAGGAAGACTTCTATAAACAAGTTATCAATGCTTTTGTTCAGAAGGAGCGTCGCATGGACTTAATTTATAAGTAAAGGTAAGACCATAATAACGTTATTTTTATTAAATGTGTTTTTTTGTGTGCTACAGTTTGTATGTGTAAAGTTAAAGTTAAGTTAAAGTACCAATGATTGTCACACACACACTAGGTGTGGTGAAATTTGTCCACTGCATTTGACCCATCCCCTTGATCACCCCCTGGGAGGTGAGGGGAGCAGTGGGCAGCAGCGGTCCTGCGCCCGGGAATCATTTTTGGTGATTTAACCCCCAATTCCCACCCTTGATGCTGAGTGCCAAGCAGGGAAGAATGCTGGTATGAGCTTTTAAACATAACCTGTTAACTGCTGCCAATCAAATGGTGAATAAGATACTCTTTAGGGTTCATATGTTTGTAAATCTGACTGTGATGAAGTCAGTGCCTCACCAGCCATCAACCTCACTGCACGTCACTGATTTATATAGTACAGTAAACAGTAATGAAAACACAGTTGTTCTACTAACTGTACTGTACTTGCTGCTTACTTAAAAAAAACACACTTACCTTTCACTATTTGGGTAGCTTTTGTTCTGCCATTTGAGTACTGGGGAGCGATCTCTGAATCCGGGAACATTCATGGATTTGTTGAAAACATCCGCAAATGAAAACGGGATGTTGCTTGCAAGGTGGCCCTTATTACTGCTTTGCCGCCACCTTGTGCTTCTCTGAACGTTCATGAGTGACTATATCCATTCGGCCACCGTGTTATGGGTTATAGATAAACCTATGGATTACAGAGACATATATAATAGTCTCCTTTTCAGGTGAGAGACGACGCTAAAGGCAGTGCCTTTAAGGCACGCCCCCAATATTGTTGTCCGGCTGGAAATTTTGGATATTACAACGTGCCGTAGTTTTGAAGCAATGCATGATGGGAATCCGGAAGTTGTGTGTCAGTGTATTGTAATAATCCCAGGAATGTAGGTTCATACGACTTCTTTGTTTGTCTTGTCTTTATTGCACAAGATGTAATTCAACCACACAACAGCTCCAATGTGTGTCTATCCCTTTTCCCGGCAAAACTCGAACACCCACGTCACTTCCCTATCTCTCCCGGAAGTCCCGCCCCCCCAGCCATAGTCATTGGCTAACACCCCGTAGCCAGCCGCTACAGTATTAACGTGCAGTGCCGGCTGGAATAAACACACGCTGAGAAATAGCTCCGTGCCTGCCTACTTTATGGGTTATAGTTAACCTATGGATAACGGAGACATATATAATAGTCTCCTTTTAGGTGAGAGACGACGCTAAAGGCAGTGCCTTTAAGGCACGCCACCAATATAGTTGTCCGGCTGGAAATCGGGATATTTTCGGGAGAATGGTTGTCTCGGGAGATTTTCGGGAG
This sequence comes from Nerophis lumbriciformis, assembly GCF_033978685.3. Classification (NCBI taxonomy): domain Eukaryota; kingdom Metazoa; phylum Chordata; class Actinopteri; order Syngnathiformes; family Syngnathidae; genus Nerophis; species Nerophis lumbriciformis. The sequence continues at coordinate 21,742,900 of NC_084561.2, read as the reverse complement.
AGGCACTGAAATTCGGGAGTCTCCCGGAAAATTCGGGAGGGTTGGTAAGTATGTTTTTATATGTATGTTGGCTCTCATGAAGTCTGCAGTGAGTAGTAATCAGTGATGTTGTCGAAGGAAAAAGCGAACATAGTGATGCGTCTGTGCAATTAATGTGCTGCCGTTTGCTTAAAATGAGCAAAATATGTAAATATTAGGGCTGTGAATCTTTGGGCAACGATTTGATTCAGAATCGATTTTCAATTCAAAGCGTTTTTCGATCCAAATTCAATACTTTTTTAATAACATTGAGTGCCAGTTCTACATAAAATAAACAGCTCTGATACATTTTTGTATTATTTAAAATATAACTGTTGTTTAGTAAAATGCTACCCAAACATTTAATAAAGTTTAGGTACCACAATATATGATAGCAATACAGGTTGGTCGTAAAGATGACATGCTAACACTATTGACACTCAGTAAGTGCTATGATCTTCTGGCACTATGACTTGCATTGAGAAGCAAAATAACTTAAGTACAGCTTTGATTGAGTTGATTTCAAACAAGTAGTGTTACATTATGTTCCAGTCGGATGTTTATTTTGTGACAGAATAACATTGAAGTGTAAAGGCTTGACTCTCAGCAGTCACACAAACACACACCTTCGGTACACTTGACCTATGAATCCATTTCCTGGATGCATTGTAACCCTCATAATATTGATTGACTTATTTGCTAGAAACTGTAGCTTTAGTATCCCCTCCACTGGTAACAAATAAGCGAATACCATTTGTTACACTCAATATAATGCAGTCAGCGCAACCTGTTGATACTTGTACATATAGTACTGTAGATGCATATTATTGTTCTTATTACTTGGGATTTATTCTAATGTATTTATTTTCATATGAAGTTTTGCACATCTGCAACTGCATGGTGCTGCATAAAAATGTTATTAGGCCTGATTTCTGTGGTCATACCAGTGGGTCCCAGCTCATAAGAGGCAGGGGCCTAACTGTTTCTGACAGAATGAGACATGTGACCGTATGAGTGGAATTCTATCAGAAGCAGCGGATGATAGAGTTTCTCTGTTGTAGTGGAACTCGGGCTGAACATGGTGGGTGTCTGACCTGACTGGTCCAAACACGATTTTTTTGCCTTTGCCTTGCGTAATACAAATGCTACTCTACTAGGACCCGTGCCAGTGTTATTGTTGTGAGGACTCTCATGCCACACAGTCACTTAAATTACAGTTTCTGTGGGATTTGGTGCTGCAGTACATCGTAATAGGTCTGGGCCGATGATAAGTCAATTAATCAAATGATAAATGAAAATGGAGTCCATTTTATTGTTTACTTATTTAGGATTATCAAAAGTTCTTGATCTTCCAATTGGAATGGTAAAAAATACTACAATAATGAAAAATATATGATTTTTGCGTTTAAAAGCCTCACTTGCATTATTATAAATAAATATAACTACATTAGGGCTCAAATTAGTTTCAAAATAATGCTGACAATAATATCGTTTATCGGCAATAATTTGTGTGACAATATATCAAATTATATATATATTTATACATGTATATTTACATATCTGTTATATATATATATATATATATATATATATATATATATATATATACAGTGTATGTATATATATATATATATATACTGTATATATACTGTATATATATATATATATATATGTGTATATATATATATATATATATATATTAGGGCGGGGTGCTGAGATAGGCTCCAGCGCCCCCCGCGACCCCGAAGGGAATAAGCGGTAGAAAATGGATGGATGGATGGATGGATATATTAGGGCTGGGCGATATTGCCTTTTTTTAATATCGCGATATTTTAAGGCCACATCGCGATACATGATATATATCTCGATATTTTGCCTTAGCCTTGAATGAACACTTGATGCATATAATCACAGCAGTATGATGATTCTATGTGTCTACATTAAAACATTATTCTTCATACTGCATTAATATATGCTACTTTTAAACTTTCATGCAGAGAAGGAAATCACAACTAAAAAAATCACTATTTTTTTCATACGGTGTTGATCTGGAAATGTTTGCCTCGGCATTTTGATGGTGTGGACGTGTGGCACCGAACGGAGGTATTGACATGCGGAGTAAGCACTCTTCTGTCTGGCGGGTGACTTTTCAAATGATGCTACATATTAGCAGTGTAGCCGAGTGTCCTGGGTTCGCCTATACAGTGTACTTATCTAATAAAATAATAAACGGGAGACATTAGAGCAGGTTCGGTAGCCACCGCTTCTTTAATGTCAACATCACACACCTTCCACAATCACACACCCTACGTCACAGCCCTACGGCAACAACTCTGGAGGGACAAAACTCCTCCTTCTTACCGAACACACTCCGGTAACTTGGGACACCCTGACCAGTTTGTTACAGCAGTAATGCTACTTTTTATAGAAACGCTTTTGCCCCACACTTGACAAATTACGGTTGTCTGTTCGACATCTTCCCGCTTGAAGCCAATCCACCGCCAGACGATGGACCCCCTGCTGTTTTTTGGGGGAATTAATTATTCCTCCATTTGTTACCAGATTCGCACCTTCTTTCTCTTGTATTACCGCTCGCACCACTCCGCTATTATCACAGCTAACGTTAGCCTTGCTGCTACCTCTCTGCTCGGGGAGGGCATATACATATGTGACGTATGACGTGACAGTATGTGACGTGTGTAAGAAGGTGCGCTTGTCTGTCTGTGAGAAGGAGAGACTGGAAAGAGGAGGAGAGCCTGTAGTGTAATGCCAGCAGCTAAAAGCAACTGCGTGAGAACGTATACTCGATATCACGATATAGTCATTTTCTATATCGCACAGAGACAAACCCGCGATACATCGCATATATCGATATATCGCCCAGCCCTAGTATATATATATATATATATATATATATATATATATATATTACAACAAAACACTGCAAAAATGGCAATATATATATATATATACACATAATATATTGCATATATATTCCAACAAAGCACTGCAAAAATTGCAATACATTTTTGGCACAATATATCGTCCAGCAAAGTTTGTTATCTGCCCACGCAGGCTTACATAATAAGTTGCATCCATCCATCCATTTTCTACCGCTTGTCCCTTTAATGGTCGCAGGGGGTGCTGGAGCCTATCTCAGCTGCATTCGGGCGGTAGGCAGGGTACAAACCTTAACAAGTCGCAATTGTTGATAAAGTATTAGTATGACAGTCAACAAGATGATCACAGAATTACTTCCTGTCTTCTTCAAGCTTTGCAAAAGTGGGTGCAATGGGCCAAGTAAGGACTCCTTTCAATTAAACATCACCTCATTAAACATACTTTTTTTTGCATTGATCTTTATAGTATGATCAAGGGTTAAAAATTTTTATAGGTGTAATTGAACAGTTGTATAGTAGCTGTTAAACAATTTTACAGGACTTGTTACCGGTAATATTATAAAAGTGCACAGGTCAAAATAGAGTAAGACTCAATAGCCAATGATGAAGCTCGTCAATAGTAACCACTTTGCACAACCTGCATGCACCTGCATTCCCTTCTTTGTATCTCTTTCATCGAGACACCGGGCACACAGAAGAGTTTTTGTTTGGTCCTGCCTGGACAGTGCCCCAATTTTCTTTTCTTCGTTTTTTTTTTTAACCCCGACTCCATAGCAACACTGTTCCTGTGAGGAGAAGCCCTGACTTTTGCCCCTCCTGCTCCCAAAACAAAGGCAAGCAGTAAGGAGGAGGGGGGTGTTGGAGACAGAGGAGACGTAAGGAGGTTGTAAGGACACAGAGGAATGACGGGAGGAGGGTGTCTGGGATGGAGGCTTTGAGGCGAGACCTCCTCTGTCCCATAGAGCGAGAAGAGTTATGATCATGTGGACTGTGAGCACGACCAGAAATCACATATTTTTGTTTCTCAGCGACTGAATGGGATTGAACGAGTATATCATTCATTACTTTAATTATGAACTCTGTACAGTATTTCCTACTACACATTTTGTTCCATGTGAGACAAATGATAGATTATCTAATCTTGGATGACATTACAGTGGTTAAATAGGATACACTAACATTCCTATTTCTTCAGACGTACTGTTTTTTTTTTCACTCTGCTCTTTCCCTGAAGGTCTTGGTTTTTAAACTTTTTTTAACAGAAGAAAAACAAACCATTTCATGGGCAGAACTCTTGAACTCTTCAAGGTCTGCACATTGCGGGGGCAGGAGAGAGGCTCCAACTGCCTGCAAAGAGTCAAAAAATGAAAGTATTGTTTGGCTGAGCTCCCTGCCCTGGTACAGACATCTCCGCACTCATTCTGATTTGGCTGGTTGGAAGGCCTTCAAAAGGCTGAGGTCATTCAACTTACAGGTTTTTTTTTTCAGAAAAAGCAGGTTTGAACTAGTACTTGACGAAATCGTAAAAGCACATTCTGCCCCCAATAAAACCATTTACACAATCTAATAGCTAAGATTTTGTCAACTAACCACAGTCCTTGGAATAAGTCAATTATTTACACTGTTGTCGTTACGTCAGTGACGCCCATATTTCCCGTATCACCTCGTACCATAACTCATATCAGGAATGTGCTCCCGCTGTACAGTTTATTTTCAGAGTCTGATTTGTCTCTGACATTGACAGGTCTTGACATTCGTCAGAGATGTTTGACAAGCAGCCCTACGATAGTCCGCCAGTCTACACCCCACCTTCCAACAACGGTTTTGGAGCACCAGGGAGCTTCAATACTCCCCTCAGTGACTACAATGCCTACCCTCCTCCGCCTGGATCCTACTACATCGAGGATAAGCCGCAGCACTTCTACAAATGGGTGTCACCTCCTGGGATCATCAAGGCCATGATGGCTGTCGTCATTGTGCTGTGCCTGGCCATATTTGCTTGTGTGGCCTCCACTCTCATGTGGGACATGCAGTATAGTGGGTATGGAAATGGCTACTATGGATCCGGGGCTGGCTACGGTAGTGGATATGGCATGGGAGGAAGCTACGGAACAGGATACGGTGGATATGGCAATTATGGGGGCTATGGTAACTACGGCTCCTATATTTCCCCCTACTCGGCCAAAACTGCAATGATCGCCATGGCAGCCATTAACTTCATCGGTTCACTGGCTTTCTTCATCGCCAGTTTCTCTAAATCCGCCGCAATCCGCAGCAGGAAGTACTTTCTGGCACTTCTGATAGCGAGTGTCATCATGGCTGTCCTGCAGGTAAGACACTGTAGCTACCTCTATTTGTTCAATTCCAAATGTTCTGCCTAAACTGCCTGCTCTGAGTTACCGTACACCAGGGGTCTCAAACTTAATTTACCTGGGGGCCACTAGAGGTAGAGGTTGGGGACTTGTTAACTAATTCTACCAGCATCTATAGTGACCCTGAGCTACGGTAGGCCTAAAGACCATTATAGATCTAACATTTTTGGTGAAAATTGTATGTTTTGACACTGTTGAGTTTTCCAGGAGATGGTCCGACACCATTTAGCTTGCTTAAAGGGAGCTGCTCTTTTTGTTGCTCAACTTGTTTGTTGGGCTGTAGGTGTGCTCAAAAAAAACGATTCACATCCGACTTTTATTTATTCTGATTCTAAAACGATTCATAACTTTTGAGAGTCGATTTGAGAAAAAAAAGTTTTTTAAATATTTGACTGTTGGATTGAAAACATTAAACAACTATTAGTGATATTGTCATTATTATTATTGATACTGTTGCTGTAGTTAATTGTATTTTATTTGAATTTTATTTAATAAATATTGATTTGTAAGTCTTCTCAATTGCTTCGTATATTTTGTAAAACTGGTATTGGGTTGCAGTTGAGTTTGTTCTATTTTCTTTTATTAAATTGATTAACATTATGTGATTTTTGTAAATAAAATTTTAAAAATACATTCTCAAAATACGTTTTTTAGGCCAACACTCCGCGTATAAGTCGTACGTCCCAAGAATTGGATTCAACTCAAAGATTCTCACCCCTATTGTGCTGTATTTTTTGTGTTTGCGCTGTTATTGGAGCCAGTGTTCAATGGGATTTTACAATTGCCACAATATTTTAACTATTAGCCATCCAGGGTTCGTGGGCCGTAATCACACTAAAGTACACAAACTATGAAGTTAAGTAGACGGCCACAAAGTATGGGACTGTAGGCAGCAAATGGCCCACAGGCCACAAGACCCCTGCTGTACACATTCTTTTGTGTCAAATTCTGACGTGTCACATCATGACATATACCAGTGTATGTTCGGAAGCTTTGTGTAATGTCAATGTTTGAGACCAGTACATGAATAATACACCAACAGTCAACTAATGGTCAACTCTTTGTGTTCCAGGGCATCATAAACATTGTGTATATAGTTGGAGTAAACCCCAATGCACAGGGTTCGTCCAATATGATATACAATCCCATGCTGATGATGTGCCAGAGTCTCTATCAGACGGGCTACTCTCAGATGGGAGGGGTGGGAGGCTTCCCATTACAGAACCCATACCTCTACCATTACTGCTTTGTGGACCCTCAAGAGGTTTGTGGTTTTTACGTAATATTATCTGAGCAAATTAAATTGGATTCATTCATCAGTTATCTGGAGTTATCAACAGTTAAAATATTTTGTGGTACGCAGAGACACAAATTGTGTACTTTTTGATCCAGGACAAACTGTCTTCATGGTACATTTAATCTTTGAGAATGTCTGATTTCACTCCTGTGTCACTGATTTTGTAGGGAGTTGCCATGGTGTGTGGATTCCTGATTGTAATCGCCTTGGCAGTTGCCGCTTTTTTTGCACACAAAACAAGAGGGAAGATCTGGCGCTACGGCAAACCCAACATCTTCTGGGAGCAGCCTCTTGTTGGTGGGAAGGCATCAGAGGGCAGAGACGTAGAGGATTGGGTAAGAGACAACAGCATGGCGGTCAAAGTTACATAACATTTCACAAAGACAAATCACACTTGACCCTGAGTTTTTAGTTGCTCTGTCTGCAGTTTAGGAAACAAGGGCAGGGTTTTTTAATCCAGCCTTGGAGAAGTTGATGAAATATTTGATTACTTGTTTTTGTTCTGACTTGAGTGATAGACATAATGCTTCCAAATGTGAAGCCAAATTTTCTATTCTCCTTTACAATGTAAAATAGGTGAATATGTCTGTCATGGGTTATGTAGTCATCCATTCCAGGTCGTCATCAGTTATAAAGATAAGTTAGTTGATTGGGAGTTAGAGAGTAGCAAATAGCAACGATCTGAGACTCACACAAAACATTACTTTTCATACTTTAGGTTTGTGATTCTAAATGTAGATTGTTGTTACCACATTACGTTTCCTCTGACGGAGTGACTTTGTTCAGTGTCATGGCTGATAGCAGTCATTGAATGTTTGCTCATGGTCTACTACCTGGTTTCACTCTGAGTAATCATTAACGTCATGAGAAGATAGTAAGCAAACAGGTGGTTTCTACAGACTCCAGCTTGACTCAGGTTTATAAACATCAACATAAGAGACTTTTACCTGAACGTACTGTAGAGTTGATGATTGACTTGATCTGACACTCAAATGTGTTTTATTTTCTTTATTTATTTTAATAACAATGTCCGCTAAGACAGGCACTACAGCTCAGGTCTAAAATGGTACTGATTACAAGTTTATAAAGTTCCTGCTTCTCTGTAGTTGACAAAAACTGCAAGAAAAGTCATTGTTCTCTTATTTCCTCAATTCATTACAATATCCTGGATAATATAGTTTACTCCAGTATTTAGGGCTTTGCTTTCCATCATTATGACAATGTATTAACAATGCAACAATATGAAAATGTCATATCACGGTAATTGTGACCAAAATGATCACTGTTATCATTATTATCGCGGTATTGTAGAATGTACTCAAAAAGTACTTATACACACACATTTAAATCTTTTGACCAAATCTTTAGAAAAGCCACTATTTTGCATGTTTTGTATTTCTTATGCTTCACTCATAGTGTTAGTCTTAGCCAATAAAACAGATAAAATACTAAGCTTGTATTGTTTTAAATATTGGTTTGTAATTCAAGATTTATTTAAATGAAAAGTACATTTAAAAAAAATAGGATTGTAATTCTTATTTATTGAGACCCCAAGAGGGACAAGCAGTAGAAAACGGATGGATGGATTTTTGCCGGCCGTTGTGGCGTCTTACTTTGTTCAGCAGTCCTTGAACGCCCCGTAAAGCCACCTCGGTCTCGTATTCATAGGTTTAACTTAAGCTGTAAAAGACAGTTTATTGACACTTGGACTCCACAGTGTGCACTGTGCACTATTGCTTACTTATCATTTAATTAGGAATCTTAACATTCACATCTCACATTTTAGTTATTGTTACTTGTTATTTATCATGCAGGTGTGGTTAGAGATGTAACGATATAAAAACTTCATAACATGGTTATTGTGACTACCATTATCATGGTTATCATTATTATCACGGCTTTGTTGCATGTGCTCAAAAATCCCTTATAAACACACTAAAATCTTTTAACCAAGTTTTATTTTAAAACATTTTAATAAAATAAATAGACACACAATATGCTTTTTTGGCAGACAAAACATTAAATATTGTTCAGTGTTGCAAGTCTGGTTTTGAGACATCACTTATATTCACTTCCTTTAGTAGACACTGTCTTATTCCTATATACCGTACTATAGATCTTGTGTAGGTTCATTGTGCACAATTGAATAGCTTAGGTGCTCAGACAGTAAGGTGTTTATATAAGTTTATATTGGTTAACAGTAGGTTAGGTTGTATTTTTGCCTCTTCGTTCACTTTGCGTAAAGAATGCACTACTGACCTGATAGGTCCGAAAGTGAAAGAGATGATACAGTGTTATATGCTCACAAATGTTATCTGGTGGTTTTCAGGAATGTACATCTCTTTGTGATGCACGATTTGATTCGCACCTCGATCAATGGGTTACAGTGTGATTCAAAACGATTTATTTATAAAACAGAACAATTCGGCGCAATTCGATTTAGTAAATGAACGATTCAATTTAATGTATGAACGATTCAATAAGATTCGATATGGTTTATGAACAATTCCATTTCTGTGGGTAAAACTTGTTGATGGACACATTTTTTCTCACAGATCAAAAGAACATAAGCATTCCTTCCTGTGCATATGCTCCTCCTCATGTTAAAGGATAAATAGTTGAGACTAGGGATGTCCCGATCCGATATTTGGATCGGATCGGCCGCCGATATTTGCAAAAAAATGCGTATCGGCAAGGCATGGGAAAATGCCGATCCAGATCCAGTTTTAAAAAAACTCCGGTCCGTGTTTTCCAACGCACTGATTTAAATAATACATTCCACTTTTCTGCTGCTCCCTGATTTCCATTCCGCATTTTCCAGCACACCTTCTACACACATGGATTCTCACGCAGTTGCTTTTAGCTGCTGGCATTACACGACAGGCTCTTCTCACTCTTTCCTGTCTCTCCTTCTCACAGACAGCAAGCGCACCTTCTTACACACGTCACATGTCACGACACACGTCACGTCATACGTCACATACGTATACGCAGAGAGGTAGCAGCATGGCTAACGTTAGCTATGGTGCTAGCGCAGCCGTGCGCGCCTGTGCAATTGCTATGGCGTCACATTAGTGCCAAAAATCCGAGCGCATAAAAACTGTTATCGCGCGCTGATTCTCCACTTCGTGCGCGCGTGGTGCCTTTTTGCGCGTGCGCCGTCTCGGTCTGTGCGCTGTCATGTTTCGTTTTGGCACTTTGGGGGCGGGTATGCTTAGACGGCCCCTTCTTTCTGATTGGTCAGGGGAAAAACGCTCAGAGCCAATCAGAAGTATAGCAGGGCGGGTCATCGTCAATATGTATCAAGATTTACGGAGGAAGAAGTGGATAAAAAAATGTCGCGCGCTGATGAAGGTTATTTCATACCACATAAGCACAATACAGGGTAATACAAAATATGACCCAAATAAATAATAAGACAACAAACACCATAATCACATCTCTCAGCCAGAACTGGTCCACCAGCAATAACATCCAACCATAACATTATTTTATCATTTCACTTCTTCTTGAACATTTGTTTTCTAATTTATGGAATTTCTTTTGATTCAGCCATAAAAGTAATGAAATAATCTTTGAATTTTGTTTTTAAAATGTTAAAAATATCCTTTTAATAATGTATTCTGAAACAGTTTAAAATAATCAGAGAACTGACTAACACTGACCCTACACAACTATGTTGCACAATTAAGTCTTTTTTTTTTTTAAAGCGAAAGAGGTAATTTCAACAGGTACAGCATCCTATGTCATATCTACATGTAATAAGATTTGTAACAAGGTAAACCGTTTGTAAATTGGTCGAAAATCGAACAAGTTATGGTAATGTAATTTGTACATGTACCATTGACATCAATGTAATGATTGAGGCTAGCTGTCCGAGGTAAGATGGCTACAACGTTGCTACGCTGGAGAATCATTGGTCATATGAAAAATGCTCAGAGCCAATCAGAAAGGAGGGGCCGTCTAAGCATACCCGCCCCCAAAGTGCCAAAAAGAAACATGACAGCACGAGGAGAGATGCCAGGAGTACACAGAGAGCGCACAGACCGAGACGGCGCGCGCGCAGAAAGGCACCACACGCAAAAAGGCACCACGCGCGCGCAAAAGGGTGTCGCGCGCGCGCACGAACTGGAGAATCAGAGCGCGATAACAGTTTTTATGCGCTTGGATTTTTGGCATTAATGTAACACCATAAATTGCGCACTGCTCAAACGTCCTCTGCGCACGGCAAATCTATGCCACGCACAAAATCAAAAAAAAAAAAAAGCGCACAACAATTTTCGACACACGGACACGACAGAGAAAACAGTTTTCATCATCATTGTTCAAATATTGTAACGTCTGTCGAGACGCTTATCTCCATTCGGTGCCACACGTCCACACCATCAAAATGCCGAGGCAAACATTTCCACATCAACACCGTATGAAAAAATTAGTGATTTTTTTAGTTGTGATTTCCTTCTCTGCATGAAAGTTTAAAAGTAGCATATATTAATGCAGTATGAAGAAGAATGTTTTAATGTAGACACATAGAATCATCATACTGCTGTGATTATATGCATCAAGTGTTCATTCAAGGCTAAGGCAAAATATGGAGATATATATCGTGTATCGCAATATGGCCTTAAAATATCACAATATTAAAAAAAGGCCATATCGCCCAGCCCTAGTTTCAATGATGCCATTTTTGTTTGTCATGTATAATTTTGTCTATTTTGTGTTTATCCTTGAATAAACATGTCAGTTTCTTGTTACCAACCATTGCGTATTATTCAAACTCCCCTAATTCAGCTGGCTAGTTGTTATCAAGAGTACTAAAACCCTTATCAACATGATTCTGACAACTAAGTAGGCTAAATAACTTTAAACTTTAATACATGCTCGGATAGGCCAGTATCGGTATCGGTCAGTATCGGTATCGGATCGGAAGTGCAAAAACAATATCGGTATCGGATCGGAAGTGCAAAAACCTGGATCGGGACATCCCTAGTTGAGACCTTGGCACAAAGTGCTCAGACTAGATCTGTCCAAGCTAAGTCCATGAGCATGAACTAATGAAAACTACTCGGATGAGAGGACAAGCGTTTACTAAGACAACTGATCAGTTGAATGCCATGAGAATAACAATAACCCGATGAATGAGGACACTCATAGAAATTACATATTTCAGAATTTTCTGATTTTTAAAACAACAAAGATGGTAAAGTAAAAAGGCAAACACACGTCATATGTCAAATATATTTATTTTCCAAGAGTCAAGCCAGTGTCGTCACAGACGACATGGCTTGAATGGGTGGCGGGACTTAGTAGCATGTTTTTCCCGGTTTTTATCAAAATATAGCTATAGATGTCAACATTGTGTATGTGCTGAAAGCTCCATTTATGACTGTTGCCTTTGGTAAAATCTTAACTCTTTTAGGTTTTGCTCGCATTCATTGTTGTAACTACCATTGAGGTCATGTTCTCTGTATTTTTTTTAGGTGACAAAAGGATGATAATATGACTGACTGTGAATGTATTTTGTGTAGGACATTATGTACGCTGTCCAACACCATGCGGTAGATCATCCTCTCTCAATATACGATCTTTGGTCATGCACAGCCCGCTACAACTCCAATAACGTTACGCAAAAAAGTCCACTTTTACTTAAGATCATCACTGTGTGAGAACATTTTAACAAGAAATGGGCAACAAATTATGTTAGTATCTGCTTTTAAATATTTAGGATTTTTAATTGATGACCACTTGAGTTTTAAGGAGCACATTCAGTATGTTGTAAAAAAACTGAAACTTTTACTGGGATTTTATTATAGAAACAAGTCTTGCTTTTCTTTTACTGTGAAACAGAAATTGGTGGAAACAACCTTTTTACCTGTTATTGACTATGGAGATGTGTTGTACATGAATGCTACTGCTGCTTGTCTCCACAAGCTGGATAGTGTGTACCACGGGGCACTGAGATTCATCACCAACTGCGCTCCCCTTACTCACCATTGTGTGTTATACTCAATGGTTAACTGGACATCTTTATGTGCTCGACGCCTCAATCATTGGTATGTTTTCATCTACAAAACCATTCTGGGTATCACTCCATCTTATCTGTCTTGTCTTTTAACAAAGAAACAAGGAAGTCACAATCTTCGTTCAATGAATGTTCTGCAATTTGTCGTCCCCAAAGTAAGAACTGAACTGGGCAAGAAAGCATTTAGGTTTTCAGCACCGAAGGCTTGGAATAACCTACAATCGAACATTAAACTTCAAACCCTAGTTACGTTGAATGAGTTTAAAGCTTCTGTGAAAGGATTGCAGTCTACCTTGTCTGTATGCACATGTGTCATGTGAGCAAGTTTTAATGTTGTAAATGTGATGTTTTATGTATTTGTTTACTGTTTTTAATGTAACCTTGCTGCTGCCCTCTTGGCCAGGTCTCCCTTGGAAAAGAGATCTTTGATCTCAATGGGATTTTACCTGGTTAAATAAAGGCTAATAATAATAATAATAATAACTTTATTAAATTATCGTATCTGAAATGTGCTGTCAACATAATGTTAACATTAAATCATACTGATGTAACTGATGTTGGCTTGACCACCACGCCTATTTAATGAGCGGGACGCGAGCCGGACCTGACGCCAGTAAAATCCAAGCAATATATGTGTATTGACTCCCTAAGTTTATTACCGCTTGTTAAGAAAGCGTCAGAGTGAATCTCCAACTGTCTTTCCTTCTCCACTCCCGGGCATTTCAATATCATACCTACAGCACGATCGCAAAAGCCACAATAAATACAAACAACACGACAGAATGATAAAGCCGCAACACAAATTTAAACCACTGAAGACGCGGCCGACACAATGGAAGTGACAGCGGTGCAAGTTGACGAGACGCACTGACTCCCGGAACACAAGGAGAACTCATTTTATGAGAAACAAATGAATACATGAGATCGATCAATGAGGCTATGGTAATTAGGAAGCGAGTGACCAACGCCTTTAACAGGAATGAGCTTCCCCTTCCGCACACCTGGGACGCTGTCTGTCATCGGTGATGCAATGGCAGAGAGGAGATACTGTATGACTGGGTTGAGAAAATTTATTTAGCAGGTAGATCTACTGTTAAAATGTTGCTTACTTTATTTTTATTGAAAATAGCTTGAAGGTTGCAAATGTGAGCAGAAAATGTTTCCTCTTAAAGTGCAAGCTTAAGTGTTGGTTGCACTTTATTCAAATAAGATGTGAATGCACTAGCCATTAATTGTTGTTCACTTGCTTGTTTGTATCCATAATTAATTTATACATAATTCCCTTACAATAAATAACAGGAATATAGGAAACTTCATCTGCAGTGTCCAGTATCCACTATTTCCCAGTCACACTGCATGATTTTTTTTTTGCTAAAAAGTTACTGAATCGATTTCAACTCACTGTATTGTTTCGTATCGTATCGTTTTAGAAAAATGATAGTCCTTAAATCGTATAGGCAACTACAAATATCAAATCAAATCATTGTTAAAATGAATTGTTACACGTCTAGTTTTGAAAATGAAAAATATTAAAATGGCCCCAGCAGGCTTTGATTTTTCAGTGTGCAGCCCTCAGTGTAAAATGTTTGGACACTCCTTATCCATTAGCATGCTTGCTTGCTTGAGCAAGTATGAAGTGAGCAGTATCACCGGTCTGTGAGTTTATCAAAGTGTGGTTATCAATCCCAGTTTTCGATCATTTTAATTTTAAACGAAAATACTAACCATCGGGAGGTTTGCAGCGGTTTATCAATAATACCTTTTATTGTTACATCCCTATGTATGGTTTAATTTTCCTGTATGCCTTTATAATGTCTTACAGTGTTAGTGCACCACAAGGCATAGTAGTGCCACAAAGTGAGTCATCATCGGGCTTGATTTGACATTGGTCTATGTTTGTAGCTGTGCTCAGAGAGACCTGGATTGTTGTGATAACCTCACACTGGCCTCATTATACTCAGCTTGGGCTGCATTGTGTCTGCCTAATGAGGTCATCAATGGTTTTCTGTAGTGTGTCAGCGTGCTAGAAATACTTAAGTACTCATGTATCTGAGCTTTGTTTTTGACTTGTATTAAAGGTTCAAAACAATGTACTGTATTAAGCACAACATCCATCCATCCATTTTCTACTAATTGTCCCTCTCTGGGTTGCTGGGGGTCTGGGGTCTATCCCAGCTGCACTCAGGCGGAGGGCAGGGTACACCCTGGACAAGTCACCGCCTCAACGCAGGCTAAGCACAACATATTATATGCAAACATTTAGGCTGGCTTATATCTGAATTGATGTACATTTATTTATCACTGATAACTTGTATAGTAGTAGTCATTGATAGTATACTGCACAGGTGTCAGTATTTCATCCGGCCTGTATGACGATATTAAAATCAACATACAATAATTAAGAAGAAGTGGTTGGCCTCGGCATCACCCACATTCACCATTTACAACTTTGTGTCCACAAGATAACCACAGCCAACTGGTTCAGTGTGGGATCAGTTCCCAATGACCGTCTCTATTTCTGTCTCTGGAGCCTCTTTCACACATGAATCTCATACTGGCTCCTGCATTTATTTGTCTGTTCATTTCACACAAAACCCAGGATAGTGGGACATTGGTGTAATGCTAGTTAGACTCAGGTGTTTGACATTACCCTCCAGACGTTTTTTCATTGTGGGATGCACACTCACACAAGTTCTGTCCGGTCCTATACTACCATCGTAGCCAGTAAATTGTTAGGTAAACTTTGTCTCCCTCATTCTGTGTTAGTGTTTTCTACACGGAATAGTGACACAATAAAAGGGAGTGAAATAGCCAACTTACAAGCACATTGTGATTTGTGATCCTGTTTTCAACAATCTACTGTAGGTGCATATAAAATAGTTTAATCTAGTCACCTTGCTACCTTTCCTCATAAACTTTCCTTGTTCGCTCTTGATCATTTCCTTACTGTCTTTATAGTTCTCGCTCAACTTCTCCACTTTTGTATTATCTTTTGTGTACCTCCATTCTTGATATTCACAGCTACAGTTGATCACTATGCATTTCCATTGTTATGTTCTTCCTTTACTTCATCAGCAGGCTGAAATAGTACTAGAGGAAATGTTCACTGTTATTGCGATTATATTCATTGTAGAGCTTGTTCTGGTCTGCTCAGTCAGAGGGCATTGTTGGGATTTTTAAACAAGCTGCACCCTTCAAATATGATTCTCCTGCAGCTGCAACTGTACTCCACCTGACTACTTCACAGACTGTTATTTATTATTTTTGGAGGGATAAACCGACATTGCTTCTCCTTTGGCCCTGGGGGGGATTTAGGATTATAGAGTGAATGCTAAATTGATGAAACAGGAACATGGTTTCTTTCGTGGAAGATTGATGCCCATTCATGAAAACGTGTTTCTATGCTCAACGCCGTTTACAGTAAAATTGTAGGCTAACTTAAACATTACGTTACTTAGCAAAAATATTGGCTGAGCTATTTCAAGAACGATTCATTTGGTTTTTGCCCATCTTTTTCTTTGTACACAAAACAAATAAGTAGTACATCAACTTGCAAGCGTAACTGGTTCTGAGAGCAGTGCTACGCTCAAATTGCTTCGCCAAGTTGCCGACATGCTCATGTTTCTAATGATTTATATTTTTATTGATTGAATATCATCCACTTCTGTCCTTCGCATTCAGTTTCTTCCTTCCCATGGTTGGAAAACAAAGTTATGTAAATTTTCAGCTATAAATTAATGCTAGAGAGAGTACAACCAGATATCAATCAATCAATAAATGTTTATTTATATAGCCCTAAATCACAAGTGTCTCAAAGGGCTGCACAAGCCACAATGACATCCTCGGTACAGAGCCCACATAAGATATTTGGGGTGGATTTTACGAGATTCAAAGTGACATTTTTTACAGCAACTAATAGAGTTTCTAGAGTACTAACTCAAGTTTTTGCTGCAACTTAAAGCATAACAATTAGCCGAAAGACAGCTCTCATCTCAAAACACTCTCAAGTTTGGGTACCCCTGTAAAGTGAGTTATAGCTTTCCCACATCTATTTTCATGCAAGAAGATAAAAAAACAAAGCATCAGTGTTAATACTCACACTATAGACAGAACATGTGTGCACAGTCAGCCATCAATGTTGTAAAGTCTCAAAAGGACGCAAGAGAAGTTTATTTAAGTGACATTAATTTACATGACATGATTGTGCTTAAAATACAGTACACATGCAACTAAATACAGTAAACAAATCAAATACATTTGTGGATTTTGTTCCTGTTAGAGTCGGGCTTTGGTTGAGTTCTCCAAACTTGCTCAAGCATATAACTATAATAACAATGAGCTAATGGACAATTCTGCCCAATTACTGTATATGGTTGAGTGATCTCTTAAATGTGTAGCACTAATTACCTAATATTGTAACTGTTTCAGGGGCTGGTTTAGTGTCTTTATTTATCTACTCTGTATACCACTCATGGTTTCTTGAGCAGGATGTCAGTTTGATAAAGTTATGCGTACGTGTTGTTTATGTTGCTCCTTCTGTTTTTCCTTCCCGTGTAGGTGAACAATGTGGAGGAAAACCGCAGTGTTCAGGATGCCCCAACCCTGCTGGTGTCAGAGAAAGGAGGCGGTCAGCTTAATGCTTCAGTGAACAGTGTCATCTCCTACCCCCCAGCCAAGGTGGACAGCAGCTCCTTCAATGGGGACACCTATGACAACAATGAGTAGGTCCATTGCTCAACATCTCTATTCCCACATGTGACCAGTCATGCAAAGTCTACTCTGCTTAAAAAAAACATATTGCCCTACCCAGGGAATGAGCTGTGCGTGTGACCTTTGATCCAATGTGGGATTATCGTTGCCATGTTTTTCCTCTTATGTTTATTGGTTTTTGGTCTGGTGATGTTTTTACAACAGTGTCAGAGTTACAGTGTATGACAAACATACGACGTACTCTGTATAATCATTGTTCTAACTTTACAAGCCAAAAGTTCACAATCCTTATAACATCTTGCATTGTTTGCATACTGCATCTTTTTGTGGAAAAAGTAGTGCCGTCTACGGTGCTGCATTTGGATTCCTTTACAAATCCCTTACATAGCGACAAAATTAGGCATGTTTCCTGTTAGTACTCGCTTCCCCACCACAGGGCTGATAGGCTGACATTAGTATTTGACCTATATTAATACAGATTTTTCATTTTTATAGAGTAACCTTCTTCTAATAATCCCACTTGGGTGTCCACTTTGCACAGAAAAAGACAAACAACATACTACAGTATAGTGTTTCACATTCAGCTATTCGCTAGTCGACATTTTGATTTCACAATTTACCCTTTCTGGATGTCACTTGGCCCACACTTTTGGTATTGTTATTATTATTTATACAGTTGCTTTTATTTATACAGTTGCTTTTATTTATCTTTGGGTTTGTTTGTTTTTACTTTTGAATCTAATAAGTATTGTATTCTTATGTCTTTTCAAATGCTTTGTACATTTATATCCTAAAGTATTGTAAAGCTGACATTAGGTTGGTGTTTATTTTATTAGATTGATTAACATAATGTGATTTTTTTGTTAATAAAAAATTATTATTATTATATTTTTTTTTAAGAGGTTTTTTTAGGCCAACAATGCGCGCGTAAGTCATACGTCAGTGTGGAGCTTTTGTAACCCGGTTTGAAAAGGTTTTATTATAATTTATATACCAAACAATATATTGTGTTTAGAGATGTCAGATAATGGCTTTTTTGCCGATATCCGATATTCGGATATTGTCCAACTCTTAATTACCGATTCCGATATCAACCGATACCGATATATACAGTCGTGGAATTAACACATTATTATGTTGTGATGCCCCGCTAGATGCATTAAACAACATAACAAGGTTTTCCAAAATAAATCAACTCAAGTTATGGAAAAAATTGCCAACATGGCACTGCCATATTTATTATTGAAGTCACAAAGTGCACTATTTTTTTTTAACATACCTCAAAACAGCAGCTTGGAATTTGGTTGGGGGGGGCGGGGATTGAGGTGCGGGGGGGTGTATATTGTAGCGTCCCGGAAGAGTTAGTGCTGGGTATTTTTCTGTTGTGTTTATGTTGTGTTACAGTGCGGATGTTCTCCCGAAATGTGTTTGTCATTCTTGTTTGGTGTGGGTTCACAGTGTGGCGCATATTTGTAACAGTGTTAAAGTTGTTTATACGGCCACCCTCAGTGTGACCTGTATGGCTGTTGACCAAGTATGCTTTGCATTCACTTGTGTGTGTGAAAAGCCGTAGATATTATGTGACTGGGCCGGCACGCAAAGGCAGTGCCTTCAAGGTTTATTGGCGCTCTGTACTTCTCTCTACGTCCGTGTACACAGCAGCGTTTTAAAAAGTCATACATTTTACTTTTTGAAACAGATAGCGATAATTTTGAAACCGATACCGATAATTTCCGATATTACATTTTAAAGCATTTATTGGCCGATAATATCGGCAGTGCGATATTTTCGGACATCTGTAATTGTGTTGAATTGAGAATTGATTCCTAATCGCATGTCCATCACCCCAAAATAATCAGAATCGAATGGAATCATGAGGTGCCCAAAGAATCCCACCACAAGTTGTCATGTGAGCATTTCAGGCAATTTTGTAGGAATAAAAACTAAAAGTCAGGATACACTTTTCGGACATGTTGTAAAGAGAAATAAAAATATGTATATCATGTGATGTATCATATTGTAACTGTCTACATGTTTGAAATAAACTTAAACCATAACCATTGTTAATAGCTGCTCTCTTGTTGGCGTGTTCACTGTTAACATACTAACTGTTAGCATTTTAGCCAATTATTTTGGTATAAAACTAAAGGTCAAGGATATTCTTACATTGATATTCGAAATTGTTATTTGGTGCTACCTTGTTAGCATACTAACTGTTAGCATTTTTGCCAATTCTGTCAGTGCAAAACTTCATACTGAATGCTATTTTGCCAGCATGTTAACTGTTGACATGTTACCTGTTAGCATTTTAGCCAATTCTGTAGGTATAAAACTAAAAGACAAGGATATTGTTACTTAATGCTATTTTGCCAGCGTGTTAACTGTCGACATGCTAACTGTTAGTATTTTAACTAATTCTGTAAGTATAAAACTAAAAGTCAAGGATATTGTTACTTAGTGCTATTTTCCCGATATGTTTACTGTTGACATGCTAACTGTTAGCATTTTAGCCATTTTTTTTGTATAAAACTTAAAGTCGAGGATACTGTTATTTGGCGCCATCTTGCTGGCATGCTCAGTGTTAAAATGCTAAGTGTTAGCATTTAAAATTTTAGCCAATGTTGTAGGTTCAGTAAATAAATTAAAAGTTGTGGATAATTAAAATGACAAACTGTTTGAGGGCGTGCTTGGACACAGTAAATCAAAATAATCGACAGGCAGTTTTCCACCGGTTAAAAGCTCTAAATGTCGGTTTCAATTATTTTTCAATTGATCGCCTAGCCCTAGGTGCAACACTCATTTTACTAGCGTCCTTTAATTTTGAAGGCCGGACATTACCAGCTGCAGGACGTCTTACACTGATGTTACCCGAGTGTTGCCGAGCAGCTCCGAAGGGTTGCGGTTGTTTGGGGTCGTTGTAACGAATGCCAGCTAGCTTAGCTGTGGTCGAGATCGTTATCTTGTTGTCGTGCGGGTTTGAGTGCTGGTCAGGGACTAATTCGATTGGTCAAAATGACGATGATTGTCAAAAATAAAGGTTGCAAGACCGCGCACAATTCACAGGAATTTATATTTAATTCTTGCGTTTACTTTTTATTCTTCCAAAACAACTCCTAAGTCATTCTAATGTCTTGTTGAACAACAGATACTCTGAGCGAACCCCCAGCCGACCATCAGACGTGTTTCTCCATGGTGGGAGGACCAGCTCCAGTCCCTCAGAGGAGACAGGCGGAGGGCGTAAACCTTCTGCCAACAGGGCTAAGCGACGCAGGCGTAACCCCGACATGGATGAGTCCCAGTATGAGACGGAGTACACGACAGGAGGAGAGACTGGCAACGAGCTTGATGCGGCAGAGTGGGAGAGGTGGGTCACACAATAAGCCTCCATCACTGTGCGGCTCACACGCTGTCTGGATTAAAGGTGCAGACCGAGCGTGCATTAAGTGGATTACAGTCAAATTCTGTCGCCTTCTCAAGACCAGTTTTTATTCCTCAGATTTAAATAAACAATTAACCTCTAGTTTTATGTGACAACACATAAAAAATGTGTAAAAATATATTTTAGAATAACCTATAAAAATAGACAAGGTCTGATAAACAAAATGAAAAGGCTGCTTTTCTCATTCTGCGGGGATTAGTTAATCTGGTGAGGCATGCCGTTCAAACTGTTATATTCACGCATGAGGTAACTCGGCCAAAGGTACACACTGTTAAGATTGTTGATTTGCATACAGCAGGAATATTCAACTAAAATGTTTGATGGCCACATTTCCAGAAAGCTTCACTAGTACAAAACCAGCGAAGTTGGCACGTTGTGTAAATCAATCAATCAATCAATCAATGTTTATTTATATAGCCCTAAATCACAAGTGTCTCAAAGGGCTGCACAAGCCACAACGACATCCTCGGTACAGAGCCCACATAAGGGCAAGGAAAAACTCACCCCAGTGGGACGTCGATGTGAATGACTATGAGAAACCTTGGAGAGGACCGCATATGTGGGTAACCCCCCCCTCTAGGGGAGACCGAATGCAATGGATGTTGAGTGGGTCTAACATAATATTGTGAGAGTACAGTCCATAGTGGATCCAACATAACAGTAAGAGTCCAGTCCACAGTGGGGTCAGCAGGAAACCATCCCGGGCGGAGACGGGTCAGCAGCGCAGAGATGTTCCCGACCGATACACAGGCGAGCGGTCCACCCGGCTTGCAGACGCTCTTGGAAGTGTAGAGCGATTTGGCAAAAATACCCGTCTATTTCATGGCTGGCTCACAGCGTGGACACTTCGTGGTCACATACGACCGACAGACGATTCTGAATGTGGATAGATCGGGCCGTTATAGACTGAAAGATGCGTGTACGTTGGACCTCCTCGCTAGCATGGGAATACTTCGCCGGCTACATCCAGCGGCCTTTGAAGCAGCGGAGTTAAGTGCCAGCAGGGACCGTCAACGGACGGCACGTAAGCGGTGTGAGCGGAAGCAGAAGCGGGGATGCCGAGCGGGGCTAACAACAAAGCGAAAGGCTAATCCTCAAAGAAGCGCTAGTCCGGGTGAGAAGTTTGTTAAAATAGAACTAGCCAGCGCCAGGCTGGATAATACCTGCACACATAGCAACTATTTTAGAACAATACACAACTCAAAAAATGTTTTTTCTGTGTCAGAAGTAGACATGCACTCTGCTGAGGTGGCAAGTTATGATGCGTTCGGTTTATCACAACATCAAGCAAACAATCGGAAAATTCCCGTCATATCAATTCCTAGATATGGTCGAAATTATTTAAAGTGCACTACGCATAATAAACGCAACATTATTAATATTGCTACTACGGATAATTTCAACAAAAACTCATCAAAACAGCCCACTACCTATAATATGGACTTTTTAAACATAAGATCATTATCTTCCAAAACGTTATTAGTTAATGAGGTCATTAGAGACAATAATCTTGACGTCGTTGGTCTCGCCGAGACCTGGCTCAAACCAGACGATTTTTTTGCGCTGGGTGAGGCGTCTCCTCCTGGCTATGCGAGAGCGCATATTGCCCGTCCCATTAAAAGGGGTGGGGGAGTTGCACTCATATACAACAAAAACTTTAACCTTACCCCTAACCTAAATAATAAATATAACTCGTTTGAGGTGCTTACTATGAGGTTTGTCACACCGCTGCCTCTCCACCTGGCTGTTATCTACCGCCCCCCAGGGCCCTATTCGGACTTCATCAGTGAATTCTCAGAGTTCGTTGCTGATTTAGTGACGCACGCCGACAATATAATCATAATGGGGGACTTTAATATCCATATGAATAGACTGCAGAGACAAGATACGTTTGAATTTGAAAACGTGTATTTTTTGCAAATATTAGTTCATTTGGAATTTGATGCCTGCAACATGTTTCAAAAAAGCTGGCACAAGTGGCAAAAAAGACTGAGAAAGTTGAGGAATGCTCATCAAACACTTATTTGGAACATCCCACATGCCAAGCCACGTGTTATAACAGCGTGGCTTCATAGTAAAAGAGTGCGGGTACTAGACTGGCCTGCCTGTAGTCCAGACCTGTCTCCCATTGAAAATGTGTGGCGCATTATGAAGCCTAAAATACCACAACGGAGACCCCGGACTTTTGAACAACTTAAGCTG
Organism: Nerophis lumbriciformis; assembly: GCF_033978685.3. NCBI lineage: Eukaryota > Metazoa > Chordata > Actinopteri > Syngnathiformes > Syngnathidae > Nerophis > Nerophis lumbriciformis. The sequence continues at coordinate 21,719,940 of NC_084561.2, read as the reverse complement.
TACATCAAGCAAGAATGGGAAAGAATTCCACCTGAAAAGCTTCAAAAATTGGTCTCCTCAATTCCCAAATGTTTACTGAGAGTTGTTAAAAGGAAAGAGGATGTAACACAGTGGTAAAAATGCCCCTGTGCCAACTTTTTTGCAATGTATTCCTGCCATTAAATTCTAAGGTAATGATTATTTGCAAAGAAAATTACGTTTCTCAGTTCGAACATTAAATATCTTGTCTTTGCAGTGTATTCAATTGAATATAAGTTGAAAAGGATTTGCAAATCGTTGTATTCTGTTTTTAATAACAAATTACAAAACGTGCTAACTTCAGTGGTTTTGGGTTTTGTAGTTTTATTTTGTATATTCCGGGGAACCAGCGTCCTCTACAAAAGACATTTGAGGGTTTTTTTTACCAGAGTTGCAGGAGCGCCTCGGTTATGCAAATCACAAGTTTGGATCTCTGTGTTCTATGTTTGCTATCAAGGTTAAACTGTCAATGCAAGGATCTGCCAGTGTGTTTGCAGTGGTCCAAGTTAATTTATTCAACAGCAGCACTTAAGTGCTTTTAGGAATTTGCTGCAAAAAAATGTAACTCCCAAGTTTTAAACTGAACACAGGGGCTGGTATGGTGTCATTCCCAGGCCAGATTTGGCCCCCGGGCCGCCAGTTGAAGAGCCCTGGCGTAAACTTAAATGAACATCCCAGTGTGACGCGTTTGTTACATTATGCACCTTTTTAAAGACCACCACAAATACGTCCTTTTTGGCATTCATGCTTGTTTTCTCTTAAATTTGGTGATGTTTTGTTTTTCCTCTCAGCATGTACCCCGAGATAACATCTGACGAACAACGTCACGACTACAAGTCTGAGTTTGATGCTGACCTTAGGGAGTACAAGCGCATGTGTGCAGACATGGACGACATCAATGATCAGTTGAACAAACTCAGCAGGCAGTTGGACACACTAGATGAGACCTCTGCTAAATACCAGGTAAAATAGAAAAATATGTTGGTTTTTTTTAGCATTTCTGATATTGACCAAACCAAAGTTATTTCCAGATTTAAAGATAGATTTTATTTTTTTTAAAATGGTCATAGCAAAACACTTGGTTGATTAAAGCGTTTGGTATTCAGCTTGTGTGTAATGCCCTCTTGATTATAACAGAAGGATATTTTCTTTTCAGGGTGTAGCAGAGGAATACAATCACCTGAAAGACCTAAAGCGGGTGTGTATTTATTTGTAATTTTACATTTTGAAAAAGTCGTAAAATAATAACACTGGCATGCCTGAGGATATACTTTTTAGTTAAATTCCAGCCCCTTATCCTAAATTTGTCCCCATTTTTGTCCATCAGCTCTGGGGCCATATTTATCAAACGTCTTAGAGTGCCATTTTACACTTAAGTCCTGAGAATTTGCGAAATTTAGTCCTATTCTCAAACTTAAGAATACAAGCTATTTATCAACTTTCTTAAGTCTAAGAATCACACCTACTCTCCACGATATTTAAGAGACCTTCAGAGGTGTCCTTAGTGGTTAGGAGTTGCCAGCGGGGGATGGCACTGAGGTGAGAGAGACGTGCGCGAACGTCCAGGGAGCGGAAGGATGTCCTGGCTTTGTTTGATGACGAGCAGCTGATCAAACGGTATCATTTAGACAGAGCGGGTATTATTTTTGTCACAGATTTAATAAGGGGTGTCATCTCATCAGCAATATCACGCAGCAGAACTTTCACAGCAGAACTAAAGGTCATCACAATGCTTCGATATCTCGCCACTGGGAAAATGAATTGGAAAGAAAAGGAAACATTTATTTTTGATTCATTGCCAATATTGTTTGTTTGTTTTGTATTATTTTGTAGTTTATTGTCAAAATATACACTCCCATTGTCCACTTAAATATTTCTAAGATATTTTTTTATTCTTAGACAAGGGATTCCCTTCCGTGATTGGTCATTTCTATGGACACAGAAACGACGTCACCTAAAATTCCGTTTACGGCACATAGTAATGTCGTAATTCAGCTCTGAGTGTGACACTTAAGATTCAGTCCTACACTTCGCTGAAAGTGTGAGTAAGACGCTTGATAACTAACTCAGCGAAGAATTTCTTTACTCATAAGTCAACTCTTAGCAGACTTCTTAGGAGTAATTCTAAGACGCTTGATAAATACGGCCCCTGGTTACTAAGATATAATATACTGTACGCCTAACTGTTAGTAGGGGTGTCCCGATACAACTTTTTCACTTCTGATACAATACCAATATTGGAGCCTTGAATATTAATCTGATGTGATATCAGCACGAATTATAGGACATACTTTTATTACTTTGTAGTTTGTAATGTTCTAAAAGGCTTGATGAAGTGAAATTGCCCAGAGAACAATGGTAGGTATGACAAACCTTATGACAGATTTATGCTTTGGAAGTGGAGTGTTATTCGTTTTTTTGGCGACATCCCAATAATTCTTTAAATTGTTGCACGACACAGTAAATTGAATGATGGGGACACGTTTGTTACTGGATACTTTCTAATACACCTCTGTCTTGGATACTTTGTATCTGTAAGTAATATGCAACTATAATTTTAGAAACAAGTTTATATTGACAAATGTCGTCTTTTAGACTGCAGTATTGTTCAATTAAGGACACTCATTACTAGCTTGTGTGCTTAGCTGTCGTGTAGCTGCTAGCTTCTAGTACCTATAGCCTACCATGTTTACGTTTTGTAAATGACCACTAAAATACGAGAAAAGATCAAACTTGTGTTCATTGGAGGACTGTTAACAGCTTTGCACAAGCAAACACGCTGCAAGACTGCTTATATCAGAGATTTTAGCTGCAAGTCGCTATCATCTTTTACTTGTTTCTTGGCTGATATCGGACCAATACCTAATATCGACATCGGATCAGGACACCACTAACTGTTAAACATATAGGACAGATAAGTTAGTGTTCAACTGTACCGTAGGGGGCAGCGTTAGATCAAAATTTTAATTTTTTCCTGTTTAAATGTGTTCTGTGAACTTTTCAGACATCGGAGTACCAGTCTAAGAAGAAAGAGTGTCGCAGGCTGAGACACAAATTGTTCCACATCAAGCGCATGGTGAAGAAATACGACAAGAGCCACTCATAGATCCACGCATCTTGACGCCACACTGCAAACACTACACTCCAAAACGCTTCACTCAGTCTCTGTTATGATTGGACCACAGTAACTGGCTTACTGGGACAATTCCAATTCACACTGGACACACAAGGACATACAGGGAATATACTGGATGTAATAACAATCTAGAATACTACTTTCTCCCCTAATACGGCAAACAGAGGTTGACAGTGGACCGTAGAACAAAGAATAGCAGGAATGTCATTTGGTTGCCTCTCACAAAAACACAGCAGACAGTTTACTGACCTACAACAACTGTACACAGGTTTAGTTTGCGCACACGGTAAACAGTGTGTGCAATCTACAAAATAGCATGTACTATTACTGGGCGTGTTGCGTGCGATTTACTAAGACTGTGTGTGTAATTGTAAAGTGGTGCAGACCGCCTTGTTTAAATGAGGATTTGGCGTGTACTAAACGCAGTATCACCACGGAGACACTCTCATTTACTGCACATTCATGTTATCATGCTCCTACCTGCGGCGTTTTGCTTTGTTTTCAAACATGCAGGAGACATGTAATAATTGTTATGGGCATTTTAAAAGCAGTCTTGCAGTGCATCTACATTAAACAACTTTTTTTTCCCGCTTAGGTTGCGCTCATTGGAGAGAGGCTGCACTTAAAAGACGCAAAAAATGCATACTCAAAGAATATTTTATTCATAAAAGAAACATTTTAATAACATACAGTATATTCATTCTATGTGGAAAAAATGAACGTCATTAAAAAGATATTAAAGGACACCAAAACGCATCAGTGGAAATTGTTTTAATCAGCCCCTTAAGTCCTCTAACAGCTATAAAATTATAAAATTATGTTACTGAATAGACGATATGTCTAATATTTTAAAATCATCCATAATGTTGACACACACAGGACGGAGGATTCTTGTCTGTATGTTCAGCGCGAGCACTGATCCTGCAGCTGTGTGGAACTGTTGGTTTGCATCCCCTTTTGACACGGGCTAAATAAAACGCAAAATAGTGCGTAAAATTGGTCATGAGTGTTAATAAATCAAAATCGCGTGTGCTAAATAATTATATTTGCATTTTTTTCCTTCCAGTATTGTTTGTTTTGATGATCAGAATATATTTTGCGTATTAAAACTGGACTGCACGCCTTATTCTGCTCACTTAACAGTCGCAATCCACTTTGCACACATTTAGTAGATCATCATTTGCGTGTGCTATCAAGTTTGCACATGTTTTAGTACACACAAACCTTTAGTAAATCAGGGCGTAAGTCTCCAGTTGTTCATTGGACACATAATTGTTCACTGGACACAGAGGAAACATCATGGATGTAATGATGATTTAGAATACTACTTTATCCTCCAACAGTTCATGTAAGGCAGCAAACAAAAGTTGACAAGGGATGAAGAACAAAGAATAACAGGACCCTCTCATAAAAAAACAGCAGACATTTGACTGACCTAGAACAACCGCACATAAATTTAGTTTGCAAACTAACTCTCCAATTGGCTCTTATCTCGTCAGATAAGAACAATATTACGTACAGGTTAGCAAGGTTGCTGTGAGCTTCATTTTAACCTTCAAAGTTCCAACTCTTTGTTCTGTGCGCCAGTGTATGTGTCTAACAAGCTCTCTGTCACAACTTTGTACATTTTTTTTTATAACTCCATGCTGAATACCAGCGTGACTAAAAAGGGGACTTTTTATATTTGTATTGTACATATTCTCAACAACTCCTGATTATTCTTTATAAATACTTCAGTAATGATTTTTCATGTTTTGCACTTCAGGAATCAAAGGAACAACATTTCTGTAAGTACTGTATGTATTAGGTTATTCACCTATGATGACATAGACCCAGTGTATTGTTTTCATATGAGTGGTCTTTTGAAATGAGTTCATGCCTATGCAAATTCGGAACAAAAGAGCAATATGACACAAAGTTCCTTCCTGACCAATGAAAATGATTCCATTTTTCGTGAAAGTTTGCATCTGCTTAGTGTAAGATGTTACAATCAAGTGTATATTCTCAAGATTGTTTGACACACTTGTGATCTGTGGTGATAATGTATGTTTTTGAGGAACATGGTTGTCTTCTGACATACTACTGTTGAGCCATTTATTTTTGTAAAGCTAAACTTTATAACTGCCACCGTCTCTGATGTATAAAAATTTGTGAATTAATAAACAATAATTTCTAATTCTTTAAAGAGTCAACACAGTGTATGGAATCGCTCATTGAAGTCAGTCTGGACCGTTACCGCCCTCTGGTGGTGAGTACTCATTACTTAATAATCAATACATACAATGGAGCCACTAGCCATAACAATTTAGATTTTTTACAAAAAACCTGCACCAACAAACACTCAAAGTTTAGTATTTCTAAACATACCAGAAATTGAAATGTATCTATTGAAGATGGGTGTCTGTTACAAATGTAAAGACTAAATCATCATGCTGTACACAAATATACGGTTGGCACACCTATCTTTGGGCAGTTTCGCCCATCTCTCTTTATAGCACCTCTCAAGGACCATCAGGTTGGATGGGAAGCATTGGTTTTCAACCAGGCTGTCTCTGTACATCGCTGCATTTATCTTCCCCTCTATCCTGACCAGTCTCCCAGTTCCTGCCGCTGAAAAACATCCCCACAGCATGATGCTGCCACCACCATGGTTTTCTGTAGGGATGGCATCGGCCTGGTTTCCTCCAAACAAAGGCGCCTGGCAATCAGGCCAAAGAGTTCAGTTTTTTTCTCATCAGACCAGAGAATTTGGTTTCTTATGGTCTGAAAGTCTTTCAGATGCATTTTGGCCACATTTTTTTTACTAAGAAATGGTTTCTATCTGGCCACTCTACCATACAGACCTGATTGGTGGATTGCTGCAGAGATGGTTGTCCTTCTACAAACCCCGTTTCCATATGAGTTGGGAAATTGTGTTGGATGTAAATATAAACGGAATACAATGATTTGCAAATCCTTTTCAACCCATATTCAACTGAATGCACTACAAAGACAAGATATTTGATGTTCAAACTAATAAACGTTTTTTTTTTTTTTGCAAATAATAATTACCGGTAACTTAGAATTTCATGGCTGCAACACGTGCCAAAGTAGTTGAGAAAGGGCATGTTCACCATTGTGTTACATGGCCTTTCCTTTTAACAACACTCTGTAAACGTTTGGGAACGGAGGAGACACATTTTTTAAGCTTCTCAGGTGGAATTCTTTCCCATTCTTGCTTGATGTACAGCTTAAGTTGTTCAACAGTCCGGGGGTCTCCGTTGTGGTATTTTAGGATTCATAATGCGCCACACATTTTCAATGGGAGACAGGTCTGGATTACAGGCAGGCCAGTCTAGTACCCGCACTCTTTTACTATGAAGCCACGTTGATGTAATACGTGGCTTGGCATTGTCTTGCTGAAATAAGCAGGGGCGTCCATGGTAACGTTGCTTAGCTGGCAACAAATGTTGCTCCAAAACCTGTATGTACCTTTCAGCATTAATGGCGCTTTCACAGATGTGTAAGTTACCCATGTCTTGGGCACTAATACACCCCCATACCATCACAGATGCTGGCTTTTCAACTTTGCGCCTATAACAATCCGAATGGTTCTTTTCCTCTTTGGTCCGGAGGAAACGACGTCCACAGTTTCCAAAAACAATTTGAAATGTGGACTCGTCAGACCACAGAACACTTTTCCACTTTGTATCAGTCCATCTTAGATGAGCTCAGGCCCAGCGAAGCCGACGGCGTTTCTGGGTGTTGTTGATAAACAGTTTTCGCCTTGCATAGGAGAGTTTTAACTTGCACTTACAGATGTAGCAACCAACTGTAAGTACTGACAGTGGGTTTCTGAAGTGACCCTGAGCCCATGTGGTGATATCCTTTACACACGGATGTCGCTTGTTGATGCAGTACAGCCTGAGGGATCGAAGGTCACGGGCTTAGCTGCTTACGTGCAGTGATTTCTCCAGATTCTCTGAACCCTTTGATGATATTACGGACCGTAGATGGTGAAATCCTTAAATTCCTTGCAATAGCTGGTTGAGAAAGGTTTTTCTTAAACTGTTCAACAATTTGCTCACGCATTTGTTGACAAAGTGGTGACCCTCGCCCCATCCTTGTTTGTGAATGATTGAGCATTTCATGAAATCTACTTTTATACCCAATCATGGCACCCACCTGTTCCCAATTTGCCTGTTCACCTGTGGGATGTTCCAAATAAGTGTTTGATGAGCATTCCTCAACTTTATCAGTATTTATTGCCACCTTTCCTAACTTCTTTGTCACGTGTTGCTAGCATCAAATTCTAAAGTTAATGATTATTTGCAAAAAAAAAAAAAAAAAAGTTTATCAGTTTGAACATCAAATATGTTGTCTTTGGAGCATATTCAACTGAATATGGGTTGAAAATGATTTGCAAATCATTGTATTCCGTTTTTTTTTTTTACATCTAACACAATTTCCTAACTCATATGGAAACGGGGTTTGTAGAAGGTTCTCCTCTCTCCACGGAGTAATGCTGTAGCTCTGACAGTGACCTTCGGGTTTTTGGTCACCTCCCTGGCTAGACTAAGAAGAATGCAGCAATGTACAGAGACATCCTGGATGAAAACCAACTCTTCCCATCCAACCCGATGGAGCTTGAGAGGTTCTGCAAAGAGGAATGGGCAAAACTGCCCAAAGATAGGTGTGCCACTCTTGTGGCATCGTATTCAAAAAGACTTGAGGCTGTAATTGCTGCCACAGTAGCATCAACAATGTATTGAGCAAAAGTTGTGAATACTTAGGACTGTCGAGTTTTGAGAACAAAATGTAATTTATTCAATTTTGAAACATAGGCTATGTTACATAACAAAATGTGGAAAAAGTGAGCCACTGTAAATACTTTCCGGATGCACTGCACTCTTGTGTAGCCAGAATTAAATATTCCGCAAGAATGACCAGAAGCTTAAGCTATTTCAAATATTTTGATCATTAGATGATCCAAAGCACACTTTTTCTTTGATTCCCCATGTGCTCATCTTTAAGTACAAAACAAGAAGCACACGTTTTTTTGCCTACAACTGGCAAACATTCCTATTTGTTTGTACTTTTTATTTTCTTAATGTACTGTTCATAAAATGTATATACTCTAATCATAGCTTTTGTTTTCCAAATAACCATTAACCCCAACATTTCTGAAAAGCTGCATCATGAAGATTTGTGTACCAATATGCAGTCATTTTAGCAGTGGCGGGCTGTGCGTTTCCCACCTAGGCCTTCAGTGATGTCCTACTTAGTCCGACTTTAATAAACACCCCTCAAAATATCATCCTTTATGTCACCCCCCCAACCCCCCCACCCCCCCACCACCACCCCCACCCCCCGCGACCCCAAAAGGGACAAGCGGTAGAAAATGGATGAATGGATGACCACGGCTGAAGAAATACTATACAGAAACACACTTGTGCACGACTGGACATTTGGAGCACCTCAACAGTGTACAAAACGGGCTATATTTCGGCACATTTAAAAATCAATGAACCCACATCAGCATTTAAAACATACCTGGCGTGGTACTGTCAAAATTAAGATAATTGTAAAGAACATATTAAATGTGGAAAAATAAATAAATAAAATATTTAAACTTTTTCTTTGTGAGTTAAAGTGAGAACCGATGATTTCTCTGCTGTCCGGGTATGGCAAATTACAACTTGTGATTGGATTCTCACTTGGGAGTGACAAGTGAAAATCCAATCGCAGTCCCATTTAGCGTAAGGCTACCTAGATGGGCTACTGTCAACAACTCGCAACTGTCTATCCGGCAGAATTCATACAGCGCTGGCAACAAGCTAGCTGAATTCTGATTGGATAAAAGCTCTAACGTAAAAACAAGCAACACTGGGGCCTAATAAGACATGAAGAGAATATGATGAATACTTTATGGAAAGTAGATTAAAATGAACTTTTATTAATCTATGATCATGATTTATGTTAGGCCAGCAGTGAAGGTCTTGCTGGCCCTAACAGCACACCACTGCATTTTAGGCCTGTTTGGGTATCTTAGTATATACAGGTATGTGCAGAAGAAGACTTGGCAAGACAAAGTTTGCAGCATTTAGTACCAACTTCTCATTCTCTACCGTCTTTAAGGCCATGTTTCCACACAATGCATCACAAATGGTCCAACAAGCTCATTAAACAACAAAAGGAGAAGAAATACAACAAGGATCGTACCTTTTTTCTTGTATGGCGTACACTTCAAATAATCACTAGAGAGGTCAGCTGTGGGAGATTATTCCTGATACATTCTTTAAACCTTCCTTTATGACTCTACAATCTTCTTATGCAATATAAAACATGAGGTAATGATGTCACATGAAGAAAAGTCATGCTGTGGTTTCTGCATCTGTACGGTAAAGTCACTGTGAGGGGGGAGGGAGAAAGTGTGTTTTATATTTCGGCCACTTGGGGGCAGCAAATCGTGAATATGCAACTGCTTCACGGGGGTGGCTTTAAAGCATAAATAATTGTGTAGCACGTATTGTGTAATACACACTAGAGTCACGTGACTTGGGTGATACAATACAACTGGTAACAAATAAAATCCATACTTTCATACAGTCAGCACAACGCGGTTATGGCTTCATTTGGATTTAAAGCATAAAACACATAGAGGAGTCACATTAAGGGGTGATAATGGAGGAGGTAGTTTGTGCACATGGCCTTTCAGTTTTGTCCAGAGTGAGACAAAGAGATCAACTGGGGACCCGTGCTGCAAATACTTTGACCTATGACCTCTTGTTTCAGTGATTTCATCCATCTTTTTTTTTTTTTTTTTTTTCTTTTTTTTTTTTTTGCAGCTCTGTGTCCCACTCTGGCCCCTGCAGGATTCACTGCCCCGGTGCATAAGGCCAGTTGATGGAGCTCCCCGACAGCTGCATGTCTCGGATCAGCGTCTCGATGGGCGTCTTTCCCACCAGCCGCATGAAGAAGAGCTGCGAGATGAGGTTGGCCGGCACGGCCCGCAGAGCCGGCAGGCGAAGGAGCAAGCGGCCGAAACGCTGAGGCTGGTTGGGGTACTGCAACCTCTCGTACTCGGTCAGGGCGACCTGGGCCTTCTCCTGCAGGGACTCCACGTGGGCCGGATCGGTCAGACCGCACGCATCTGAGGGGACGACATGGCGTCGTTAGAAATGCCTCCGTCACACACATGAGGCTTTACGGTCGCTGACCTGGTGAAAACAGAGCGATGGCTTTGAGGCAGCTGTACTCGGCCGTGTCCACTTGCAGTCGGTTGAGTTTGTCCACTTGGTCCTGGAACACCCTGACCTGGTCCATGAAGGAGACCACCCTCTCCGCCGACATGGGGGACGAGTGGAAGCCGGCCGCTGCCAGCAGGGGCGCCATGTGGAGAGGCAAAGCGGACTGCGCGGCGTTTAGGATGAAAAGTTCACTCCAGCTCAGCCTCAGCAGCGCCACCTAGAGGGAGATTCATCGCTGTCATTTCTGGATTGGACACAGTATTTTATTATGAAACATTCAAACCGTCACACTTTAAAAATGCTACCAGTTTTTTTTTGTTTTTTTCAAAAATTCCAAAATTACCAGGAATTCCACATTTTCTATGACATTCATTTACATTCAAAATGAATATAAATTGTTCCTAACTTCCACATTTCCCAACACATTCAGACTATTCTATAGGGAAAAAAATGCTCCTTGCTAATGTTTGTCAATTGCGAGCATGCTAACATTGAAATGTTAGCTTCTTTAGCTATTTTTGTAGATACACACATACTTGCCAACCCTCCCGATTTTTCCGGGAGACTCCCGAATTTCAGTGCCCCTCCCGAATATCTCCCGGGGCAAACATTCTCCCGATTTCCACCCGGACAACAATATTGGGGGCGAGCCTTAAAGGTACTGCCTTTAGCGTCCTCTACAACCTGTCGTCACGTCCGCTTTTCCTCCATACAAACAGCGTGCCGGCCCAATCACATAATATATGCGGCTTTTACACACACATAAGTGAATGCAAGCATACTTGATCAACAGCCATACAGGTCACACTGAGGGTGGCCGTATAAACAACTTTAACACTGTTACAAATGTGCGCCACACTGTGAACCCACACCAAACAAGAATGACAAACACATTTTGGGAGAACATCCGCACCGTAACACAACATAAACACAACAGAACAAATATCCAGAACCCCTTGCAGCACTAACTCTTCCGGGACACTAAAATATACACACCCCGCTACCACCAAACCCCCCCACCCCACATCTCCCGAATTCGGAAGTCTCAAGGTTGGCAAGTATGGATACACACCTCAGAGTCATATATGTTGGTACTTGATACATGCTTACTGTTACAATGCTAACATTAGCATGGTCACTTTTTTTTTTAGCTACTTTTACAGGCATACACCTCAGAGTCATATATGTTGGTATTTAACGTAAGCTAACCAATAGCATGCTAGCTTTCTTTTTTAGCTAATTTGGCAGGTAAATACCTCCTAGTTCCAGATATTTTGGCACTTGACACATGCTAACTGTTATGCTAACGCTAACATTAGCATGCTATCTTTTTTTTGGCAAATTTTACAGATGTACACCTCAGTTATATATTTTGGTACTTTATGCATGCTTATTGTTAGACTGCGAACATTAGCATGTTAGCTTTTTTAGCTAATTTTGGTATTCAGGTATACACCTCAGAGTCTGAGATTTTGGCACTTGACGCCTGCTATTTGTTAACATGCAAATGTTAACATGTGAGAATGCTAACATTATTGCAAATGTTACAGGCATACACCTTAGAGTCAAAGAACTTAACTTTAACTATAACTTAACTTAAAATATGTTGGTACTTTGTGCATGCTAACATTAGCATGTTAGCTTTTTTAAACACATTTTCAGAGTCAGAAATTTTGGCATGTGACTGCTAGCATGCCAACGTTAGCATTTGAGCTTTTTTGGCTAATTTTGCAGGTACACACCTCAGTCCTATATTTTGGCACTTGCTTACTGTTAAGAATGTTATTGTTAGCTTTATTGGGCTATGTTTACAGGTATACACCTCAGAGTCATTCCGATGGATATCTGTTGCATATTAATTGTTGGCATGCTATTGTTTATGCTAGCCTCTGTGGCCCATTTTGCAGGTGTACACCTCAGAGTCAGATATGTCGACTGTTAAAATGCTAACATTATCATGTTAGCTTTTTCAGATATTTTTACAGGTATACACCTCAAAGTCATATATTTTGGTATTTGAAGCATGCTAACGTTTCATGCTAGCTGTCAGAGCTTCTTTTGCAGGTATTATTTGTCGTTACCTGACGTTATCTGGATAGCGTGCTAACTGTTAGCATTAAGCTTTTCAGCATTCACATGCAGTTTCTACCAAAATTTATTTTTCTAGTTCTCTTAAATGATTGCATACCGTCAATGGCAGGATCATCCTTTACTGACCTGCTCAGAAACGGGCAGCTCTGGAAAGTATGGGATGTTTCTGGCCCACTCGATGGTGCTGAAGAGGAGGCGAGCGGCGAGCTCACAGATGCTGTCGATGCCCATGACGGGCGCCCCGCTGGCGGAGGCCCCCATCTGCCCCTGGCCGTAGGGGGTCCCGTAACGGCTGTTGGGGTACGGCTCGGCCCGAAGCAGCTGAGAGATGAGCTCCGACACGGGCTGCCCGTTGAAGTAGTCGGCTCCCAGGTGACTTGGCAACATGCCTCCCATTCCGCCTGCCCGGGAGTTGGGACTGATACCTGAGTGGGACGGAGGGATGCGCCCACGCTGGACAGCTGCAGGAACAAAAGGAGGAGTGGTGGGTGTCAGCAGGAGAAAACTCTTTGGAGGTAAGTTAAAAAGTGTTATAACAAGACAGGGTCACCAACAGTCCCATTATAATGTGTTAATGAGGTTAAAAATCTATATGGGCGGTATAGCTCGGTTGGTAGAGCGGCCGTGCCAGCAACTTGAGGGTTCCATGTTTGATCCCCGCTTCCGCCATCCTAGTCACTGCCGTTGTGTCCTTGGGCAAGACACTTTACCCACCTGCTCCCAGTGCCACCCACACTGGTTTAAATGTAACTTAGATATTGGGTTTCACTATGTAAAGCGCTTTGAGGCACAAGAGAAAAGCGCTATATAAATATAATTCACTTCACACTTCACATATGTGACGGTTCAAATGTATTTGTGACGTATAGTAGTATAATTAGTTTATAGAATAGTTTGTGAATATCTTGTTTTAAGTATTGGAAGATTGCTTTTCCCCTGTCACGGGTCACCACTTTTGTTCCATCAGTGATGGGTTTTGGCTTAGTTTTTACGCTGGATGCCCTAAATGCGGGGGTCAGCAACCCGTGGCTCTTTAGCACCCCCCGAGTGGCTCCATGGACCTCTTTCAGAGATGTGTGAAAATGGAAAAAGACGAAGAAATTTTAATTTTTTTTATTTTAATATATTTTCTGTAGGAGAACAAACATGACACAAACCTTCCTAATTGTTAGAAATCCCACTGTTTACATTAAACATGCTTCACTGATGAGAGTATTTGGCAAGCACCGTTTTGTCCTACTAATTTCAGCGATCCTTGAACTCATCGCAGTTTGTTTACATGTACAACTTTTACCGATGCTGCCACAGAAAGATGTGTTTTATGCCACTCCTTTGTCCCATTTTGTCCACCAAACGTTTTATGCTGTGCATGAATACACAAAGGTGAGCTTTCTTGGAGTGTTTATCAAACATATTTAGTCAATCCATGAATGCAAGCTAATCGATGCTAACATGCTATTTAGGCTAGTTGTATGCACATATTGCATCATTATGCCTCGTTTGTAGGTATATTTGAGCTCATATAATTTCCTTTACTTATGTCCTCCGTGTATTTAATTTATAGTTGCATGTCACATGACACATTATCTGTATGTAAAATTGGCTGCATTTCTCATAGTTGTTTGTGTGCCATGTTGTTCTAGACCACAGCAAACGTTACCCAGCTTGCAAAGATTGTAATAAATCCATTAGAAGAAGACAGCCTGCCATCCATCCATTTTCTACCGCTTGTCCCTTTCAGGGTTGCGGGGGTTGCTGGAGCCTATCTCAGCTGCATTCGGGCGGAAGGCGGGGTACGCCCTGGACAAGTCGCCACCTCATCACAGGGCCAACACAGATAGACAACATTCACACTCACATTCACACACTAGGGCCAATGTAGTGTTGCCAATCAACCTATCCCCAGGTGCATGTCTTTGGAGGTGGGAGGAAGCCGGAGTACCCGGAGGGAACCCACGCAGTCACGGGGAGAACATGCAAACTCCACACAGAAAGATCCCGAGCTCAGGACCTTCGTATTGTGAGGCACATGCACTAACCCCTGTGCCTCCGCCGTTTCCTTTAACTTGGACACACACATCTATAACTTGGGCCATTCTAAGCCAGTAATTTCCAGAAGTTATATCATCCTGTGAGAAGCCTCCCATTTTACTAATAATGTCCAATGTAGAATGAAAATTAAAATACAACATTTCTGTCAACGAAGATTTGCGTCAGCCTTTGTTAGTAGTCTAATATAGCTAATATAGACACTTACATCATGTGTTGCCTTCATGATAACTAGAGATGTCCGATATTATCGGACTGCCGATATTATCGGCCGATAAATGCTTTAAAACGTAATATCGGAAATTATCGGTATCGGTTTCCAAAAGTAAAATTTATGACTTTTTAAAACGCCGCTGTACGGAGTGGTACACGGACGTATGGAGAAGTACAGAGCGCCAATAAACTTTAAAGGCCCTGCATTTGCGTGCCAGCCCAATCACATAATATCTACGGCTTTTCACAAACACAAGTGAATTCAAAGCATACTTGGTCAACAGCCATACAGGTCACACTGAGGGTGGCCGTATAAACAACTTTAACACTGTTACAAATATGCGCCACACTGTGAACCCACACCAAACAAAAATGACAAACACATTTTGGGAGAACATCCGCACCGTAACACAACATAAATACAACAGAACAAATACCCAGAACCCCTTGCAGCACTAACTCCTCCGGGACGCTACAATATATTACGATTATTTACTTTTTACTTTTTAAATTCGATCTCAATTCTGTACACTGCTGCTGGAATTTAAATTTTCCTGAGGGAACTCTCCTGAAGGAATCAATAAAGTACTATCTATCTATCTATCTATCTATCTATCTATATACACCCCCCGCTACCAACTCCCACCTCAACCCCGCCCACCTCAACCTCCTCATGCTCTCTCAGGGAGAACATGTCCCAAATTCCAAGCTGCTGTTTTGAGGCATGTTCAATCAATCAATCAATCAATCTTTATTTATATAGCCCTAAATCACAAGTGTCTCAAAGGGCTGCACAAGCCACAACGACATCCTCGGTACAAAGCCCACATACGGGCAAGGAAAAACTCACCCCGGTGGGACGTCGATGTGAATGACTATGAGAAACCTTGGAGAGGACCGCATATGTGGGTAACCCCCCCCCCTCTAGGGGAGACCGAATGCAATGGATGTTGAGTGGATCTAACATAATATTGTGAGAGTACAGTCCATAGTGGATCCAACATAACAGTAAGAGTCCAGTCCACAGTGGGGTCAGCAGGAAACCATCCCGAGCGGAGACGGGTCAGCAGCGCAGAGATGTTCCCGACCGATACACAGAGAGGACCGCATATGTGGGTAACCCCCCCCCCCCCTAGAGGGGGGGGGGGTTAAAAAAAAAAGTACTTTGTGACTTCAATAATAAATATGGCAGTGCCATGTTGGCATGTTTTTCCATAACTTGAGTTGATTTATTTTGGAAAACCTTGTTACATTGTTTAATGCATCCAGCGAGGCATCACAACAAAATTAGGCATAATAATGTGTTAATTCCACGACTGTATATATCAGGATCGGTTGATATCGGAATCGGTAATTAAGAGTTGAACAATATTGGAATATCGGATAAATAAGCCATTATCGGACATCTCTAATGATAACACTTATATAAGGCTTTTAATTGTTTGCGGATCCAGACAGATTTTTTATTTTTTGGTCCAATATGGCTCTTTCAACATTTTGGATTGCCGACCCCTGCCTTAATGGAAAGTGACTGAAACATTGTATAAAAGACCAATAAATAGGAAATATTTATTCATAAAATAAAACTGTGTTCCCTCGCCACCTCGTTCACTTTCTACGGTACTTGAAGTAACAATGAGTCCTATAATGCCCCCCAATCTAATGCAGTGTTCGTTTGTAAAAACACCACCATCTTGTGGTCAGATTTGCTCATTGCAGGTTTATCGGAGTGCCTCTGTTGTGTGCAATTTTTTAAAAGCCGGAAGTAGAATCAATCATACTTCCGGTAGAATCAATCATACTTCCGGTTAACAGCAATTAAGCTAATACAACAGTAAGCTTTGGCAGCTCTTTCTACATATTATTTTAAATTCATCTCTTGCTCAAGCAACGTCTGTAAGTGTGTTAAGTTCTCAATATAATGTATATAATGTATATAATGTAAGTTGTGTTATATTCATACTTTGGACATGCTAATTGCTGGGTGGCTATGCTAACGTCGCTAGCATTGAGTATGAGTTTACAGTACATTGGGATTTGAGTACAAATGACAATTACGTAGGTTTTAGAGCGTATAGAGTGTTTAAAAGTGTGTGGAGGGCAAATGTATATAAAATTAATACAAATTAATAAAATAACTATAGCTTCCCTACCTCGCGGAAATTCACCTACTGTGCGTTTTACTTTCCCTCACGGAAATTAATTCAGGATAAATAAATAAATGGGTTGTACTTGTATAGCGCTTTTCTACCTTCAAGGTACTCAAAGCGCTTTGATACTACTTCCACATTTACCCATTCACACACACATTCACACACTGATGGAGGGAGCTGCCATGCAAGGCGCTAACCAGCACCCATCAGGAGCAAGTGTGAAGTGTCTTGCTCAGGACACAACGGACATGACGAGGTTGGTACTAGGTGGGGATTGAACCAGGGACCCTCGGGTTGCGCACGGCCACTCTTCCACTGCGCCACGCCGTCCCATAGGATGGAACTAGAATAATTATTTGATGACATGCAGCTGTTAGTTGGCCCTATCAGTATTATAGCACCAACAATAACTATTGTTTTTATTGTACCTGCGTATATATTGTTGTAAATCTAACTATACTAAGAAGTATTTAGAGTTACATTTTTGTTCATGGTTTTTCAGTACAAACATTGTTGCACAACCACGATGGGTGTGAAATAAATACATCAATAAACAAATCAGTATGTCTTTAAAGTGATGAGTTTCATCTTTAAATAAAAGAGTTGATGAAAATATGAGTACGAAATTACAACTAATAATCATTTTAGGGATTCAACTGACATAATTGTAAATATATTAATTGTGTTTAAGACTACAAATTTAATGATGTCCTAATTGCCCCAAATTATTTTTAAAACGGTGGTTATATTTTCAGTGTGTTTGAATGTTGTCCTGTCCCTAAAGCTTTAATTCCCTACATTTCAAATGACCTTATTTTGTCACAACTCTTAAATTAAAGTTGAAAGTCTACATTTCAATCACATTCTCATTTATTTATTGAATGATCTATTTCTAGACCATTGTGAATGGTGTATACCAGCCCCCGAGTTCGGTTCAAAACTAGGGAGAGAAACATTTTTGCATCTTGGACCGCTGTGAATACATTGGCTGATCCATCCATCCATCCATCCATTATCTACCGCTTATCCCCTTTGGGGTCCTTGCATTGATATTTTATTATTGATGTCCGATAATATCGGACTGCCGATATTATCGGCCGATAAATGCTTTAAAATGTAATATCGGAAATTATCGGTATCAGTTTCAAAATGATCGGTATCGGTTTGAAAAAGTAAAATTTATGACTTTTTAAAACGCAGCTGTACGGAGTGGTACACGGACGTTGGGAGAAGTACAGAGCGCCAATAAACCTTAAAGGCACTGACTTTGCGTGCCGGCCCAGTCACATATAATCTACGGCTTTTCACACACACAAGTGAATGCAAGCCATACTTGGTCAACAGCCATACAGGTCACACTGAGGGTGGCCGTATAAACAACTTTAACACTGTTAAAAATATGCGCCACACTGTGAACCCACACCAAACAAGAATGACAAACACATTTCGGGAGAACATCCGCACCGTAACACAACATAAACACAACAGAACAAATACCCAGAACCCCTTGCAGCACTAACTCTTCCGGGACGCTACACTATAACCAGCATGTACCAAATTCCAAGCTGCTGTTTTGAGGCATGTTAAAAAAAAAAGCACTTTGTGACTTCAATAATAAATATGGCAGTGCCATGTTGGCATTTGTATCCATAACTTGAGTTGATTTATTTTGGAAAACCTTGTTACATTGTTTAATGCATCCAACGGGGCATCACAACAAAATTAGGCATAATAATGTGTTAATTCCACGACTGTATATATCGGTATCGGTTGATATCGGAATCGGTAATTAAGAGTTGGGCAATATCGGGATTTCGGATATCGGCAAAAAAGCCATTATCGGACATCTCTATGTTTGTATCCTTGCTAGCAAACAGAACACTGGAGTCAAAACTTGTGATTCATAATGATACATAACTGAGGTATTCCTCAAGGCAAATGCGCTTGTTTGATGCTAATATACTTCGGCTTTGCTATTGACATGCTACTGATTAGCATTAGAGATTTTACGTGACGATTTCAAAGTTCAATAATTACAGTATAAACACTTTTTGGGGTGCAACAAAAAAAAAAACACACCATAAACTATACACTACTGCCATCTAGCGTCTTGGACTTGCAACTGTAATTGCGACTTAATGTCATACTAGCAAATGAGATTCAGAAATGTGATAGTGAAACAAGATATAACAATTGGATAGCAGTTATCGTAATTAGCTCATTTTTAAATGTTGCAAATAAACATTAGATTCAAACATCAAGAAAAATTAATAAAATAATCTATAACAATTAATATTTATTAACATACAAAGGAAGCAAACTATCGGTACCATTGAGTACCGGAAATTGGTACCGAAACGGTTCAAATGTGAGCTGTATCCATCCTGATGATGTAACTAAGGTGTTGCTGTAGCTTGTTTACCTCAGATGCAGCCAGCAGCCATTTGTTCAACTTCTTTAGTTATACTAGTGGTGTTCTTCAAGGCTCAATCTTAGGTCCCTTCTTTTTCATCATTTGGACTATTCTACTCTCGAGTTCAGTTAAAAAAAAGTTGTGTTTTGCAATACATTTTTAAAACACTAAAATGCTGTCATAAAGATGATCTTTGACTACGTTTTTTGCAGAAGGTAAATAATTGTGGACCTTTTATTGTAGCTAGGTTTACAAAACAATGGGGATGTAACAGTACCAAAATCTCATGGTACGATATTATCACAGTATTAATGCCACGGTACAATATTTTTGTGGAAATATCTGGCAAAAAAGATGCCAAAATGTATAAAATGAATTGACAGGAATGTTTAGGATAAACATGCTTACTGTAATTGAACACAAACATAATGCTCAAATGTTCTAATCATATTTATTACTACAAACATGTGTTTATAAGTGCAAATAATCGTGCAGGAACATCTGCTGTTTCAAGGAAATATGTGAAAAAAAATAACTTGCAGTTTATGTCTTTAAAGAGACAATGTAAACATCCACTGATGTTTAGATTAGCTTCTTCGCTTCAAATATTTTTCTGGATGACGGTTTATGAGGTGTTGACTTGTCCTAGGAGTACCCTGCCTTCCACTCGAGTGCAGCTGGATAGTGTACAGTTTTTTTGTGGGATTTTGTTCCGTGCGCTGCGCTGTGACCAGCTGGCTGTGTCAACTTGGAAACGCTTGAGAAAAAAGTGGCACACTATGCTTTGCAAAACGCAGACTTTCTTACCTATGCCAAAGAGGTTATGTTTTCATCAGGTTTTGTTTGTCTATTTGTTAGCAACATAACTCAAGCAGACTTTGATGACATTTTTAGGAAAAGTCCAAAAAAACTATTCCTCTTACCTACTACAAACTACGGCTGGGCGACATATTCAGTTTGTAAGATATATTTTTAAACAAGATATGAATGAAGAAAATATCGTTATATCGATATAATTTATATCACATTAAAATGACCAAACACCGCTTATTTGTTGTGTTCCTTGTTCTCCCCCTCTATGGGCTACTAAACCCCTCCCCTTCCTCATTCCAAGACTATAAGAACATCCATGATTGGTTGGTTGTTTACTCTGAAGAGTCACGATTTTGATTGATTGATTGAGACTTTTATTAGTAGATTGCACAGTACAGTACATATTCCGTACAATTGACCACTAAATGGTAACACCCGAATAAGTTTTTCAATTTGTTTAAGTCGGGGTCATTCATGATACAGATATATACTATCAGATATATACTATCATCATAATACAGTCATCACACAAGATAATCATCAGAGTATATACATTGAATTATTTACATTATTTACAATCCGGGGTGTGGGATGTGGAGAGGGGTGGGGGGGTTAGGTTTGGTTGTTATCATCACTTCAGTCATCAACAATTGTATCATGAGAGAAATGGACATTGAAACAGTGTAGGTCTGACTTGGTAGGATATGTACAGCAAGTAGTGGACATAGAGAGAGAGAGAGAGATCAGAAAGCATAAAAAAAAGTATCTGCATTTGATTATTTACATTTAATAATAAATGATAAATGGGTTGTACTTGTATAGCGCTTTTCTACCTTCAAGGTACTCAAAGCGCTTTGACACTACTTCCACATTTACCCATTCACACACACATTCACACACTGATGGAGTGAGCTGCCATGCAAGGCGCTAACCAGCACCCATCAGGAGCAAGGGTGAAGTGTCTTGCTCAGGACACAACGGACATGACGAGGTTGGTACTAGGTGGGGATTGAACCAGGGACCCTCGGGTTGCGCACGGCCACTCTGCCACTGCGCCACGCCGTCCCTATTTGATTATTAACAATCCGGGGAGGGTGTTAGTTTAGGGTTGAAGTTGCCTGGAGGTGTACTTTTAGTGCGGTTTTGAAGGAGGATAGAGATGCCCTTTCTTTTACACCTGTTGGGAGTGCATTCCATATTGATGTGGCATAGAAAGAGAATGAGTTCAGACCTTTGTTAGATCGGAATCTGGGTTTAACGTGGTTAGTGGAGCTCCCCCTGGTGTTGTGGTTATGGCGGTTATTTACGTTAAGGAAGTAGTTTGACTTCGGTATCAGGGAGGTGTGGCGGTTTTTATAGACTAGGCTCAGTGCAAGTTGTTTTCCTCTGTCCTCCACCCTGAGCCAGCCCACTTTGGAGAAGTGGACAGGAGTGAGGTGTGATTGGTTAGGGACAGGCCAATCAGAGGCAAGATAGGGTGGGTCATCGAACCAGGAAGGGAAATCACAAAGTGCCTGCCTGCAAATGTATTTTTTTATCTGAGTTTGATACATTTTGTATTATTTGCACAGCTATGTTATTTATTTTACGTAGAAATAATATTTTCTATTTTATTTATGTTATGTGATTCTGTACTACTTAAACAGTTTCTCTTCTGTGCTGAATATCTTTATATGTACACTTTCATCGAAAAATATATCGAGATATATATCCAATATCGACTTTAAGTTAAAATGTATCGAGATATACTTTTTCGTCCATATCGCCCAGCCCTACTACAAATATTCACTTTTTGCTTACGACGTTCCATGCCCCCACTTTGCCGCTCCCGCCCTGCATAGAGGATTCTGGGAGATGTCGTTTATTTTCAGACCCGGCCAGCGCTAAAGCGCCACAAAAAACTACACTCACCAAGCTTTCGTTTATTACCGTCGAAAGTCACGGCATTATTGTGAAGACTTTGAAACCGTAATACCGCGGTATCTACAATACCGTAAGAGCCCTACAAAACAATAATATTAACCGCACTGTATGTTCAGTTTTAAAATTGTGGTTATAATTTGAAGTACCAGTGAAATATTTGGACTTACTTGCTCATTGCTACACAGTAAATGAGCTGTTGTAAAACGTTTGACTGGTATCTTGTATAATTTCTAAATATTGTGCCTTTCATAAAGTATATACCGCAATGGGAAAGGATGACTTGTTCCTTCACGAGGCCAAAGTTAACCTCCACATTTCCAGGTAGTGTGGAAACAGCGCATGGTGCGTCACGGTCACAGTCAGTCAATAATAACCCAGCCCAATATAACCTCTCTTTCCTTAGTGTGGACACCACACTTCAGTCAGCAGACCTTAACATGTTCGTCAATACTTTTCTAAAATAAGATAATTAGGGAGGAAATACACAATTTTAACAAACTGTTAAACAGAACAAATGAAGAAGATGGAAAAAAAGACAACATGTATGTATGTAACATGTATGTATACACAGCATGTATTGCAAAATATGTTGCTCTTTTTCTTGTTATTTAAATGGTCTCATTGGCTTTAGCTACCCCCCGGCCCACATCCCTGAAAATCAACAGCTGCGAGGAGTTGAGCGCCATGGTGAAAACATGCCTTTAGTTGACAGTATAAATATTGTGCTTGGGTCGCTGAGAAAGGTCACTGCTTGCCGCTCTGCGTCAGCTAGTAAAGATAAAGGGAATCATACTGTTTTGAACTTACTTATGTATCTTGAATTGTCGTCAAAAAGCAGTTAAAAACGGCTTTGGAATGTTTTACTTACAACTTATTACTTTTTTTTTTTTTTTAGAGTCAGACCTTGTCAGTATTTGTTATTCAAATATTATTGCGCTAAATTAAAAAGGAAAGGAAAAAGTCCTGTGGATCAAAAGCCAAACGCACAACACTGATGTGTGGCGAAAGGTCAAAGTGTATCCACACAGTGGGCTTGAGAGTACACATTTACACCAACACATGACCAGTCATGTGAGCATTGATCGACAGGGATGACATTTTTTCATCCGTCATATTCTCATTAGAGTCACATGTGAGCTGGAGCCACTCCCAGTTGAGTTTGTGCTTTTTACAGTATATATTTAACTGATCAAATATGTTTTGTGTCTCCCATTTGAGGTTAATTATGTATGTTTTGCCATGGAGTGAAAGAGCATGTAATTGTTCAGCGTGTCACTATACGTCGCTGGCATACAGAGCTCGCCGAAGCTCATAAACACATTATATTGGGACTGTCTGTGAATATAGCGGGTCTCAAGTTGCGCGATATAACCAAATTTGGCCTCTATGGAGATTTTAATTCTATCACCCTATCGTGACTAGTTATGGGTACTAAAATTCAGTACTTTTATTACGTCAGTATTGACACACTTATTTGTATTCCCTCGACTGGCAACAGATAGCTGCTAATTGTGTGTCCCCTCCATACACAGTGTGAAGACACTCCTCTAAGACCGTGATTCTCTAACCATCTAGTGCAGGCCTGGGCAATTATTTTGACCCGAGGGGCCCAATTTAGAGAAAAAAATGTGTCTGATACAAAACCTCACAATCATGTCTGATTGAATGCTAAAAACTTTATGACAGACCGCCTTAAAACATTTATTTTAAATTTTTTTTACTGACTGAGACACCCAGAATGTACATGGAAAATAAAGAATGTGGGGTTTACGATATTAACTATGAACGATAAAACACTGAATATTGACAACATATGAACGTCACACCCCCTCTCGATCGACATTTTACAATCAAGCGAAACACAAACAAAATGCAACAAACACAGCAACATATAAATGTGAAGGGTAAAAAACCCCACCTACAATCTGATATATCACTAAACTTTAGAACTTTGTTGTAAAAATCTCCTTCCGCGTCTGTCCCTAACACCCACATTTCAGGCTGGCCGCTCTGGAAACACTCTGTGGAATAGCTCCCCACCCACACTGCTTGGTGCCTCGTCTAAGCTGCTGTGACTTAGATTACCATAGTAAGTAATTAGATTACCATAGTAACTAGTGTATCATGCAAAAGCGCAGATTCCAACCATTTAAATACTTTGTATAGTTCAAGACTTACGGTCATTTGAAAACATCACTGCACATCATAATGGCAGCTACACTTTCCATCTTGAAGATCGAAAAAAATTATTTGGGATTGTCCGGCGGGCCAGATTGAAAAGTTTAACGGGCCGCGTGTGGCCCCCGGGCCATAATTTGCCCACATTTTGATCTAGTGGTACGCCAAAGAATCACTAAATTAAATTTTCAGACAGTGTTAATGTTAATTTAAAGTACCCATGATTGTCACACACACACTAGGTGTGGCGAAATTATTCTCTGCATTTGACCCATCAACCTTGATCACCCCCTGGGAGGTGAGGGGAGCAGCGAGCAGCAGCGGTGGCCGCGCCCGGGAATTATTTTTGGTGATTTAACCTCCAATTCCAACCCTAGATGCTGAGTGTCAAGCAGGGAAGTAATGGGTTCAAACTGTGTGTAGTGTTATAGTGGCCAAAAATATTAAATATACTTGTTTAATAAAACATCTGTCTTGTTTTCAATGAATATTTAGGCCTACTACGCTACTGTATTTTAATGTTGGTCATTATGGTAGTACTAGGAGAGCCAAGTGTATTCTGAGGTGGTATTTGGTGAAACAAGTTTGAAAACCACTGGGCTAAGCTAATAATATTCACCTCTAGGGCTGCACAAAAAAAATCGGTCACCATTAAAACATTACAATTAAACCATGTGAATGGTATGGGTATTGGTATCAGTAGATCTCACTCATGAATGATCAGTATTGGAATCGGCAGCATAAACCCTGCTCGGAGCCTCCATGATTAGACATAGAATAAAAAAATAATTGAATTACTAAAATAATTACTCTTTAATAAATATAATTAATTACTAAGGAAAGTCATTGTTTACTTTCCCTCATGAAAGCACAGATTTTGCAAAGTGTTTGAGGAATTTGTCCTTTTAAAAGGCGGGGCCTGTTGCCTAGTGATGTGTTACGTCATCGAGGGTTTCAACAGAGCTGTGTTTTATAGCTAGCAGTTAGCAGCGCACTTTGTCGGCTCTGACGCCAGCTCTTTTGAATCTTTTCACCGGATTGTGTTACCTCTGCCTAATAAAGAGATTGAATGTTATTCGATGGCTGTCATATCTTCATGTCAACAAACGGGGTATTTTTTGGATGGCAAGTTTGTCACTTCATTCATTGAGTTGTTGTTCAATAATCCCATTGTGTGTGTATGTTGCTGTCGGCTGTGTCACAGCATGATGGTGCCACTTCCTATTTGAGATCAAGTTCATTTTAGTGTGGTGCTGCTTGTTGCTTTCATTAGTAAAAATATATTTTCTGCATTGAACTTGCTGCATTTTTATGACGCTGTCTTGTTGTTGACATCAAACCACATCAAAAGTAGCGTGCCACGTTACATCAAGCTATCGCTAATGGCGTTGTAACGGATCTAAGAGTAATTAGATTACTTGTTACTAGTAAAAGTAACGCCGTTGTTAGAAAGCCCACTTTTTTGCATGTTTGTGTTTAAGCTTCATTAATGCTTCACTAATGAGTGTTCGGTGAGCACCCCTTTGTCCTATTGGCTTTGGCGGTTCTTGAACGCACCATAGTTGCGTGGACCGTGAGGCAGCGGTTTGTTTACGCTTATAACTTTCTCCGACGCTACCTCAGAAGGACGTGTTTTGTACCACTCCTTCGTCTTATTCGTCCACCTAATGTTGTTTGCTGTACGTGAGTGTACAAAGGTGAGCCTTGTTGATGTTGTTGACTTGTGTGGAATGCTAGTTAGGCATATTTGGTCAGTGCATGACTGCAAGCTGTCGATGCTAGCATGCTATTTGGGCTAGCTGTGTGTACAAGTTGCATCATCGTGCCTCGTTTGTAGGTCTTTTTGAGCTGATATAATCTCCTTTGTTTGTATCATCTGTGTATGTTATTTGCATGCCTCGTAACACATTGTCTGTGTGTGATATTGCTGTGTTTCTGATGGATGTTTTGTGTGCCGTGTGGTTGCAGACCACAGCAAATGTTGCTCAGCTTGCCAAAACTGTAATAAATCCATTGAAGGACGAAAGCCTGCCGTTTCATTTAACGTGGACACACACCTCTATATCTTTGGCCACTCTAAGCCAGTGATTTCCAGGAGGTACCTCACCATCTGAGAAACCTCCATTTTTAGGTGTTACTATCGCTGTTATTATATTATGCCGTTATTACAAACACTGTTAGCCACTAGCTAGAATGCTACATTGCGTTGAGGACGCGTTAGTTTGCTTGTTGCTGTTACATTTGCGGGACACCGCTAGAATGTGTCATCAACATGGGCGTCACTTGGTTTTAAGATCAGGAGGAGCTAACCCTAGGAAGATTCACAAGATGCAAGTGAAAACTTTTTACTTTTGCAAGATTTTTTTGATTACAACTTTTTGGCACTGTATTAGAATTACACACCCATCCATTTTCTACCGCTTGTGCCCTTCAGGGTCGCGGGGGGTTGGAGCCTATCCGAGCCGCTTGCGCGGAAGGCGGTGTACACCCTGGACAAGTCGCCAGCTCATCGCAGAGCCAACACAGATAGACAGACAACATTCACACTCACATTCACACACTAGGGCCAATGTTAGTGTCGCCAATCAGCCTATCCCCAGGTGCATGTCTTTGGAGGTGGGAGGAAGCCAGAGTACCCGGAGAGAACCCACGCAGTCACGGCAACATGCAATCTCCACACAGAAAGATATTAGTGTATCATAATTTCTCATGATAATCATAATGAGCTCATCTTTTTTTCAGGGCTAAAACTAGGGACAGAAATCACTCACCATCGTGCTAACAAATTGACTTGGTTCGCTAGCTAGGTTTTTATTTATCAAAATCGGGAGCACCTGGTTCAATAATTACATGGGACTGTTATCTCCAGCTAAGAGTTAATTGTTACTTCCAGTAGTTGTAAAAACATACTTTCTTGAAAAACTTCTGTATGTCCATCTTGTAGACTAGTTATCTTAATACTGCTGCTCTCTGTCTGGCTGTACCTTATTAAGTTAACAGTGAAAACGTGGACTGGATATTCAGTAATGTGGAACGGATTGGATTGGCTAAGCGCTGACGAAGTGTCTCCACTTTACACTGTGACGTGAAGGGAAATTATTTATAATCATAGTGAATAATGACATGTTATATTATTATTCTTTCAAACATATTCCTGCATATTTATATTTAGTTTGCCTTTTTTTTTTGTAAAAAAAAACACCAAATTGTTTAGGGGATTTAAGAATATTTTAGGAGGGCTTCAGCTCCCCTAAAATAGGCCTAACGGCGCCCATGGTTATCAACATGCATTATCATGATATAACAATAATATTAAAAGCTGTATCGTCAACCAAATTCATATAATTTATATTGTATATTGTTTATATTGTGCAACCTGACTATCTATAACAGTGGTCTCCAATACCAATTTGGGGACCAGTCCCGGTCTGTGACACATTTGCTACCGGGCCGCACAGAAACATGAAATAATTTACAAAAAAACTAATTTTCTCCGAATTAACTTTCGCCTGTCCACTAGACACACCAATAAGCTTGTTCATAGATAAATAATACAACTCCTGATAGGAAGTCGCCATTTGTTATGTTTGTGCACATTAATGAAAATATAAAAACGGTGACAGATTGTAGCCAAAGGCTAATTTCTATCTGCAGTCCATGGTAGCGTACCATCAACCTGCTGCTTCTCATCGCGAAGAAACAAACCGAGGGCTGTCACTACTAACGTTATGGTGAGTTGTATTTTTCATGCACTTATTTTTGACATATATACCTGCCACATGTGGAAGGCCAGTCTGTAATAATAATGCCTACAACTACAATAAACCTGTCTCTAGTGCAAAAACGTTTGGGGACCTGTTAACTTCTAGTGAGAACTTATATGGAACCCTGTTCAACTCGATCTTACCTTCCTTGCGCATACCAACGCGGAAACACTTCTTGAGTCGACAGTACTGGCACTGGTTGCGATGATGTTGGTCGATTTGGCATTCTCGGTTTGATCTGCAACGAGAAGCGAAGAACGTAACGAGGCGGAAACCTTCAAACGCTGAGTGCATTTTCAATAAGTACTTTGCATTCACATGTTTACTCCTCCCTCCCTTCTCCTGTTGCCTCTCATGGACCCTCTATGATGAGTGAAAAGTGTGAGCTGGCGTGGCTGAATAGCTCTCAAGGCTGTGACCTTTGTAAATCATCAGCCCTACACGCCCTTGTGTCGCCTTTTACAGCAAGACGAGGTCTGGCAACATTTCACAGCGGGCTCCTTTCAGCCCTCGATGTGACACGCTGATTAAAAAGACACATTCCTTTCAGGGTTAGAGAATTATTATGAGGGAGAGAAATAACTACAGTCTATGAATAAGAGCTCCATGGGCTAAGAGCAAATAACTTTTGTGCTCCTGTGTTGGGGAATAATGGCAGTGGTGACCTTCTGGGCCAATCCAGCAGCATATGACTGGCCTTCAGGGTGATCATCTTTTTTTTCTTTCCTGGGCTGTATGTCAGACTTTTGCAACACATCAGGAAAGGGGCACATTCACTGTAATTGTATTGCCTGGCAACTTACTACTTTATTGTTAAATTCCCAGACCTGCCTACTTTAAAGACACTTTATGAGGAAAGCATTTCATTATTTTCTTCCAAAAGGTCTGACATTGGCCGATTCGTACAAAAACCGGAAAAACTTCTCCCACCAAAAATAATGTAAATCCAATTAAACCCTGAAAACATTAGAAAAGCACATTTTATAGAGAATATTCATAGTTTTATATGCAGAAAACAACACATTTAAAGGACAAATGAAAATGTTTACCTTTTATTAAAGATGATATATGATTTTAATCTACATTTAAAGGACTTCCTTTTGCTCTAGATCTGCGGTCTTTAATAGGTTCCCCAACAGAAGTACTGCAGGGGGGTTGAGAAATGTAATGCTGATTTAGACATTTAAGAAATGTATTTCCTTGTATTCCCGCCGCAATTTTCCCACCAAATGTAAATGCTTTTAAATACACTGTAGTTTATAATGGTATAGAAATTGCCACCCCACTCACTGTACCTTGCTGGTTTAAAACAAAAACATGAATATATAATTATATAATTATATTTATGTTAGCATTGAAGATAGCTAGCAATTAGCGCTGTAGTTGCTTCCTTGTGATTAGCGGCGCTAGTTTTCAGCCAGCCATTAGAGCTCTAGTTATCATCGTTATACCGTATTATAGTATTTGAATATCTTGGTATAGCACAATAACAAGGTACCTTTAGGACCAGTTTAATTTAAAACACAATTTTATACAGGTCGGGGGTCCCCGCTCCCTCTCTCCATCTGTTTGGGGGTCCTTGGCCTGGAAAACGTTGAAAACATTGGATAGATGGATAACATTTATTGGATATGCTTTGATGTAATTTTTGCTCCACAGCAACTTTTATAATCCATTTTTTGACTCTGTCTGCAAGATGTTTGAATCTAGAGACTGTCCCCTTATTGCAAATGAAACCACACCCTTCCCTCTCCAAACATACAATTTATCTTGGATAACGGCATACGAGAACATTTTGAGGCAAATATTTGCAGAAAGCCACAAGGAAGGTTTAGATCATGGGTGTCAAACTCTGGCCCGCGGGCCAAATTTGGCCCGCCGTGTAATTTCACATGGCCCTCGAGGCGATATCAAATTAACACTTGAGCTGGCCTGCCGATTATATACAGCAGCGGTGCCGCGGTAACACCGCATTCACCGCTAATTCTCATACTTGCCAACCCTCCCGGGAGACTCCCAAATTTCAGTGCCCCTCCCAAAAATCGTCACGTCCGCTTTTCATCCAGTCCGAGTGCTGGCCCAGTCACATAATATGTGCGACTTCAGCATGCACACACACAGAAGTGAATGCAATGCATATTTGATCAACAGCGACACAGGTTACACTGAGGGTGGCCGTATAAACAACTTTAACACTGTTAGAAATATACGCCACACTGTGAACCCACACCAAAGAAGAATGACAAACACATTTCGGGAGAACATCCGCACCGTAACACAACATAAACACAACAGAACAAATACCCAGATCCTTTGCAGCACTAACTCTTCCGGGACGCTACAAGGTGTGTGTGTGTGGGGGGGGGGGGGGGGGGGGGGGGGGGGGGGGGGGGTTTGGTGGTAGCGGGGGTGTATTTTGTAGCGTCCCGGAAGAGTTAGTACTGCAAAGGGTTCTGGGTATTTGTTCTGTTGTGTTTATGTTGTGTTGCCGTGCGGATGTTCTCCCGAAATGTGTTTGTCATTCTTGTTTGGTGTGGATTCACAGTGTGGCGTATATTTCTAACAGTGTTAAAATTGTTTATACGGCCACCCTCAGTGTAACGTGTATGGTTGTTGATCAAGTGTGGGTTGCATTCACGTGTGTGTGCGTACAGAAGCTGCACATATCTCGTGACTGGGCCGGCACGTTGTTAGAATGGATGAAAAGCGGACGTGACGACAGCTCGTAGAGGATGTTAAAGGCAGTGCCTTTAAGGCACGCCCCCAAGACTGTGGTCCGGGTGTACTACGAGACATAATGACTGATGAACACCTTCGTTCGATAATGAAGGTTGCCTCAGCTCAAAGCCTGAGCCCCGAAATTAATGAACTAGCATCCAAGAAAAGATGGCAGGTATCTGGCTTGGGCACATCAGATTAGATCAGTGTGTTGCAAACTGAGCAGTTTAAAGTCCTGAATGGTTGGTTTATTCATTGTTATTTTATTTTCAAATTTATTAGCCTGTGGAAAAAGTTAATGTTGATATTTACCTCAGAAGGCTGCAAATAGAAAAGCGGCATTCAATTTTTATTTAAATTGTATTTGATATGCCATTGATATTTTTGAATTATTATTATTATTATTTGAAACTCGATTTTGCATGTCACTATAAAGTTATATAAGCCTTGCTTGTTCAATATTCAATGCAAAACTTGTTTGGGTCCCTATTAAAAGGTTAATTTGTTCAACCTTGGCCCGCGGCTTTGTTCAGTTTTAAATTTTGGCCCACTCTGTATTTGAGTTTGACACCCCTGGTTTAGATGGTGAGGAAGAGTCACTGTAGTTAGTGTATGATAGCGCCTAGACACAGGATCATATTTCAGGCTCGACCTAACTTGACTCTGAAAACGGCGAAATACAAGAAAATGCTTGCTGAGTAAGAAGAATGTCGGCAGACTTGTGCTTCTTATTAAAAAGAGACTTTGTAGGCGGAGGAGAGAGCCGGTTAGTTAATGATGACACATTAACACAGGAGCATAATCTAGGCTTCAGAGACTAAACTCAAAACTTAAACTGGCGAAATGCAAGAAATTGGTTGCAGTGTGTGAAAAATGCATACATGTTAGCAGATCTGTATTTCCTATCTAAGGAGTCTTTGGAGGGAGAGGAGAGAGTGTAGCCTTTGCTGACCCCTTGACACAGGAGCATAATGTAGGCTTCAGAGACTAAAACTGCAAAATGCAAGAAAATGTGTGCGGAGTATGACAATGCATACGTGATGGCAGATTTATATTTGCCATGTAAGTCCTGTGAAAAAGAGGCTCTTTACAAGACCTAATGAAATAAGACTGGTTACCTGCAGGAGTAGTTGAGGTTGCGTCGGATGCTCCTTTTGAAGAAGCTCTTGCAGCCCTCACACGTGAAAACGCCGTAGTGCTTCCCGCTAGACTTGTCGCCACACACCACACAATCCACCACGCATGTCTTGTCCTCGTCCGCGACATCCACGTCGCTGCTTCCGGCATGAGGCGAGCCCTCCTCTTCCTCCCCCCGCAGGTAACCCTTCTCCCCAAGTCCCGTCGTGTCCCCGTTGGGGTTGCCCCATCCCCCGCTCACCATGGCCATATTCTCGAAGCCTGGCCGGCCTGTAAGTGGATCATGCACTGACCTGCCCCGGCTTTAAACTATATGCTGGAAAGTCTGCCAAGTGAGCAAAGAGCGAGGGTTGTAGCTGAAAGGGATGAAGACTTGTCTCCGCGTTGACCTTTCCCTCCTCGACGTCTGTTGGGATTGACCCGGCGATCTTCCCGGTGCATTCCTTTAATCTAGCCGCTCTCTCTGTTCTTGCCTTTCACCCTTGCGCTTGCCGCCCTGACCTCTGATCAATGGCTCCTGAGAAAACTTTACACACACATTGCGCGGTTCAGAGTTCAGGCAGGAGAAGCAGGAGAAAAAAAGGGTGCAGCCTGCTCTAACCCAGGAAACAATAAATTACACTTTGTCTCCCACTCTGGTCTCTCCCTCCCTCTTACTTTCGCTCACGGACTCTTCCCCCCCCCCACAGCCCTCCTTTAAAAAGTATCCCTCAGCATAACCAGTCACTATGACTCTCTCTGTGTGCGTGACTGCTTTCTCCCAAAGGACAAGTGGGAGGGAAATAAATGCGAGTTCTCCTTCAGGCAGGGTTAAACTACCCTGCCCTCTGCTCCAACTTCCAAACCCGTCCAACCAGTTCCTGTGCAGTGTCGAGGTGTTATCTGCTGATCTGGGCCAGCTCTAGTCCAGACTCACTCTTGACTTGTTGAGGCAGAGGTGACAGCGGTGAAAAGGGCAAAAATGTTGATTTAGGGCAGGTGGAGGGGGGTAAAGAAAAATATGTCCCTACAAGGAAGTGGGGATGACCAACAACAAGCCTTCTTTTCGCCTCTGGGCCGTGCACTTTTATGAAACAATTGATCTGTGACCTGAAATCCAGAGAATTCTGACACAACCTCCAGGCGTGATATTGAAAAGGAGCGAAGACAGAGAAAGACAATATACTGGTCTCTCTCCTGGACGGACGTCTTTGTGGTTTCTGCGAAAACTAAAACATCAGTCCTCTTGTCAGTAGTTTTCTTAGAGCGCCTCCAACAATGCTTGGCTCAAATGTCACACAAAAAACAGGAGTCCCCACAAAGTTTTTCTTGCCTGTCTTGTTTGGTCACTGCCCATCCAGAGGCCACAACCTTTCCACATTCCCTGTGAGGGTGTACTGTTGCATGACTCTCGTCCGTCCCCCGTCTTCCTGCCCCGTGCCAGAACCAGGCTGAATAAATTAGTCAAGAAGCAGGAAAAAGCTGGTCACAAAGCTTCAGTGGAAGGCAGCGAGGAGCAGCCAGCCTCCTCTCGCTCAGTCAGTTCAGTCCTTGTCTGTGTGTGTGTGTGTGTGTGTGAGTGCGCATGTGTGTGTGTGTGGAGGGATTTGACACTGCTATTCAAGCCCCGCCGTTGCCATGGCGCCCGATGCCTTATAAGGCCAGCAGAGTCAAAGAGCACAGAGCAGGCCACAACCACACACACAGTCATAGAGAAAGAATGCCTGACTGGCTGCCTGTTTCCCCCCTTGACCTCGGGCCATCCAGGGAGTTAACCCCAACACTGCCGTACGACAAAAGAGGAGGGGGGAACACGTCACACCAAGCGTATGGCGTCCACGCTCATGTTCTCCACTTCGCTCTAATCCTCAAGACTTCCTGTCACTTTGTTGGCCCAATAACAACAGTGTTGTAGTGTGACTTGTGAAAGGTTAAATGATACAACGTCCTATTCACTGGGTGTGGACGATACTGCACAGTTTCGTACCGATCCGATACCAAATAACAAATCAATTTTACTCGAAACTTTTTAAGATCCTTGAAGGATTGTGTCTTTTAAATTCTTTATCAGAATTATTAACACAATGAAACACAGGACAGATGATTTTAAAGTTAAAGTACCAATGATTGTCACACACACACTAGGTGTGGCGAAATTTGTCCTCTGCATTTTACCCACCCCCTTGTTCACCCCCTGGGAGGTGAGGGGAGCAGTGGGCAGCGGCGGTGCCGCGCCCGGGAATCATTTTTGGTGATTTAACCCCCAATTCCATCCCTTGATACTGAGTGCCAAGCAGGGAGGTAATGGGTCCCATTTTTTTTATAGTCTTTGGTATGACTCGGCCGGGGTTTGAACTCACAACCTACCGGTCTCAGGGCGGACACTCTAACCACTAGGCCACTGAGTAGACAAAAAACATAATTTATTGTGACTATATAAATATAGTCCAGGGTTTCCCCAATATGTAATTTTTCTGCCGCACCGACACGGCAAAATAAAAACCACCACACCTTGAATTTTTTTTATTTTTATGTGTAACCTAATTTAAGTAATTCATTATATGAATGTTTATAGCCTATTATTTATAACAACTATTATTTACGCACTGACTAGTGATGCATCGAAAATTCATCCACCAAAGAAATTTGGCCAAACGATTTTCATTACCAATACCGCAGTGCCGAAACAGGATGTTGTGATGACGTAAGGAAGACACACTTGATTGTCTGGAGCTTAGGCGGTATGTCTGCGATGGGGACGTACTTTAATATGTCCAAGGTTTATCCATGAACAGCAAATATTAATAGGACAGCAGTGGTCTTTCAAGGAGAGAAAGTCCAGCTGAAGCAGCAGCGCGAAACAAGTGTGATGTCAGTGATTGTTTTGTGACAATAGAGGCTCGCTGCACCGCTTTCTGTTTGTTGCAGACATCAAAAGACAAGAGTAAAAAGTCTCCAAACACGACTACAGTCTCCAATAACTACACTAAAAGGATTGTACAAGTCTCTAGAAACTTAAATTCTCAACAAAGTGGAGCCTGGGTTACTTTGTACAATAAGCAGAGACCTTTTTAAAATACAGCAAAACAATTTAATGCAAGAAAAAATATGTGTTAATACTAACAACACAGATTTGTTTTTAAATATATGTATAATGCATCATCACAAATTACAGTATATGGTGACGTCATATCGACCAACCCTGTTGTCAATACAGATGAAAATCGAAGCAATTTTCCCCATAAGAAATCATGTAAATCCAATTTAAGATATTAACAAAAATACATTTGATAGAGAATAATTATAGTTTTACATGTGGAAAACAATGTAAAGTACAGTAGTACCTCAACTTACAAGCACATTGTGTTCCACGACTGAGTTCATAACGCAAAACACTTGTATCTCAAAGCAGCCCCGCCCATTAAAATTATTGAAATCAATTTAATCCATGCTAGGCCCTCCAAAAACACCACAATTTTAACATGTAACATGTCTTTTAAAAAGAAAACCAAAGTTTTAGACGAGATGTTTTTTTAAAAACATTACAATAGCATGTACTACAAACAACTGAAGTAGTTTTAGAAATAAAGTAATACAATTGTTCAGCAATTACCTGTGTCTCCTTTCAGCTGCTTGTCCGACCTCAGTTGGGTAACAATAGGAACCAGGAAATTTTATGTTTATGCTCCACACGGATGTTGTTTGAGAGGCGGACGGGAGAAGTCAGTGTTGACAATAAGCGATATGTATATGTGTAATGCTGGGCCCTCTAGTTTGTTGAGTTAGGACTAGACAAATTAAAACACATCTGCAACTTCTCAAT
Source organism: Nerophis lumbriciformis (assembly GCF_033978685.3). Lineage (NCBI taxonomy): Eukaryota > Metazoa > Chordata > Actinopteri > Syngnathiformes > Syngnathidae > Nerophis > Nerophis lumbriciformis. Next base: position 21,684,303 of record NC_084561.2, on the reverse strand, counting down.
ATTTTTATGGATACATGTTCGTCCGCAGACTGACGCTGTGGCGGTGCTGGGTGGGCTGTTAACAGGTAGGACACATTTTTAATGATTTGTTTCTCTGATTTGGTCATCCGCTTCCTCTCTTTCGCAATAACTTTCTTAGATTTGATGATTGGATGGCAGGATTGTGTCGATCTCTGAGCGCTCAACACTTACGTCTACAACTTGCTGGCCCCATGATGCCTTATTTTTCAGTCGTACTCAAAACAGCTCAGAGACTGAGACACTGACATATGAGGAGCTTTGTTTGGGCGCTCTTGTGGAATGAGCAAACGGACTAGATTGTTACGCGCAATGTTTGGCCGTATAACAAAACTGGGGGGAAATTTTGGCCGATCTATACGAAAAGTGGGGCGAAAGAAAAACTAGGTGTGACCATAATACAAAAAGCAAAACAATGTAAAAATATCAACCAAATGATACAAATATACTCATTTATTAAACATAAAATGGTTTGAGCAGGATCAATTCAATAGCGAAAAACAATAAAAACAAAAACATCTTTTATTTAAAAATATGAACAGCACAAATATAGAAGAGAACTGAAAAATATAAATCTCGTCAAGCCAGTATCAGTATAATACTGATACGACCATTGGTATCGATGCTATCGATTTTTGAATGGATTTGCTCACCCCCTACTTTTCACACCTGTTGCTCGCTCTCACTCAAGGGTCTGCATGAGGGCTGCAGTGCTGGTCACATGATCCTTGTGTGTTATCACATGATCATTTTAAAGGGATAGTTTAGTATTTTTTGCCACAGGAAACAAACGTTACAAAGAAACAGGTCAAAGGTCTGTATGGTCTGACTTTATATTTCCCAATGTATTATGGAAAAACAACAAAGACATTTTTTTTTAACATTTGTTTTCCGCCCATGGGTTATGCTAAAAGATGTATTTGGAAGACATGCTAGTAGTCATCTAATATAGATACACTCACAAATTTACAATACTCAGACAAATAATGAATTGGGCATTTAGTTAAGTGGTAGTCTCGTTAACTATAAATAGCAGTCTCTTAGCACTGTTAGCTTTCATTTAGAGCAATTTAGCCGGTTATGTTTATTGTTTGTAATAGTTTAGCCTTTATTAGCTTGTATTTGTTGTAATTGTTGCATTTTTAGCACACAGTTGGCCTCTGTTATTAAAATTTCAAAAATATTGACCAAACGAAAGCCTTTTTTATTAACATCTTTTAGTGATAGGTTGGCCTCTCATAGCTACTACGAGCAGCATCAACCTTTATTATTATTATTGATTGGTAGCCTCTTGGTTATGTGTAAGCTTTCATAAGGAAGAATTTAGCCTGTAGTTATTGTTTTGAATATCATGAGTTAACCTATGTTAGTTTTTATTAGTTGAATTTTTGTAGCATTTTTTTTTAGCACAGAGTTGGCCTATCTTATTAACATTTTAAAAACACTGACCAAAATGAAGCTTTTTTTTAAGAATATATTGGCAATGGTTTGTTAGCTAATACTAGGAGTGTCAACCATTATTTTTTATTATTATTGTTGCTGTTATTATTATTGATTAGAAGCCTCTTAGCTCGGTGTTACCTTAATTTGGTGTAATTTAGCCTGTAGTGTTTTGTTAGTAACGCATTCGTCTTTGTTAGCTTTTATTAGTTGTAAGTGTAGCATCTTTTTACACGGAGTTGGCTTCATGTTGTTAACAACTTAAAAATATTGACCAAACAGAAGTCTGTTCTGTTAGAGACAAGTTGGGCTCTGTCAACTAGTACTAGCGGTTTCAACAATCATTATTATTGATCAGTAGCCTCTTGGCAATGTGTTAACTTGCATTTGGTGTAAGTTAGCCCTGAAGTTATTGTTTTTGTTAGTAATGTGTTGGTCTTTGTTGCCTTTCACTTGTTGTAATGTTAGCATTTTTTAGCACAGACTTGGGCTCTGTTACTAACATTTTAAAAACAGCCTTTTTTATTTTCATCTATTAGTGATGGGTTGGCCTCTGTTAGCTAGTACTAGCAGTTTCTACCATTATTATTATTGGGTAGTAGCCTCTTAGCAATATGTTAGCTTGCATTCCGGGTAATTTGAGTTAGCTTGTAATAGTAGTGTTACTTACTGAACATTCATAAAAATCAATTCATTTTAATTATTTTATCGCATTATTTTATTTGGGAAATTTACAGTCAATATATCTTGTAATTAAGCATGCACAGTGTTTGTCTGTGTATCTAAAATTCAGTATTATTTTATGATTTGCTTCGAGATGTTTCAGGCTGCTAAAACATTTTTTTACAATATTTTTATCCCCAAGATCTTTCTGGGGGTTTTTTTGGCTTGCGGCACATTTTATAAATAAAATTGCAAAATGACGGAGTTATATATTTTGACATTTACAACAACATACATGGTTTGAGGCAGGGTGTCCAACCTTTCCTTGTACCTCAAACCATATCTGATGTTGTAAATGTCAAATGTATAGCTCCGTACTTCCTTAAAAGGACTGAATGTGGATATACAGAAAGGGAGAATTTGTCAGACAAAGTTGTTTGAAGAATAAAGGAGGGTACAGGAGAGTTGTGCAAGATCGTCTTGGTAGTAGATCGGAATTTTCGGTGTCTTTGTTCGTCATTCCAGCAGTAATGTGAAGGTCTGCATGAACAAGGTTGAGGACAAAATAACAGGCAAACAACTCGTCTGATAACACTTTCCAAACGCAAAGAAAATGCAGGGCGATATTGACAACTTCTACCAAAGTAACCATGCTCATCACATGGTTGTGCAGGAATGTCCTCTGAATGAGGACATATTGTGTTCCCGTCTCTCTTTAAAGCACGTTTCTGTGCCTCAGTCGATGAATTCCCATCAAAAGAGCGCAGATATGAAAAAGAAAAGCTGTCACAACCCTGTGCCATTTGTCGGAATGCATATTTTCCCCCAACGAGGCTAAACTTGATTGAGGCTTTTGACTGTGAACATAAGGTAACTTTACCCTACATCTGTCACAGCCAGTCTTATTGTGCATGGTTAGATCTTTTGTTTAGTCAAGAGGTTATCAGGGGCCAAGCTAAGCTCCTCGCTGAATTAGTGCTGTCCTTTAAGCTGCTGGGTATCAGCACAAGCAGGAGCATGGTGGACAGAGTGCCACATTTACATATATGTTACAAAAAAACAGTCAACATTTTATATCGCTATTAGGTGGCTGTTCTGATTAATAAGGTCTTTAATAAAGATGGACCGTTATGTTTTTTTCATGGCCGAAACCAATACAGATTATTAGTAGTCAAGGAGGCCAATAACCGATATTCTGAGCCGATATTAATTTGTAGTAAAAGTTAGCTAACATGAATAGTATACATACAAGGATTTAAGTGTTTTATTTTTTTATTTTTTGTGAACGTCGAACCAGTAGCGACATGATGTTTTTAATGGGATTGCACAAATGTTGTGGTTAATTTAGCACCAAAAACATCAGGGGGTTTCACAAACACCTTTATTACGTGTGTCTGAGAGCAGCATCAAAATTTGTATTTAAAAATATGGGAATTCTCCTCGGGAAATTGGTAAAAATATGTGATGGTTCGGGCATCTGGTCAGGATGCCACCCGATCGCCTCCCTCGGGAGGTGTTTAGGGCACGTCCGACCGGTAGGAGGCCACGGGGAAGACCCAGGACACGTTGGGAAGACTATGTCTCCCGGCTGGCCTGGGAATGCCTCGGGATCCCCCGGGAGGAGCTGGACGAAGTGGCTGGGTAGAGGGAAGTCTGGGCTTCCCTGCTTAGGCTGCTGCCCCCGCGACCCGACCTCGGATAAGCGGAAGAAAATGGATGGATGGATGGGATTTCATTACATCACAATAACTCGCCATCTCCTCAATTTTATACCATTTTATCCATCCATCCATCTTCTTCCGCTTATCCAAGGTTGGGTTGCGAGAAGCTCAGACTTCTCTCTCCCCAGCCACTTCGACCAGCTCCTCCCGAGGGATCCCGAGGCGTTCCCAGGCCAGCTAGGAGACAGAGTCTGCCCAATGCGTCCTCGGTCTTCCCCATGGCCTCCTACCCGTCGGACGTGCCCTAAGGAGCATCCTGACCAGATGCCCGAACCACCTCATCTGGCTCCTCCCAAAGTTTATGACTATAGGTGAGGATGGGAACATAGATCGACTAGTAAAATGAGAGCTTTGCCTTTTTTCACCAGCTCCTTCTTTACCACAACGGATCGGGACATTGTTTGTATTACTGCATACGCTGCACCGATCCTGTTGATCTTACGATCCACTCTTCCCTCACTCGTGAACAAGAATTCCCTTGGGGCCAGGATCTCCTTCTCTACCCGGAGATGGCACTCCGCGCTTTTCCAGGCGAGAACCATGGACTCTGACTTGGAGGTGCTGATTCTCATCCCAGTCGCTTCACACTTTGCTGTGAACTGATCCAGTGAGAGCTGAAGATCCTGGCCCTATGAAACCATCAGGACCACATCATCTGAAAAAAGCAGAGACCTAATCCTGCAGCCACCAAACCGGATCCCCTCAAAGCTCTGACTGCGCCTAGGAATTCTGTCCACAAAAGTTTTGAACAGAATTCGTGACAAAGGGCAACCCTGGCGGAGTCCAACCTCCACTGAAAATGGGTCTGACTTACTGCCGGCAATGCGAACAAAGCTCCGCCACAATCAGACAGTCCGATACCCCATACTCTCTGAGCACTCCCCACAGGACATCCCGAGGGACACGGTCGAATGCCTTCTCTAAGTCCACAAAGCACATGTAGACTGGTTGGGCAAACTCCCATGCATCTGCAAGAATCCTGCTGAGAGTATAAAGCTGGCCCACAGATCCACGACCAGAATGAAAACCAAACTGCTCCTCCTGAATCCGAGGTTTGACTATCCGGCATAACCCCCTCTCCAGAACACCAGAATAGACCTAACGGGAAAGGCTGAGGAGTGTGACCCCTCAATAGTTGGAACACACCCTCCGGTTCCCCTTCTTAAAGAGAGGAACCACCACCCCGGTCTGCCAATCCAGAGGTACCGCCCCAGATGTCCGTGCAATGTTGCAGAATCTTGCCAACCAAGACAGCCCCACAGCATCCAGAGCCTTAAAAACTCTGGGCGGATCTCATCCACCGGTGCCTTGCCACCGAGGAGCTTTTTAACTACATCGGCAACCTCAGCCCCAGAAATAGGAGAGCCCACCAAAGATTCCCCAGACACTGCTTCCTTACAGGAAGACGTGTAGTTGGGATTGAGGAGGTCTTTGAAGTATTACCTCTACTGATCTACGACATCTTGAGTCAAGGTCAGCAGCACACTATTCCCACCATACACAGTGTTGACAGTGCACTGCTTCCCCCTCCTGAGGCGGCGGATGGTGGTCCAGACTTGCTTCAAAGTTGTTCGGGAGTCGTTTCCATGGCTTACCCGAACTCCTCTCGTGTCCGAGTTTTTGCCTCCCCGAACGCCGAAGCCGCACACCGCTTGGCCTCTCGGTACCTGTCCGCTGCCTCTGGGGTCCCAAAAGCCAAAAGGACCCGATAGTCTTCTTTCTTCAGCTTGACGGCATTCCTCACCGCTGGTGTCCACCAGCGCGTTCTGGAATTACCGCCACGTCAGGCGCCAAACACCTAGCGGCAACAGCTTTGTTTGGCCACCAAGACAATCAAGGTACGGAACATGGTCCACTCGGACTTAATGTCCAGCGCCTCTCTTGTGACATGTTAAAACGTTTTCCGGTGGTGGGAATTGAAACTCTCTCTGACGAGAGACTCTGTTAGACGTTCCCAGCAGATCCTCACATTTTTTTTTTCACTGTTGTTGCCAATGTGAGCGATGAAGTCACCCACCAGAACAAGGGAATAATCTGAGGGAGCACTCACCAGTACTCCCGTGAGGGAATCCAAAAAAGGGCAAGTACCCTTAGTTGATGTGTGGTGCATCAGCACAAACAACAGTCAGGACCAATCCCCCCCACCCGAAGGCGGAGGGAAGCTACTCTCTTGTCTACTGGATTAAACTCCAACGAAAAGGCTTTGAGCCGGGGAGCAACAAGAATTGCCACCCCAACCAGTCGCCTCTCATTGATTGCAACGCCAGAGTGGAAGATAGTCCAGCCCCTCTCGAGATAATTGATTCCAGAGCCCTTACTGTGAGTCGAAGTGAGTCCAACTATATCTACCCGGAACTTCTCTACCTCGCGCACTAGCTCAGGCTCTTTCACCTTCAGTAAGGTGACGTTCCACCTCCCAAGAGCTAGCTTCTGTAACTGAGGATCCAACAGCCAAGGGCCATGCCTTTGGCTTCCGCCTAGCTCACACTGCACCCAACCTGTATTCCCCCTCCTATGTGTTGTGAGCACATTGAAGGGGGGGGCCCACGTTGCCTCTTTGGGCTGTGCCTGGTCGGGCCCCAGTGGGGCAGGTCCGGCCACCAGGCACTCGCCATCGAGAGCAAGTTTATATGAAAAAAGACGACAATAATACCACACACTCCAGTACAAGGGAGCAGAGCCGAAGAATGCACAAGTTTGCAGTGACCACCCCGTTAAAGGTTTGTTTGATTACTTTTAACGTTTATTGTTTTTAAGTATTATCTTGATATTATTTGTATTTCTTCAGACACATTTTTTCTCAGTGTTCCATAAAGCAGTGGTCCCCAACCACCGGGCTGCGGCCCGGTACCGGTCCGTGGATCGATTGGTACCGGGCCGCACAAGAAATTAAAAAAAAAAAAAAACGTTTTATTTTTTTTTATTTTATTAAATCAACATAAAAAACACAAGATACATTATATACAGATACAGTCCGTAAGCACACATGATTGTATTTCTTTGTGAAAAAAAAAATGTTTTCAAGCGTTGACCGGTCCGCAGCTACAAAAAGGTTGGGGACCACTGCCATAAAGCACCAATATGTTGAGTTTAAACAAAATAAATGAAGTCCTAAAATGGTTAAGCTTTTATCAAAGGCAGCAATCATAAATGAAGCTTTCAGCACATACACAATGTTGACATCTATAGTTATATTTTGATAAAGACGGGCTAAAACATGCGTACTTGTAAACGGCGTGTGCAACAGCAAGGGTAGGCAACAAACATGTCTGTAGACAGAGTTAAATCATGAAATGCAACCAAGTCTTGATACCAATTTCCTTGACCCAGCCACACACAAAGAAGTTGTAGACCTCCATGCTTTTCCAACTTTTCATATGTTTTGTCATGTAGAATGGGGTATGGAGCACACGATAGTTTGATATGTTTGGGAACTGCATCGATGAATAATCCTTTATCACTCGACAAATCTTTTTTTTATAAAGTAAAGTGATCTATTTCATTGCATAGTTTGATTTTTTGCTCATATCTGTAGGAAGATATAGGCCCCTTGTGTACTTGTGCTTGCTGTACAACAGTCATCTTCGCTTGGTTGACCACCACTGGTGTTTACTTCCGGGAAGAAATCACTTGTCGGAATACAAGCAACCTGTAGTGAGCAAACTTGTCTATGAGATGGCACCATAGTACAAACAATAAAACTCTTTCTCTGTATATTTGCTTGTTTTTAAAAAAAAAACTATTTTTAGTATGGCTGTTATCTGAGAATCCATAAATTAGCCGCACCGTTTTATAAGCCGCAGGGTTCAAATCTTAAGAAAAAAGTTGAGATTTATAGTCTGTAATTTACGGTATATGTTATATCAAAGGAGTTGAATCTTTGCAGACACGTAGACAACAAGTCTGATTAAAAATATTTAGATATAAAATTACCTTATTCTGATTAAATTAGTGGGTGTGTTTATTTTCCCAGTCAGCGGTTAAGAAATTTAAAAAATTGCTGTTTGTTGACATATTTTGAAGCAATAGTACATTAGCACTGTTATACAAGCTGTACACTGACTACTTTACATTGTATCAAAGTGTTTTTCTCTAGTGTTGCCCCATGAAAAGATATTATCAAATATATGCAAACATGTTTACTGTACTTATTTTTGGGGTACTGTAATTAAAGTGGGTCTTTAATGGCGACCAAGCAAAAAAGAGCGAAGTCCGAATAACTTTGTTGGTTTGTTTGTTTGCTTGCAGCATTACACAAAAACTACACAACCCCATTTCCATGAAACTTAGCAGCGAGGTGTCACATGTGCCGGGCAAGAACCTGTTGAATTTTGTACGTAAACCAGAAAGTATGGACGGCTTACTGTAATAAGGACAAACGGAATCCATTATTTTCATGTTGTTTTGCCGAACATGCCAAAATATTTGCAAATATAGATGACTGTTTTCTTGTTGACTTCTTCATTCATGCGATCATTTCCTTTACTTATCCTTTTAACTTACGTTGCGTGTTAATTTTTTATATATCACCTCCAAGTAAAATCCATGGGTTGTCTCCTTTTTTAACAGGAGTGTGAAATTAGTTTGCGTAAGCTAACTCCTCCTGAACTGCTGCACACAAAAGGAAAGCAAAACAATGATGCCCGCAGAATAGAATAGAACAATAGCGATAACATGATTAATATTAGTCCTGTGTTCTAAGTGTATTTTCTGTATGACGCCAATCGTTTTTAACATTTTGCTAAGTAGAAACCGCTGAATTTGCACTAATTCTGATCAAATACAGGACAGAAACCTGAGATGAGGCTACGTGAGCCAGGCCTACCATCTGATTGCGCAATCTGTCATAAAATGCATTTACGGAGCAATATGTTTGAAACATTTATTAAATATTAAGACTTTCTGTAGCCTGCGTTATGTATTTTATGTACGTGTGACATCATTATTTTTGGTAATCAGACAATAAACTCTTCTTTACGTGACCTAGCAGGGGCTGGCTGCTGCCATCTTTTTACAGAGAAGCAAAGCAGATGAGAGACTTTAAACTAAAAGGAACTAATGTCATAATCCCATGTGACAGTTTACACTGTTTCTTTCTTTTCTTCCATCCATCCATCCATCCATCTTCTTCCGCTTATCCGAGGTCGGGTCGCGGGGGCAGCAGCCTAAGCAGGGAAGCCCAGACTTCCCTCTCCCCAGCCACTTCGTCCAGCTCCTCCCGGGGGATCCCGAGGCGTTCCCAGGCCAGCCGGGAGACATAGTCTTCCCAACGTGTCCTGGGTCTTCCCCGTGGCCTCCTACTGGTCGGACGTGCCCTAAACACCTCCCGAGGGAGGCGATCGGGTGGCATCCTGACCAGATGCCCGAACCACCTCATCTGGCTCCTCTCGATGTGGAGGAGCAGCGGCTTTACTTTGAGCTCCCCCCGGATGACAGAGCTTCTTACCCTATCTCTAAGGGAGAGCCCTGCCACCCGGCGGAGGAAACTCATTTCGGCCGCTTGTACCCGTGATCTTGTCCTTTCGGTCATAACCCAAAGCTCATGACCATAGGTGAGGATGGGAACGTAGATCGACCGGTAAATTGAGAGCTTTGCCTTCCGGCTCAGCTCCTTCTTCACCACAACGGATCGATACAGCGTCCGCATTACTGAAGATGCCGCACCGATCCGCCTGTCGATCTTATGATCCACTCTTCCCTCACTCGTGAACAAGACTCCGAGGTACTTGAACTCCTTCACTTGGGGCAGGGTCTCCTCCCCAACCCGAAGATGGCATTCCACCCTTTTCCGGGCGAGAACCATGGACTCGGACTTGGAGGTGCTGATTCTCATCCCAGTCGCTTCACACTCGGCTGCGAACCGATCCAGCGAGAGCTGAAGATCCTGGCCAGATGAAGCCATCAGGACCACATCATCTGCAAAAAGCAGAGACCTAATCCTGCAGCCACCAAACCGGATCCCCTCAACGCCTTGACTGCGCCTAGAAATTCTGTCCATAAAAGTTATGAACAGAATTGGTGACAAAGGGCAGCCTTTCTTTTCTTGTTTTGTATAATTTTCTGTTCAGTGCTCATATTCTTTTGTTAGAGCACGGTTCGCTTTAAATCACAAGTGTCTCAAAGGGCTGCACAAGCCACAACGACATCCTCGGCTCAGATCCTACATCAGGACAAGAAAAAACTTAACCCACTGGGATACAATGAGAAACCTTGGAGGGGACCGCAAATGTGGGGACCCCCTGCCTCGGGCGACCGGTGCAATGGACGTGTGGATCTAGTTAATAGTGTGACAGTCCAGTCCTGATTGACCATCAGGACACACAACTGTACCTTGTCAATCAGGAGGCTTCTTATGCCAGCGTCGTCCTCTGACGGACGCTGGTCCGTTATGTAGTTTAATGTCCATGTTTTACCCTTCTGCTGCTACGTGCACTCCACTATTCTGTTTGCGATCTACGTTTTGTCCCTAACATACTGACCTTCTCACTCGCACATCGCTTGGCATCTTTGCATCCTGGGGTGACGCTAACAGTGGCCGTGCGCGTTCGTGACAAATAAAAGGACTTTTACAATAAAGTAACAGCTCTTTCTGAAGGACAGGCACATGGATTTTCTAGATTATTTTTATGATAATTACACCACATTGTGGCACTGGTTATTGCTTAAGGTTGTTTCATTTATTTAAAAAAACAATATATATATTTATCTTAAAGGGCAACAGGAAAGAATGGTAAAATATGGTAGGGGAAAAAACAGTGGGGGTTACAGGTAAGCCTCCCACCTAAAGTCAACTGGGATAGTCTCCAGTTTACCTGAATGGGGATATGGGGAATTGCATGTGATTTATGTATTTTAAGCTATATTACCTTAATTTTTTTCATAAATCCAATCAGCAGTTAAGAAGTGTATCTCTCTTGACCTTTGTGTCCTGTTTTGGTCAAGGTTTGTCTTGTGAGATTACACCCAAGGAGTTTATACTTTACTGCTGTTACTGTTGTGTCTCTAACAAGAAACTTCCAGCACATCCTGGTTACGCCATGTTTTGATATAAATGAGCTGTGATAGCCAAACAAGTGTCACTTTGTGCTCATGCCCTCGTGCATAGTGCAGTATCTGTAGATTGTGTGTTTGTGTGTGTGGTATGCTCTTTGAACTGGAGGTCAGGAATGCAGTGCTCTCAGTGTGAAGTCAACTGTTACAGACTCACTGCATTCTTGACACAGTCAGGAGTCCACACACAACCATGGAAACGATCACCTTAGTGCTACACAACATTTACACATACACTTAGGTTCAGTTCCTTTACTGAGAGTAAAAAAATAGGGCATATTCAATTTATGAAGTGAACCTTAAAGGTGCAATATGTAATAATTTCATGTCAAGTCATCATTAAATGGCCCTGATATGTCAAAAGGCATTAATAAATAATGTTCTTTTCGAATACCTCTATAACTGATAACAGTAGTTCAGCCGGGATATGCTCATTTCAAAATTAGATTTACAGCCCCGAAATCTTGTCATTGTTTTCATTTCGATGCCCCGCCCTTCACCGTTTGACCAATTAGAAAGTCCGTGAGTGTGTCACATCCAGGTTGCCAGTTACGCACCGCCATCTTTGTCTGGCTACTGCCACTGGTAAAGTTACTAAACATGTCAGACCTGAGTAAACCTAAAAGGCCTCGTTACGATTCTCAACTTATTCATGACAAAGCCAGGAACAAAACAGGGATTTGTATTGGCGGACTCCTTTTGAAAGATGGAGACGATTGAAGGGGGAGAAGATTTTTTCGTCTGACGCCAAACTTGTTAATTTCCTCCTTGATAGGTAAGTAAGGCATTTACGTTTTCTTATTACTTGTAATAAATGGAAATGGACATTTCGTACGCAAACTAAATTGTCCAATACAGTCAATGATCTTGTCTAACAAAGCTAGTATGTTCGTGCAACGAATGCTTAGCATGCTAGCCCGGTCAATGACACATCGACATATAGGCTAAAGGGGGAATATATGCCCGTTAGCCTGTATGTCGATGTGTATTCGAACTGGCAGGGCAAAATATATTTTTGACAATGCGGATATGGGTAGTGTCTGTGCCTATTTCATTCTCAATATACTGATACGCTGAGGAAATGGGTTCCAACATCAGCATGGCTGTCACCGTGACAATAAGTAACGTACGGAGACAGCCAAATCACATGATAAAAGAAACCCTCATTCGTGTTTGCATATTGTGGACTAAAGGTACCAAGTTATATGGCAATCTAAAATGTTTGAAACTGTAGCCTATAAGCATACATTGGTAAAATTTCTCCTCTTTAGTTTTGGCCGTACATTAGGCTGCTAAGCATGCTGTACTTATTTTCACCAGTACAACCATTGCTAGTGTTGGTTTTAGTTTGTTTTAGTCTTTGTTTTCTGAAAGTACTGACAATAACCATATGATTGCTTGTTTTATTTGTTGCGATATTGTAAGCAGGCATGACCTACTTCTTCCTGAAAATAGCCTAATTTCTGTGTAAAATGTGTAAGTTATATCGAGCTGGATTCGGCTGCATATCTGGCAACCTCAGCCAGGGGGAGGGGACTACAGTATTTTTGACCGGGATTTCAGAACCATTTCTGGCCAGATTCTTACATATGGCTCCTTTAAATAAATGATAAATGGGTTATACTTGTATAGCGCTTTTCTACCTTCAAGTTACTTAAAACGCTTTGACAGTATTTCCACATTCACCCTTTCACACACACATTCACACACTGATGGCGGGAGCTGCCATGCAAGGCGCTAACCAGCAGCCATCAGGAGCAAGGGGTGAAGTGTCTTGCCCAAGGACACAACGGACGTGACTAGGATGGTAGAAGGTGGGGTTCTTAATGAGTTGCAGTTTACTTTTAAAGTCATTTTGTTTGTGAATCTGTCAGAGCAAGGCATATTTAATATGGTGTTATGGTCATTTAAACATTACACTCACTATTGTACAGGTTTAACACTCTGCAGGACAGTTGCATAGTAAAGGTTATTTCCAATATGTTGACAACAGAACTAAAAGCTGTTTTTAATGATCAAGTGTGTTGTGTGTATGCGGGGCCTCTCCTGAGGAAGGCCGAGGTCAGAGGTCAACATGTGGCAAAGGAGCGCAGAGGCAGGATACATGTGTTCTTGTTTAGATTGCAGTTGTGTGCACAAGGCATGTAAGGATTGCTAGAAGCATGTGTGCTCAAAGTAATTACAGTTGAGCCCGTTCATGTCGAACAACTCATCCAGTCCCGGTCTACCGTGTTATTCTTATAATCATAACGTGCCTCCTTAAGCCGACGTCGACATAAACTTTCTGACCCAAAAGGGTTATTTTTCTATGAAAACGATATGTTGACTATGAATGTGTACCTTTGCCTAGTGCCTGGGAATCGGTATCTGTACTTAACGTGTCCGTGGCTTTTTTCCCCCCAAATGAGCGTGCTTGGTTTCCAAATATCCGCGCGACAGTGACATTTTCATTGAGTTTCGTGACATAACTTTTTCCACCTAAAACACACAGTTGCAAAGTAAATCCAAAAATTTCAAAATGTATACATTTTTAGGGGTTAGCTGCACAACGGAATGAGCAAGTCACACACAAACAATGATAACCAAAGTAACTGCACATGTACTGGTCAGTGTGTTTACTCAAGGAATAAATAAAGGCTCATTGCTTGAAAAATGCACTAATTAGTAGGAGTGGGCGATACTGCACATTTTGGTATTGATCCAATACCGAGTAAATACAGGCCCAGTATGGCTAATACTGATGCCGGTTCCAAAATTTTTTTACGTAAACATTTTCAAGATCATGGAGTTTTATTGTGTCTTTTAATGTGTTGATCATGATTATAATGCGAATAAAATATAGGAAAATTTTAGGCATTTTTTTAATACTCAAAATTATTTGTGTACATTTTAACAAGTAAATACAGTACCGCCTCAAGTTACGAGCTTAATTGGTTGTGTGACGCAGCTCTTAACTCAAAACACATGTATCTCTAATCCACGTCTCCCATTGAAATTAATTGAAATAAATATAATCAGAACCAATCCAAACAACATAATTTTAACATGTGACAGGCCTTTAAAAAAAACTAAACAATATTTTTAGTAGAAGCATTTAAGTCCCATCTTAAAACTCATTTGTATACTCTAGCCTTTAAATAGCCCCCCTGTTAGACCAGTTGATCTGCCGTTTCTTTTCTTTTCTCCTCTGCTCCCCTCTTCCTTGTGGAGGGGGGGGGGGGGGGGGGCACAGGTCCGGTGGCCATGGATGAAGTGCTGGCTGTCCAGAGTTGGGACCCAGGGTGGACCGCTCGCCTGTGCATCGGCTGGGAACATCTCTGCGCTGCTGACCCGTCTCCGCTCGGGATGGTGTCCTGCTGGCCCCACTATGGACTGGACTCTTACTATTACGTTGGATCCACTATGGACTGGACTCTCACAATATTATGTCAGACCCACTCGACATCCATTGCTTTCGGTCTCCCCTAGAGGGGGGGGGTTACCCACATATGCGGTCCTCTCCAAGGTTTCTCATAGTCATTCACATCGACGTCCCACTGGGGTGAGTTTTTCCTTGCCCTTATGTGGGCTTTGTACCGAGGATGTCGTTGTGGCTTGTGCAGCCCTTTGAGACACTTGTGATTTAGGGCTATATAAATAAACATTGATTGATTGATTGATTGATTGATTGATGGATAGGAAATGTTGTATACAAATAATTCACTTTTGAATCTGACTGCCTTTTGGCCATGACCATGTTTGCACCGGAGACCATCTGCTGGCTCTCTGCCACACTGGAGTTCGCATGGAGAGACTGGAGGAGATGTGGAGGAAGAGACGGGTTTGCGGAGCTGGTGTTGAGCGTCTAGATGAGCCTGTATCAGACACTTCAGTCTTTCTGGAAGTCTGGAGGGATTGTTTTTTTTGTTTTGTTTGTCTATCCGTGGTGCAATTGTATGTGGGGAATAAGTATTATTCCCATCCATCCACCCATCTTCTTCCGCTTATCGGAGGTCGGATGTATGTATTATTTATTGCAAATTTTTGGGTTTTTCGTTTTGACTTTTGTAGCTCTATGTAGAAATGGCGTTTCTGAAGGGGCAGTTGGTTGCAGCATCCATGTCCTCTTTTGAAGTCTTTATTGTCCCTCGTGTTCTTTACTGTTTACCTCTTGTTTTCATGTGTTTTTACCTTATTGTTTGTGGACTTTATATATCTGCACTGCAACCACGTAATTTCCCCATGACCTCTTCGATATCTCCTTCCTGCTGCTTCTCCGTCAAACACACCACCCGCAGCGTTTCAATATTTTTACTGAGAAATGTCTGCCGTTTAGATATTATTTAATCGTCCGTAGCTTTACGGGTGAGCCGATAATACTGTGTAGTGTTGAATAGCGTTTACACTACTGCCATCTAGTGTCTCGATACTGCAACTACCTTCAAATTTACTGCAATTATTTTACCACTTGGCTACCAGACACCTTCTCCACTGATAAATAGCACCCTTGGTAAGTTGAAATTGCATTACTGTATTTGTCGGAAGGCTTAAATAAGTTATAAAAAAAATGTTTATTCCCATGGTTGCAAAACGTTATTTCCATCCCTAGCTATAAGCTAATGCTAGCGAGTAAGACCAGATGTTTGGGGCAGATCTTACGGAGTTCACTGTGTTTGCTATGCCAACTAATTGCGGGAATGCCTGTAACTCAAAATTTTGCTTGCAACTTAAAGAACAAAAATTAGCCAAGAGACAGTTTTTATCTCAAAACACTCTTAAGTTGGGGTACCACTGTACATTAATATAAGATAATTAACAACAACAATGTCTTATTCACTTTTATTACATACACTTGTTTGAGCATAATGAAGTGTAAAATAAGTAAACAAAAGCGAAAACTATACTATTTGTTGTAATTCACATGCCTTTCCTTTTTGCTCCCAAAGCCCTCTTGACTCCAGAGACTTATTGCCTGAGTTTGTAAACAATATAAGAATATACAGGGGGAATTTTTTTTAAAAATATTTGTGAAAATAAACATAAAAGAGCACTGAAAAAACTAACAATCCGGTCACACTAATATTGATTCAATACCAAAGCTACCTTGGGTACTGATACTGTCAGTATTTGGTTTGATCCATCCACCCTGACTATTTATCCACAGCACCACGTTAGAAGAATATAAATGAAATAATCATCAAACTTACTGGTATGTTCGTATAATGCACGCCGAACAATGAACGTGTCCGTGCAGTATCAGTCGGCAATGTGCAGGTGCTGTTCACCTAAGGCAGGGGTGTCAAACTCAAATACAGAGTGGGCCAAAATTTAAAACTGAACAAAGCCGCGGGCCAAGGTTGAACAAATTAACCTTTTAATAGGGACCCAAACAAGTTTTGCATTGAATATTGAACAAGCAAGGCTTATATAACTTTATAGTGACATGCAAAATCGAGTTTCAAATAATAATAATAATAATTCAAAAATATCAATGGCATATCAAATACAATTTAAATAAAAATTGAATGCCACAGCTGAGGCAACCTTCATTATCGAACGAAGGTGTTCATCAGTCATTATATCTCGTAGTCCACCCGGACCACAGTCTTGGGGGCGTGCCTTAAAGCACTGCCTATAACGTCCTCTACGAGCTGTCGTCATGTCCGCTTTTCATCCATTCTAACAACGTGCCTGCCCAGTCACAAGATATGTGCGGCTTCTGTACGCTCACACACGTAAATGCAACGCATACTTGATCAACAGCGATACAGGTTACACTGAGTGTGGCCGTATAAACAACTTTAACACTGTTAGAAATATACGCCACACACAAGAATGACAAACACATTTCGGGAGAAGATCCGCACCGTAACACAACATAACAAATACCCGGAACCCTTTACAGCACTAACTCTTCCGGGACGCTACAAAATACATCCCCTGCTACAACCAAACCCCGCCCCCCCACACACACCTTATAGCGTCCCGGAAGATTTAGTGCTGCAAATGGTTCTTGGTATTTGTTCTGTTGTGTTTATGTTGTGTTACGGTGCGGATGTTCTCCCGAAATGTGTTTGTCATTCTTGTTTGGTGTGGGTTCACAGTGTGGCGTATATTTCTAACAGTGTTAAAGTTGTTTATATGGCCTCAGTGTAACCTGTATCGCTGTTGATCAAGTTTGCGTGACATTTACTTGTGTGTGCGTGCAAAAGCTGCACATATTAAGTGACTGGTGACTCGTTGGACTGGATGAAAAGCGGACATGACGATTTTCGGGAGGGGCACTGAAATTTGGGAGTCTCCCGGGAGGGTTGGCAAGTATGAGAATTAGCGGTGAATGCGGTGTTACCGCGGCACCGCCGCTGTATATAATCGGCGGGCCAGCTCTAGTGTTAATTTGATATCGCCTCAAGGGCCAAGTGAAGTTACACGGCGGGCCAATTTTGGCCTGCGGGCCAGAGTTTGACACCCATGACCCAAGGCATACATTCGAGTAGTGAAACTGCAAATAGGCTTTGAGACGCCAATGTAGTCACATAGCTTTTTATTTCCATTTATGTACCCGCTATGGCAGTTTGTGTACTCCACATTGGGAAGTGAGGGCTTAAAACAAGACACACTCCACACTTGAATCAGACATATAATGTATTTTATGGATTATAGATATGGAAGTATGTCAACTACACTCAAGTTAAAAGCAGAAGAGTTTGATAGCTGGATTCATACTTTCATTTAGATGTGTAATTGTAAGCCAATGAGCATGCACATTACACACACGTCCCTTCCTCATTAGCCCCCATGCCCTTTGCCCCCGAAGTGCAACCTCCCCCACCCTCTTTCTCCCCCGTTCTCCGTTTCCCATAATGCTCTCTCACTCAACACTCTCCATCCGCAGGCCTTTGACCTCTGGCGAATGATAGAGCAATTTGGAATAAACTGGGCAAAGGAACCTGCCAAAGGAAAACATCTGCTGGGGTGAGTGCAGAGCAACACACGCCGTCCAATCAATACGGAGCATGCTGCACGCCCAGGACCTGCTTGGGATGGTGGGAAAGTTCCCGTTTGCTGGGTGTCCTTGTCATTCAAATCAGCTGTCGCGAGGCGGCTGTGAACAAGGCGTCAATTCATTGTCAAGCGAGCAGTCAATAGAGTTATTTGTGGAGTTGGAGGGCTATTTTTGCCCCTGCTTTAGTGTAATATGTTCCTGTAGTGGAAATACGCTTCTACTTGGCTCATGTTTAGCCAGATGCGGTGTTGTTTGGACTTTTGATGGGATTAGACTCTATTTTTATTGTCATTTACATTTAGTGAACTTTGACCTCTAGGTTTAACCCAGCACAGCCACACAGTACTGTGCTTTAGTCCGGCTTTCCAGCACCCAGGGTGATTTGGGGCACTTCAGCAGTGGCGTGGGATAATATTACTGTACCGTATTTTCCGCACTATAAGGCGCACCTAAAGACCACAAATTTTCTCAAAAGCTGACAGTGCGCCTTATAACCCGGTGCGCTTTATATATGGATTAATATTAAGATTCATTTTCATAAAGTTTCGGTCTCGCAACTACGGTAAACAGCCGCCATCTTTTTTCCCCGTAGAAGAGGAAGTGCTTCTTCTTCTACGCAAGCAACCGCCAAGGTAAGCACCCGCCCCCATAGAACAGGAAGCGCTTCTTCTTCTACTGTAAGCAACCACCCGCCCGCGTAGAAGAAGAAGAAGCGCGCGGATATTACGTTTCATTTCCTTTGTGTGTTTACATCTGTAAAGACCACAAAATGGCTAAGCGACAGGGATCCGGTTCATGAAAAGACGCAATCTCTCCATCCGCACACGGACTATTTCACAGCAACTGCCTAAAGACTTTCAAGAAAAGCTGGCTACTTTCCGTGCATATTGTAAAAACAAGATAGCTGAAAAAAAGATCCGGCCAGAGAACATTATCAACATGGACGAGGTTCCACTGACTTTTGATATTCCTGTGAACCGCACTGTGGATACAACGGGAGCACGTACGGTGAATATTCGCACCACAGGGAATGAGAAGTCATCCTTCACTGTGGTTCTAGCTTGCCATGCTAATGGCCAGAAACTTCTACCCATGGTGATATTCAAAAGGAAGACCTTGCCAAAAGAGACCTTTCCAGCCGGCGTCATCATAAAAGCTAACTCGAAGGGATGGATGAAGAAAAGATGAGCGAGTGGTTAAGGTAAGTTTACGCGAAGAGGCCGGGTGGCTTTTTTCACGCAGCTCCGTCCATGTTGATATACGACTCCGTGCGCGCCCACATCACGCTGGTTTTTAATATATTATTAAAGTTTGACTGACCTATCTGACTGTTTTTTTGACATTCCTTTAGCGCAGTTAGATGCGGCTTCTAACACGGGGCGTCTTATAGGTGGACAAAGTTTTTAAATATGCCGTTCATTGAAGGCGCGGCTTATAACCCAGGGCGCCTTATGGTGCGGAAAATACGGTAGTACAGAGGTGTCAAAGGAACAGGTTTTATGCGGCCTGCGGGATCAGTTTGCGAAGCATGAAAATGAGCTGACATTTTTTAATGAAAGAAACTGCTGTTGTAAATGTGTCCACTAGATGTTGCAATAGCAATTCTTTATATTTTTGTAATTTGATTTTGATATTTTTTTATTTTGATGGATTGAAAATTAACACCAATGAGTTGACTGATGAACATTACCAAATAATTTATTCAAAAAGTATAAATAACGACAAATAAGGGTGGAATACTAGTAACCGCAACATGTTAGTGTAAAAAAAAAACCAACAACATTATGATTTGTACATTTTCAGAATGTGCTTGTTCTATTTTTAAACAAAAAAAATAATCTGAAGTTGTCTTTATTTTTAAGTTATCGTGCCGTGATTTTATTATTATTTATTATTAGCCTTTATTTAACCAGGTAAAATCCCATTGAGATCAAAGATCTCTTTTCCAAGGGAGACCTGGCCAAGAGGGCAGCAGCAAGGTTACATTAAAAACAGTAAACAAATACATAAAACATCACATTTACAACATTAAAACTTGCTCACATGTGCATACAGACAAGGTAGACTGCAATCCTTTCACAGAAGCTTTAAACTCATTCAACGTAACTAGGGTTTGAAGTTTAATGTTCGATTGTAGGTTTTTCCAAGCCTTCGGTGCTGAAAACCTAAATGCTTTCTTGCCCAGTTCAGTTCTTACTTTGGGGACGACAAATTGCAGAACATTCATTGAACGAAGATTGTGACTTCCTTGTTTCTTTGTTAAAAGACAAGACAGATAAGATGGAGTGATACCCAGAATGGTTTTGTAGATGAAAACATACCAATGATTGAGGCGTCGAGCACATAAAGATGTCCAGTTAACCATCGAGTATAACACACAATGGTGAGTAAGGGGAGCGCAGTTGGTGATGAATCTCAGTGCCCCGTGGTACACACTATCCAGCTTGTGCAGACAACCAGCAGTAGCATTCATGTACAACACATCTCCATAGTCAATAACAGGTAAAAAGGTTGTTTCCACCAATTTCTGTTTCACAGTAAAAGAAAAGCAAGACTTGTTTCTATAATAAAATCCCAGTAAAAGTTTCAGGTTTTTTTACAACATACTGAATGTGCTCCTTAAAACTCAAGTGGTCATCAATTAAAAATCCTAAATATTTAAAAGCAGATACTAACATAATTTGTTGCCCATTTCTTGTTAAAATGTTCTCACACAGTGATGATCTTACAGTTTTTGATGTGGTAAAGAGCATACACTTTGTTTTCTCTTCATTTAAAACCAGTTGAAGATAGCAAAGTTGTTCTTGTACTCTGTCAAATGCATGTTGTAGATATTTAAAAGCCTCAGCAAGAGTGGGTGCTGTGCAGTATATGACAGTATCATCAGCATAGAAATGGAAAGTTGAGTTCGGAATATTCTGTCCAAGATTATTTATGTAAATAGTGAATAATAAGGGGCCCAACACAGAACCTTGAGGGACACCCTTTTTCACTTGCAGTACATCCGAGGAGGAACCTTCTATCTGAACAGCCTGAGTTCTACTTGTGAGGTAATTTGCAAACCATCCAACTGCTTGCTGAGAAAAACCAATAGCTGATTAAACTTGAGAGTAGATTGTTCTCCATCTGGCCCCCGATCTAAAATGAGTTTGACACCCCTGCTGTAGTAGGTAATTTATAGAAGATATCACCGATTGAGCTGAGTAAAAATAATCCATTTGATTGATACATTTTGAATTTTTTGCAGTGTCACTTCACAAAGCATAATATTGATTACATTTCTTTACAAAACTCCCCACACACAGCACTTGTCAAGTGCGCTTGAAATAACAAGCACACCCTTCCAGCTTTCACAATAAAATCGCAATCAATACCTTAATGCAGAGGTTGTCAAGATCCGTGGTCCGGATCATGTTTTGTTTAGTTATGCTGTTAGTTTTGGACTTCCTTAGTTCCTGGTTTCACTTCCTTGTTTGAGTTTGTTTTGTTTCCATGGTTACCCATTAGTTTTACCTGTTCCACGTTTGGACTCACACACACCTGTCACCAATCATGTCACTGTTATTTAAGCCTACCTTTGTTCATCACTCATTCTGCCTGCATTGTCTTTATGTCACACCGGTTCATGTCTCGTTCTGACCTAGTAAGTTTCCTGATCCATGCCATAGCTTCTGCTAATTAGCAGCTTCTTGTGTTTTAGGCACACTTGCCTTTTTTGGTTGTATTTTTGTGTTTTGTGGTAGTGAGTGATTTATGTTAATAAATCCAAGCCTACCTTCACGCTGTCGTCCGGAGCCGTCTTTTGCCTTGGAAGAACAACCCCGCAGCAAGCTGCGACCCCCCCACGTGACAGAATGCAGGCAGCTGACGTTCTTCCGCAGACCGGCCACGAGGAGGTGATGGAGACGCGCTGGCGAAGATGGAGGCCAGCCAGAAAGGCTTCTTTTCGCCAGCATGGCGCGTCGTTCCCCCCAGGATCCTCCTCCGGACAACAAGATTCCCCAACCAGCCCAGTCTTCCTCGCCGCCGCAGGAGACCCGTGCTGATGACGTCATCCCGCCCACTGGTGATGACGTCAAAGACCAAGACTTTTTTTTAGATTCTATTTACGCCCTCTGTCAGCCGCCCACTAAGGACTTTGTTTCTAAAAAAAATCCTTTTGAGAAGATTTTTTCTAAATTTTGATTTTTTTCAGACCCAGTCTAAAGTGGGGGTGGTGAATATACATTTTTGGACAATTTAATGGGGAGGATTCTGCCCCCCTCCTGACCTCCCTCCACTTACCCCAAAAAACGGTTCCAGACTGCGGGGAGCGCGTCTGGTATCCGCCCCTTGAGGGGGGGGGCTGGGGCCGGCAGCTGTGCTGGTGGGGTAACTCAGCTGCACCCAACCAGGCAGCAACCTCCATCCCGGCCGCCACCACCAGTCCGTCTGCATGCCAAGCCGCAACCCCCAGCTAGGCCACCTCCACCTGCACCTCGGCTAACACCTGTCCCTGCTCCTCGGCTAGCGCCTGTCCCTGCACCACGCCAAGCTTTGCCGCCTGTCCCTGCACCACGCCAAGCTTTTCCGCCTGTCCCTGCACCACGCCAAGCTTTTCCGCCTGTACCTGCACCACGCCAAGCTCCAGTGCTGCCAGTAGCAGCTCCACGCTGCCAAGCACCGCCATGCCAAGACCAAGCACCGCCATGCCAAGACCAAGACCCACCATGCCAGGACACGCTTCGCCACACTTGCCACGTCTGCTGCTGCGTCTACGCCTGCCACGTCTGCTGCTGCGTCCACACCTGCCACGTCTGCTGCTGCGTACAAGCCTGCCATGACGGCGCCGACGCGCCCATCTCCCCGTCGACCACGAATATGGCCGCTCCCTGGTCGTACGCCTCGCCAAGTGCGCCCACCTCCCAGTCGGCCACGAATGTGGCCATTCCCTGGGCGCCCGCCTCGCCTGCTGCAGCGGCGTTCCACTCGCCACCACCACTTGACTTTGCCTCGGTGGATTCGGGGACACTTGGCCTGGTGACCCACCGCCAAGTCCTCCCTCCGCCCTCCCGTGACTTTTGACCCTGCTTGTTTTTTTGTTATATGGACATCTGGTATCTGTCCTTGAGGAGGGGGTTCTGTCAAGATCCGTGGTCCGGATCATGTTTTGTTTAGTTATGCTGTTAGTTTTGGACTTCCTTAGTTCCTGGTTTCACTTCCTTGTTTGAGTTTGTTTTGTTTCCATGGTTACCCATTAGTTTCACCTGTTCCACGTTTGGACTCACACACACCTGTCACCAATCATGTCACTGTTATTTAAGCCTACCTTTGTTCATCACTCATTCTGCCTGCATTTTCTATATGTCACACCGGTTCATGTCTCGTTCTGACCTAGTAAGTTTCCTGATCCATGCCATGGCTTCTGCTAATTAGCAGCTTCTTGTGTTTTAGGCACACTTGCCTTTTTTGGTTGTATTTTTGTGTTTTGTGGTAGTGAGTGATTTATGTTAATAAATCCAAGCCTACCTTCACACTGTCGTCCAGAGCCGTCTTTTGCGTTGGAAGAACAACCCCGCAGCAAGCTGCGACCCCCCCACGTGACAGAGGTCTTCAACTGACATGACATTTTTGGTAGATTTAAATATATATGTTTTTGTATATTTCCAATTTTTCAACAAATGTAAATGTCTTTTAAATACCAATGAACATTTAGCGAATCCACCGTCATGTAGTTGAATGTTTATTATATTTGTGTTAGCACTTAGGATAGCTTACCATGAATTGATTTAAGTGGACCCCGACTTAAACAAGTTGAAAAACTTATTCGGGTGTTACCATTTAGTGGTCAATTGTACGGAATATGTACTGTACTGTGCAATCTACTAATAAAAGTCTCAATCAATCAAAAAAATAGCTAGCAATTAGCACTCTATTTGCCAGGTAGCGAATAACACCCTTGTCGATTTTTTAGCGCACTAAAAGCTAAGCTAAGCTAGTGATTAGCATGCCAGCTAACTATTAGCGGCACAATACTGTTATATGGGACGGTGTGGCGCAGTGGGAGAGTGGCCGTGCGCAACCCAAGGGTCCCTGGTTCAATCCCCACCTAGTACCAACCTCGTCATGTCCGTTGTGTCCTGAGCAAGACACTTCACCTTTGCTCCTGATGGGTGCTGGTTAGCGCCTTGCATGGCAGCTCCCTCCATCAGTGTGTGAATGTGTGTGTGAATGGCTAAATGTGGAAGTAGTGTCAAAGCGCTTTGAGTACCTTGAAGGTAGAAAAGCGCTATACAAGTACAACCCATTTATCATTATCATTTATCATATGAATATTATTAGTATTTCACGATAACAAGGTACCGTCAAGACCAGTTTAATGTCAAAAACAATAATAATGTTATACAAATATATAAGTAGGGTGTCCCCGCTCAGTTTGGGGGTCCTTGACCTGGAATACATTGAAGACCACTGCTTTAAGCAATTTGCAGTAATGGAATGTTGTAACGATGATTCTCTTATTTTGATTGGGAAACTTGTTTTGATTTTTATTCTGTTGCTTTGATTATTTTTTTAATACAGTGCTTCTCAATTATTTTCTGTTACGCCCCTCATAGGATGAAAAATATCCTTTTGCGCCCCTCCTCCAAACTATTAATAGTATCATTTGTTTATTAAATTGTTATAAGTACACAGCTGAATAGCATTGTATCCTTATTAGCATTAAAACAAGAAAGAAAAAAAGATCAATTTACATTACAGAATAATAACTTTATTGAAATAGTTGTTTTAAGTGTGTAACAGAAAATATTTAAAGTGCATCAATTTTCCTGAAAAAAATAATATATATATAATCCTTATTAAACACATAAAATAAAACACAATTAAATAAACTCGATAAAGAATTAATTTAAATTGATCAGCCACATTAACTCGGAGTACAATATATAAAACACTATAACCTCTAAAACAAAAATGAATAAAACAGTTTGTGCTGATTTTTTTCTTTTTTTAATCCAAATGAGGAATTCAGGACAAAAGGCTACTATTAGCACGCATTTTAGTGTACAGCTTTACTTAGTTGGGTTTGAAGTATGATACGGCATGGTACTGATAAAGCATGTTCGCCGCGGTCCCACGGATGATGAAAATTACCAATATTTCCCCTGTAACTACCTGGTATTGGATCAATACCTACATTTGTAGTATAGCCCACAACTAATGTGAAGACTAAAACAACAGAAAAAATAACTTTTTATTGCATTTTACAGAAGTGTAGATAGAACCTTGTTAAAAACAGAAAGTAACCAGCCATTAAGAGTAAATTAGCAGGAATATTAATAATTGTTCTAAGAAAATGTTAATAATGTGCATTTATTTGAAAAAAAGAGACTCTTATGGTAAAGGGTTTATTTCAACTATTTTCCCTTAACTGTGCATTGAGACTATAACGTGTGTTCTACCCAATTACAAATGAATCGACAGATTACTTGATTACTAGAATAATCGATAGCTGCAGCTAGGGCTGGGCGATATATCAATATACTCGATATATCGCGGGTTTGTCTCTGTGCGATATAGAAAATGACTATATCGTGATATTCAAGTATACATTCTCACGCAGTTGCTTTTAGCTGCGGGCATTACACTGCATGCGTTTCCCACTCTTTCTTGTCTCTCCTTCTCACAGAGACTTAAAACAAGCGCACCTTCTTGCAACATCACACGCTCCTGCGGAGCACAGAGGTAGCGACATGGTATTATCTGTGATGCTAACGGTGAGGTGCGGGTGGTAATACGAGAGAGAGAAGGTGCGAATCTGGTAACAAATGGAGGAAGAATTAATTCCCAAGAAAAACAGCACGGGATCCATCGTCTGGCGGTGGTTTGGCTTCAAGCGGGAATATGTTCAACATTAATGCGGCAAAAGCGTTGCTACAAAAAGTAGCACCACTGCTAATGTAGCATCTTTTGAAAAGTCACCCGCTAGAGAATGAGGAGTGCTTGAAACTGTGCATATCAACATCTGCGGCCGATGCCACACCAACAAAATGCCGACGCAACTATTTCCAGATCAACACCGTATGAAAAAAAAAAGTCAACAACAGAAGGAGATAACGTCCGCAGGAACCTACCACATAGTGAAGGACATACACTATTTTATTTCCTATTAAGCAGCTAATTTTTACTTGACAGTTATTGAAATATCTTGTGTGAAATCATGCACAAAAGTGCACTTTATTTGTTTTAAACTATTGTAGTGGCGTTCTGTACAAAAAGTACACTTTAATTTAGTGTTGTTTTGATAGGTCATCTTGGTGACATCATGCACAAAAGTGCACTTATAGCTTGTTTTAAAATGTCTCTGACAATCTTGCACTTTCTGTTTTGAAATGACATGAATGTTTGTGCCACTGCTTAATAACTGTTTAATAAATACAGTTTTGGTAAATTTACTTAGTTGTGATTTCCCTCTTAGCATCAAAGTTAAAAAAATGAGCATATATCAATGCAGTATGAACAAGAATGTTTTAATGTAGACAAATAGAATCATCATACTGCTGTGATTATATGCATCAAGTGTTCATTCAAGGCTAAGGCAAAATATCGAGATATATATTGTGTATCGTGACATGGCCTAAAAATATCAAGATATTTAAAAAAGGCCATATCGCCCAGCCCTAAATACAAGTACACTTTCACTTGAAATTCCATATTTCAAATTAGCATTTTTGAAAATTTTGGGAAAAATGTAACTGTCCATAGTTGCTTATAGTGAAGAGAAAAAACTAATTTGAGACATGTTTAATATTTAAGTGCAGCTGGAATCGAATAGTAATAAATCGGGATTAATCGATTTTGAACCTTATGAATCGAAATCAAATCGATTTGGGAAAGTGGTGTTTATTTTCTAAAAGCCGGGATCTACTCTATTTATTATATAGAATCATATTGTTCATAATATAATCATATTGTTTTATGCTAATGGACCTTTCAAAAAGATAATGCACTGAAAATACCATTTAAGTGTAAAATGATTAGCATTGGCAAGCTGTTAATATGTTGCCAACGTATAATCCAGTTGGAAGAGCGTCACCATATGAGGGCATTTCAGACAGAGCATTAACTTAACACTCCGCGCAGCCACAACATTTTCGTCAAGCTCTCAACTTCTTCCTTTTCTAAATCCGTCAGTGGGCTCTGGACGCTAAGAGCCAGCAAACTCGTCTAATCAGCTCAGTGAAGATGACTAAAATGCTCTAACGGGATTAGAACCATTAGCTCCGCCCCCTTGCCATCTTTCCTCTGTAAACACCTTAGTGCGGTAATCTAGTGGCCGCAAGCTGCCTAGTAACCTCATTAGCTCAGTGATCTCATGTTTGCTTTTCAAATTGTACATGTCAGCCACATGTTGTCTGGTTTTGACCTTTTACACATTTGCTATGTCAGCACATTTTACAAGCATTCTTTTATGTATTGTTTATTCTTCATAAATCCAATACTGGGTCTGTAGGTTGGGATGATACAGTTTCCTACTATTTATTGTGTGAATACTGACAGTCAATCATTCAAACTTAATCTTTCACTTCTTCCACTCCCATTTATTATGCTTCAAAATTGCATAATTTATTTCAAACAAGAGGAGAAAATGTGGCCTGAATTTTTTTAATGTGATATTGGACTTTTTGCGCAGGAGATCAGGAATAGAAAAGCAATGGTGTTAACAGATAGTAAATCGACAACTCTGCTCTACTTCTTCCTACTCCTTTTCAGACAGGTCGAAATGTGTAAACATGTGACGTAGTGAATGCACGTTTGAAATACGCTAATATCATAACCATAACATCGCCATACACAGCAATACCCTTTTTACTGTAATTATTTGGTATTGAATCGATACTAAAATCTGTGCAGTATCGGCCGCATCTTATTTTTAACGTTCATTCAGTGAAGTACCCAGTGTAGAATATTTTACCCGCTAACTATAGAAAAGTATTTTATGTTTAAAAAAAAAAGAGAGGTGATTACTGTCTAATTTATTAATATGCAAAACAGTGCTTGTCTTTCATTGTCTTGTTTAAAACATTTGTAAATACAAATACATATAAAGTAGCTTCCGTAAAAATGTCGTTCTAAAATGCAAATTAATTAATAAACTTTATTTTATGTAGGGTTTTTTTTCAGGATTTTTTTTTTCTTCACATTTTGTCTGTTACAATAACCCAACCGTGAACGTTTTTTACAGTAAAACAATCAGCAGGGGATCAAATACTTATTTTTACCTGCTGTTTGCAGTATACAGGTGGTGCTCGTTTTTTTTGTGGTTACGTATATGCTCTTATTAATTAATTAAAAACTCAATTTTGGTCCATCATTAGGAGATTCGCTCGGGAACTATTGTAGTTAGAGTGCTTGTAGCAGTCATATACAATATGTGCCTCACATGTGAGGAAGGATAACATTGCTCATAAGTTACCTTAATTAATGCGCTTAATTATGTCTCCGAAGTTTAAGGCAGCCTCTTCTGATGGAAGTGCGCCAAAGGAAAGGAAATCCATCACTATGAAAGTGATCATAGAAAGCTAAGAAAGAGGTGAAACACTCTTTAATATTGGCCGCATTTTTGGTCTAAATCGCTGGATTGTCACAATCATCATTCAGGATAAAGAAGGTATGGTCCTATGTAAGCAGCAGTAGTAACGAAGAAGTATAGTGATCTCATTATTGATATGGAAAGGTGTAGAAATATGGGGAAACAACTACAAATGTGCGCTTCATTCACTAATTGTGTTACAAAAACGATCAATTGGAATAATACATAATGTTGGATATAGAGAACATACAAACCCTTTATTTATTAAATCACAATTATTGAAATTCAATGATTTGGTGCATTTGCAAACAGCTAAAAGTATGTATAAAGCAAAATATAACCTGCTACCCAAGAATGTACAACAATTCTTCTCAACAAAAGAGGAGAAATATAACCATTCATCCATCCATCCGATATAACCTTACAAGAAAATCTAATTTAAAACATTTGTATGCACGTACAACACTTAAAACCTTTAGTATATCAGTATGTGGGATTAAATTATGGAACGGATTAACCAAATAAATCAAACAAAGCACCAATATGATTCAGTTTAAGAGACTTTTCAATCTACAAGTGTTCACAAAACAATAATTATGATGAACATCTTGAACCGTTTTTTAAAATGTATTTATTTTTTATTTTTTATTGAGACAAAGATTATTTATGTATTTAATATTTGTTTGCTTACTAGGGTATATTATTTATTTGTTCAATGTTCTGTTACAGAGAACAAAGAAATTGGATACAATTGCTATGGTATGAAAAGGGGTAGGATGAAATAAGCTCAGCTTCTTCCTACTCCTTTTCGGACGTGCTGTAATGAAACAACTGGAATTGTGTGATGCATTACATTGTATCCTATGCATGTTCCAAATAAACTAAAACTGAAGGTTGTTGCATCGACTGGAAGAAAAATCAACAACACTGTTGCCATATGAGCTTAATGTTGATTTCAGAGAAGCCTAAAATATTATTTGAAACCATGCAAAGTGAAAAGGGAGTAAAGTGAAGTGTTTGTTAAGGCTTATAAAAGGGATAAATATAAGAAATTGTTCTCTTTTCGTATTATCCTTTTTTGTCAATACTAATATTTTATGTTTTAAATTCTGTACTTATTGTCCTTCATGGTTTCTGTGTTTTGGTGTGAGTGTTTATTGGGGAACTGCACTTTTTTTGGAATTGTGTCTTTCATTCACAATTCTTATGTCAGACAAAACCAGATATGTTTTTCTATTTTATGCATTCTAACTCTTAAATAAACGCTAGCATGAGTCAGCTAACCATGGAGGTAATGGGATTTACCTATTTCGCCTATAAATCATTTAAAAAACCCTCTAAAACAACGTTTTAAATACATGCTGTGAGTACATATGCATAGTAGTAACAGGCACATTGATAATAGCATCTAAAATTGATGTATTTTGGTCATTCTAAGCATATGGCGGCGTATTAATTTCACAGAGGCATACGACAAGGTTCGCTATTTCCTTCAACAACAATAACTACGACTATGCATGGCAGACTTCATGAGAGACAACAAAGACTACTTTGGGACAAATTATGATCCAGAACCTTTTATTTTTTTAGCCTCAATATACAGAGTTTACAGACGCACGTACGTGACTGCAAGACATACTTGGTCAACACTGTGGGTGGCCGTATAAACAACTTTAACACTGTTACAAATATGCGCCACACTGTGAACCCACACCAAACACGAATGACAAACTCATTTCGGGAGAACATCCGCACCGTAACACAACATAAACACAACAGAACAAATACCCAGAATCCCTTGCATCCCTAACTCTTCTGGGCTACAATATACACCCCCGCTACCACCAAACCCCGCCCCCCAACCCCGCCCACCTCAACCTCGCCCCCCACACCTCAAACCCCCCCCCCCCAAATCTCCCGAATTCAAAGGTCTCAAGGTTGGCAAGTATGCACTCGACTGCGGCTCCGTTGTTAGTAAACACAAACACGCCCCCCTTCCCTCCCCTCCCCTCCCCACACCCACACCCACACCCACACCCAGGCACACACAGAGCGCGCCTCCGGCTTGTGACACAAGAACATTCAGAAGGACGACACTGCAGCGCTCCAATAAAACACACTCAGATCTTCTGTTTCTAGCCGATACTACATAAAAAATAAAGTAAAATAACGCAGTAACGCATCATGTAGTAACGGTAACTGAGTTACTGAATATAAAAAAATAACGCGTTAAATTACTAGTTATCGCCGAAACTAACGGCGTTACAGTAACGCGTTACAAAGTAACGCGTTTGTTATGGTTTACTGAGAGGAGGTGACGGCAAACAGACACCAGGGGGCAGTATATACAATTATTTATTATATATATAGTCAATATATATATATATATATATATATGTATATATATATATATATATAATAATAAACAATACTACTGAACTAAGGAAATGAAGTGTGAACTAGAATACAAGAGTGTGTAGTGTAAGACTATGTGTGTAGTTAGCTGAAGTGTGTTACCAAGTGTTGAAGAGAGCAAACGAGGCAGTCCATGGGGCAGGCAGGTGATCCGGGGCGAGAGAGAGGCGTCAAAGTCCAGGGGCAAGCGAGGAGTCAAGGAAAACGAAGGAGGCAGTCAAAATCCAGGGCAACGGAAGGTAAACAGGATGTGCGCACCCGTGGGCGTGTCCCGAGGTGCGCACAGACGGATGAGCGGCGTTGGCAGGAGCCTGAGCCGTAACAGTACCCCCCTCCTTATGGACAGCTCCCAGATGTCCTACAAGTCGTACCACAAAAGGCACAGGAAAAAAAATCAAGGGAGGGCGGAGGGGTGAATTGGTGGTGGGTCGCCGACCCAAATGTCCCCGAATCCACCGAGGACGAGTCTGATGGCGGCGGCGAGAAGAACGCCGCTGAAGCCGGCGAGGCGGACGTGATTGGCGCCATGGTGCGTCTCGCCGGAAACGAGGATATGACGTCGTCGGCGGCGTGGAAGCGGCAGACGTCGGCGGCGGCGTGGAGGAAGACGTCATCGGCGGCGTGGAAGCGGCAGACGTCATCGGCGGCGTGGAAGCGGCAGACGTCATCGGCGGCGTGGAAGCGGCAGACGTCATCGGCGGCGTGGAAGCGGCAGACGTCATCGGCGGCGTGGAAGCGGCAGACGTCATCGGCGCCGTGGAAGCAGCGGACGTCAAAGGCGTGGAAGCAGCGGACGTCAAAGCCGGAGACGAGGTGGGCAGCTGAGGAGCTGGCCGAGGTGCTGAAGTCGGCGGAGCAGGCCGAGATGCTGGAGTCGGCGGAGCCGGCAGAAGTGCTGGAGTCGGCGGAGCCGGCAGAGGTGCTGGAGTCGGCGGAGCAGGCAGAGGTGCTGGAGTCGGCGGAGCCGGCAGAGGTGCTGGAGTCGGCGGAGCCGGCAGAGGGGCAGAGGTCGAGGCCAGCCTGGGAGCTGGTGGAGACGTGGGGGCCAGCCTGGGAGCTGGTGGAGACGTGGGGGCCAGCCTGGGAGCTGGTGGAGACGTGGGGGCCAGCCTGGGAGCTGGTGCTAGCTCAGAGGCTAGCCTGGGGACTGGTGCTAGCTCGGAGACTAGCCGAGGGGTTGGTGCTAGCTCGGAGGCTAGCCGAGGGGCTGGTGCTAACTCTGATGCTTGCCGAGGGGCTGGTGCTAGCTCGGACGCTAGCCGAGGGGCTGGTGCTAGCTCGGACGCTAGCCGAGGGGCTGGTGCTAGCTCGGACGCTAGCCGAGGGGCTGGTGCTAGCTCGGACGCTAGCCGAGGGGCTGGTGCTAGCTCGGACGCTAGCCGAGGGACTGGTGCTAGCTCGGACGCTAGCCGAGGGACTGGTGCTAGCTCGGACGCTAGCCGAGGGACTGGTGCTAGCTCGGACGCTAGCCGAGGGACAGGTGCTAGCTCGGACGCTAGCCGAGGGACAGGTGCTAGCTCGGACGCTAGCCGAGGGACAGGTGCTAGCTCGGACGCTAGCCGAGGGACAGGTGCTAGCTCGGACGCTAGCCGAGGGACAGGTGCTAGCTCAAACGCTAGCCGAGGGACAGGTGCTAGCTCGGACGCTAGCTCGGGGACAAGTGCTAGCTCGGACGCTAGCTCGGGAACAAGTGCTGGTAGCGTGGTTGGTGGGTGCGGCCAGGCAAACTGAAAGATCGATGGTAGCGGTCTTGCTGGCCGCAG
Source organism: Nerophis lumbriciformis (assembly GCF_033978685.3). Taxonomy (NCBI): domain Eukaryota; kingdom Metazoa; phylum Chordata; class Actinopteri; order Syngnathiformes; family Syngnathidae; genus Nerophis; species Nerophis lumbriciformis. The sequence goes on along the minus strand of NC_084561.2, from coordinate 21,651,675 downwards.
CTGTGCTACCTCACCAGCACGGCTGTCGGTACCATTCCCCCCCTTCAAAGGCGGATTCCAGACGCTTCCAGTAGACTGAGGAACAGACACTGAAGGTGGAAAGAGGGTGTCCAGGCGGCGAGAAAATTCCTCCTTGCTCACATCACTGCTAAACATGCCTTTCCACGACAGTTTGGCAGGACAAGACAACTCCTCCGGTGTGGAGCGAAAAAAAGAAAAAGACATAGTGAATGGGGCAAGAGGCAGAAAAAATAAATAAATAATCACAGGGGGCGGAACTAAAGTCACTAGGGGCGGGGCTAAGGAACTGTGCCGTCAGGTCCTTTAATAATTTTGGCGGGAACTTACTGTTATGGTTTACTGAGAGGAGGTGACGGCAAACAGACACCAGGGGGCAGTATATACAATTATTTATTATATATATAGTCAATATATATATATATATATATATATATATATATATATATATATATATATATATATATATATATATATATAATAATAAACAATACTACTGAACTAAGGAAATGAAGTGTGAACTAGAATACAAGAGTGTGTAGTGTAAGACTATGTGTGTAGTTAGCTGAAGTGTGTTACCAAGTGTTGAAGAGAGCAAACGAGGCAGTCCATGGGGCAGGCAGGTGATCCGGGGCGAGAGAGAGGCGTCAAAGTCCAGGGACAAGCGAGGAGTCAAGGAAAACGAAGGAGGCAGTCAAAATCCAGGGCAACGGAAGGTAAACAGGTACACCATGAGAAAACTAAGTTCCCGCGCCGATCCTTGGGTCCACTGGTCCTTTATTGAGCTTGCCCTCATCAGACCCAGGAGTGTAGATTGCCGGTGAGTGATTGCAGCTGGTGGCTGCTGCAGGGCGGGGACGCGCGCGGCGCGTCCCTGGATGTGCGCACCCGTGGGCGTGTCCCGAGGTGCGCACAGACGGATGAGCGGCGTTGGCAGGAGCCTGAGCCGTAACAGCGTTAGTCCCAACACTGTTGCTAAGTGCTAAACAAGAAATACAAATTATGTACATAATAAAACAATCACTTACAATATAATTTCTGCTCTCACTGGGATGCTGACTGATGAAATGTTCATACCTTCCTGTTTACTTAATCCTCACACAGGTAAAACATAAATAAAAGGTGGGCGCAAACTATCGTCTTTTCGTGTCTTTCTCGCCGTCTGAGTATAAGTTGAATGTTGGAGTTGACCAACTCTTCGGTATTTGGCTACATCCTTCTACTATACAAGTGAGAAGCAGGATTTATAATCTAGAATTAACTTTCACCAACTCAGAGGCGATGCAGCAGACAGACAATAGCTGCAAAAGCTTGTTAGCGCTCTGTGATCATGGCACTGCTAAAAGTACGTTGTCTGCGTTAGCGCTTATTTTAACAATATTGCTTATACTTGGTTAATATATAGGTCACGAGATGAAAATGGAGTATTGTTGGCGGTTTTTGGATGTTTTGTTTTTAGAGGTCTTCATAGCCGCAATAGTAGACTCTCATTCGCTTCACTGTTAGCCACCTCATACTTGCGGTATTTTATTTACAAATTAGAATTCATTAAAAAAAAGAAAGACATATGTGTTATTGTCTTACATAGTGATTGTGAATGACTGTAATTTAGTTGTAGGAACAGAACTCGTTCGTTACCCAAAACAGGGTTTCCCCTTAATGTAATTGAATGTAACGTGCCCCTGCATTTTTTTATTACCGCCATAACTTAAAAGTTTTTATTACCGCCATAAAAAGTGTTTTTCCTTAAAAACCAATGAAAGTAATATAATATGTTGTAGCCTCCAGAAGAAATCACACAAAGTCTGACACTATTTTTACATTTTATTACCAATCTTATGATAACAAACAACGGCGCAATTCCAACAGGTTTTACCTCCCGTGAAAACACTTTAGTCTCCGTGAGTCTGCGCTTCCCCGGACACACAACAACACTTCTTTATTCTACGCCAATCACCTTTCAGGCACTGACGATGTGTTTGCAATCATGGGAAAAGCTAACATCAAATCCAAACCACACAAACATAAAACATTAACACCAGCTGGTCGTTCCAGTATAAATGGATATATATAGCCTATTATTTGCACACTATTGACAAGTGATGTACCGAAAATTCGACGACAGAATAAAGACCTTGATTACCAAAAACTGTGCTGCCAAAACCGGATGCAAACAAACAACGAACAAAACGCATGCCATTGTCTGGAGCGTTGTCAGCATATCTGCAATGTTGATGTAAATGTAATATATATATATATATATATATATATATATATATATATATATATATATATATATACCTGCGGAAAGCCGTCTACAAAATGAGAAAGTATTAGGAGAAATTCTAATTGGAGCAACAACGCGAAGCAAGTGTGATGTCATGCTCGCTGCAGCTCGCCTCTTTCGTCAGGGACATCAAGGGACAGAAAAAAAGTAAAGTCTCTAAACACAAGTACATTTTATAACATACATACAGTAAAACAAATTTGCACACTCTTGGCATTATCTCGATGAGCTCTAAGAGGTAGTCACCTGAAATGGTTTTCACTTCACTCATGAAGAGAATGCCAAGAGTGTGCAAAGCAGTAATCAGAGCAAAGGGTGGCTATTTTGAAGAAACTAGAATATAAAACATGTTTCCAGTTATTTCACACTTTTTTGTTAAGTACATAAGTCCACATGTGTTCATTCATAGTTTTGATGCCTACAATGACATTCTACAATGTAAATAGTCATGAAAATAAAGAAAACGCATTGAATGAGGAGAAGGTGTGTCCAAACTTTTGGCCTGTACTGTATATATATATATATATATATATATATATATATATATATATATATATATATATATATATATATATATATATATATATATATGTGTGTGTGTGTGTGACCCCGAAAGGGACAAGCGGTAGAAAATGGATGGATGGATGGATGTATATATGTATGTACGTATATATATTTATCCATCCATCCATTTTCTACCGCTTATTGTATATATATATATATATGGGTTAATACTGAATAATAACAGATTTGTTTTTGAATGTACAACCGCTACAATAAGGGCAGCACAGTGGAAGAGGGGTTAGTGCGTCTGCCTCACAATACGAAGGTCCTGAGTAGTCTTGGGTTCAATCCCAGGCTCGGGATCTTTCTGTGTGGAGTTTGCATGTTCTCCCCGTGACTGCGTGGGTTCCCTCCGGGTACTCCGGCTTCCTCCCACCTCCAAAGACATGCACCTGGGGATAGGTTGATTGGCAACACTAAATTGGCCCTAGTTGTCATGACTTGATCTTGGGTGTGTGCTTTTCCGGGATGCAACGGAAAGTTGGCACAGGCGAGACGGGAATGTAGGTGCATGATTTATTTAAACTATCAAAAAAGAATAAACGAAAAGCGCGCGCAGGGGCGGAGGTACAAAACTAGACTATAAACACAAAACTTGCACAATGGCAGAAACTATGAACAATTAAACAAAACTTGCAAACTATGGCTTGAATAAAGAAAACTTACTTGGCATGGACAAAAAAGGAGCAGCGTGAACTATGGACATGAAAAAATGGACAGAGCATAAATGTGGTGTGTCGTCAGGACGAACAACAGAAAATGAAAAGCTTAAATAACACAGACATGATTAACGAAAACAGGTGCGTGACTCAAAACGTGAAACAGGTGCGTGACGTGACAGGTGAAAACTAATGGTTGCTATGGTGACAAACAAGAGTGCACAATGAGTCCAAACGTGGAACAGGTGAAACTAATGGGTAATCATGCAAACAAGACAAGGGAGTGAAAAGCCAGAAACTAAACAAAACATGACTTAAAACAAAACATGATTACACAGACATGACACTAGTGTGTGAATGTGACTGTGAATGTTGTCTGTCTATCTGTGTTGGCCCTGCGATGAGGTGGCGACTTGTCCAGGGTGTACCCCGCCTTCCGCCCGTTTGGGCTATATATTTTTTCCCAAAATTTGCAAATCTGACAAAATAATTAAGCTAAAACCAAATGTCCACTCCAGGGGACGCTGGTTCTCAGAAGGACACAGTACATGTGATGTCATGACGTAAAACCACTTTTGATTGAGTTGAAAGTAACCTTTCCATCATAACCTCTCTGACTTCTCCATAGGTTCCATTGTCTGATGTAGAACCAAGGTGTTGCTCAGTGGAGAAATGAGAAAGAGGAGGAAAAGCTTTGACAGGTGAGCTAATGGCTTTAGGGAAGAAAGGGATGAAGGCGCCGGCAGTGATCTCTTTACACAGATTACAACTTATTAAAATGAGGAATGGATGCAGAGTAAATGAATTGACCTAAAACCCCTGAGTCACTGCCCCCACCCGTGCGTGCGTGCGTGCGTGTGTGTGTGTATGGGTGTGTGTGTGTGTGTATGCAACTGTTCATCCACTCCCATGCTGACTGACAGCCTCTGTTATTGTATAATACTCTAATGGTTGGAGGCAATGAAACACCTTGCAGGCTCAGAAGCTGCCTGCTATAAATTTGGTTTGATGTGAGAGGACAAAAAAAGTAAATAAAATGTAACAACATCTATAAAGATATCTTATAGTATTCACAGTCACTGACTTCCTGGGTAATGTTTCGTATTTCACTTTGTTTTTAGTACATTATTCTATTTGGTGAAAAGCTGTCATGTGGTTAAAAATGACACAAGAGGATGGCAGATAATATGAACTATATAAAAACATTTTTGGGGACATTCTGACAAAGTTACATGTCCAAAATTATTTATATAGTGTGTGTGTGTGTGTGTGTGCATATATATATATGTACACACATACATATATTTATATATATATATATATATATATATATATATATATATATATATATATATATATATGAGGAACTCTTTTTCTATCGTAGTAACACATAGGCATGTTTCGGTATTAGCTGTAAAAGCTAACTACGGCAAGAGATAAACTAGCTTCTACAACAACATGAAATGCGTTTGTGTTTGTAATGCACGACACAGCGATACAACACCAATTTGTAATGAATGGGAAACATGAACAATCATATGAGAGTATCTGTAAAGTATTAGCCCACATTTCATGTTTTGTTTGTACACAGCTGAGCGAGCCAGACAGCGTAAGTACTTTAATGACACGCATGGCGTGCTACATGTTTCATGATCGATATCAAAGTGACTCACTCGATGGACAGTTGTTTGTCTGGTGCAGCTGGCCGGGGACGTTTCCTGTTGATTTTTGGTAATCAATCCATTTATGTCGAAATAGTTTGGCTCCAAGTTCCGTATTTATAGCGTCAAAATCGCTTTAATCCCCCTCTCCTCTCCCGGCTTCCGTCTGCTCCAACATCTCACTCTTCCTTCGTGCTGGCCAAAAATAGTCGTCTTCGTTGTCTGTTACCAAGTATGTCATGATTAGAAAACACACTTGTGTTTGATTCCGGACGTAGGAACACACATGTTGCCGGAAGTCAGACGTGTGCTGCTTTGGAAACAGAAATCAATGCGCGGGATAAATCAATCCCGGAAATTATTAAAATTAAATATTGAACGTTTTACATATTGTTATGAACATATCTGTTATAACATTATATATATATATAAATATATATATATATATTAGGGGTGTAACGGTACGTGTATTTGTATTGAACCGTTTCGGTACGGGGGGTTCGGTTCGGAGGTGTACCGAACGAGTTTCCACATGGACATATTAAGTAGCGTAACGCACGTTGTGTAAACAATGCACACCGAGGCACAACACACGGCATGCTAGCAGCTAATGGGCTACGATAGACTGACCATACGTCCTCTTTTCACCGGCCATGTCCTCTTTTGCGGAGCTGTCAGGGCGGAGTTTCTTAAATGCCTCAAATGTCCGGCATTTTGAGTTAGGGTGGTGTGTATTTTCAACGTACGTTCAGGGTTAAGAAGGGGTTAAAAACAAAACAAATTGTGCGCGCAGCAGCATTCGTGAGGGAGGGGCAGAGACAGAGAGAGCGAGAGAGTTATGATAAATGCGCATGCGTCGCCAGGCTCTGCTTTTTATCTATAGATTTATCAGATTTCATTTTTTATTATCTATAGCATGGGTGTCAAAAGTGTGCCCCGGAGGCCATTTGCAGCCCACAGCTAATGTTTTAAAGGCCCACGGCACATTCTAAAAATACTATTAAAATAAACAAAAAAATAACAAAAGTGAAATAAAAAAACCTTAAAGGTTAAATGTAATTTAAAAAAAGTTGCAATGTTGACTAATAAAACAAAGCTGTTTTTTTTCTTTCAAACTGTCATTGCTCAAAACATAATATTGAATCAAAATCAATGTTATTATGAATTATTGACCTATCCAAGGTTCCGATTACTTCACATCAAATATTCCACTAAGAAAAATATTTTTGGTGGAAGATTTTGCAAATTTGGTAAATAAATAACCAAAAAATGTATATTATATTTAATTTTATTTTCTTACTGTAACGAAAATGAACCGAACCGAAATTTGTGTGTACCGTTACACCCCTAATATATATATATATATGTATACGTGTGTGTGTGTGTGTGTGTGTGTGTGTGTGTGTGTGTGTGTGTGTGTATATATATATATATATATATCAGTGACGTGCGGTGAGGTTGATGGCTGGTGAGGCACTGACTTCATCACAGTCAGATTTACAAACATATGAACCCTAAAGAGTATCTTATTCACCATTTGATTGGCAGCAGTTAACGGGTTATGTTTAAAAGCTCATACCATCATTCTTCCCTGCTTGGCACTCAGCATCAAGGCTTGGAATTGGGGGTTATTAAATCACCAAAAATTATTCCCGGGCGCGGCGCCGCTGCTGCCCACTGCTCCCCTCACCTCCCAGGGGGTGATCAAGGGGATGGGTCAAATGCAGAGGACAAATTTCATTACACCTAGTGTGTGTGTGACAATCATTGGTACTTTAACTTAACTTTAACTTTACACATACAAACTGTAGCACACAAAAAAGCACATTTAATAAAAAAAACGTTATTATGGTCTTACCTTTACTTATAAAATAAATCCATGAGCCGCTATTGTGCTGGATTAATCCCTGACGAGAGTGTTATATCAACTAAAGCCCTCACTTAAACTTTCCACATGCAAGATTGAATCTATTTAAAAAAGTGTAACCGAGGGTTTATAAATGTCGCCTATACTGTATGAAACTACAAAATAACAAACACGGAGGCTCCAGTTTACACGAGGACCACTTTATTTACCTTCTTTCAAAAACCTCCGCAACGTGACATCACTTCCGCTCATAGCGCCTTCAAAATAAGAGCTCAAGGCATATACTGTATAACAGCGCATAACAGGAACTTAACATCACAAAGAGGAAAGCCCATAAAAATAGGTTACAAAAGTTATTTAATAAGAAGCCAAAAAGTGCAAAAACAATAATGTTCGTGTTGGAGGAGTTGTGAATTAGGTACACCTGCAGTCTGCAGGTGTACCTAATGTTGTGGCTCTGCAGTCATTCACAACTCCTCAAACACGAACATTGTTGTTTTTGCACTTTTTGGCTTCTTATGAAATAACTTTTTTAAATAGATTCAATCTTGCACGTGGAAAGTTTAAGTGTGGGCTTTAGTTGATATAACACTCTCGTCAGGGGTTGCCGTGCATTCTACGGCGGGGGTGCAGGAGGCGAGCCTCAGCCAGTGCGTCTTTTGCAGCCGTTTTATGATCGCTCAGCACAAGAAATACGTTACACACATACAGTTGTTGACAAAATACACTGTACATTATATACCTCAGCTGACTAAACTATGGAAATGTATAATATAGTTCATATAGCAATACGGTCTCACTGCACAGCAGACCAGCAGTTAGCCGAGTCCGTCCATGTTGAGGCACTGAGTGACGTGCCTCGACTGGCTGCTGTTCACCGCACCGTCTCTTCTCAGTATTTGAACGGCAAATGTGAAAATTCAGCGATTTTAAATAAAAATAATCTAAAACGGGTGAAGTTAAATGGAAAATAACTTTATAGTATAATCACTGGATACATATAACAATTTAATAATAAAAAAATATTTTTACATTTTTTTTCTTTCCATGTTGGCAGGTGAGGCCCCGCCTCACCTGCCTCTAGCGACTGCACGTCACTGATATATATATATATATATATATATATATATATATATAGATATATATATATATATATATATATATATATATATATATATATATATATATTGCAGTGTGTATATAAAACGTTGCTGGAGAGTTTTGACGTTGTTTTAGAGGGCTTTGAAGGCGACAACGTTGACTCCCATTAGCTGGTCTTCCAAGCGTTTTTTATCATCTTTAAAATAGTAAAAAAAAAAGACATGTTTTTGTCTCTCATAATGATTTTGAACAATAGGCAAAAAAAAAAAAAAGTGCAGCTCCCATTTAACACTCTTACAATTTTACTCTGATTTAAATGCCACAGAAAAAGTTACCAGCATGCTCTATAACGGTGTAAAAGATTGTATAACGAAAATGGGTATGAATTCCTGTTCCTTTTCGGGACAAATTCATTGTTTTACTTCTTCTTGTTTTTTTGCTCTGGATGGCTTTTGTTTTAGTAGTTCTATTTTGTTTGAAATGATCGTAATGGAAATTATTTTTGATATCGTTCAAAGTTGTTCAAATCAATAAAATGGAAAAAAAAAAAAAAAGAATTTGGCTTTTAACTTTATGTATCTTGATTAATTTCATATAATATTTGATACATTCTTTAAATTATTTTTATAGATATTTATGTGGGAAAAAACATATACAGTTAAATAATTATAATTGGTATCAACATTTCAGCTTTTTCTTTTTACATTATTCTTTTTTGTTAAATTGTTCCCATTTTCAATGTATTTTTAGTTTAATTTTATTTCAACAATAAATCATCGAACCCCAAGCTGCAATTGGCCCCGAGGCTGCACGTTTGACACCACTGCAATACCATTTTTGATAAATGCACTTCATCAACATTGAAATTATACTTTTAACATTTGTGCATTAACTTAAAAAAACAAAACTAAAAAAACTCTGCTGTTTGCCACGACAAACGTGCGGTCGTGTGGAAACTATGTCCCTGTATATCCATGCGGTATTTATTTAATCTATTTTTAACAGTTGGATTTATTAAACGAGTCATCAAAGCAACTGATTACAAGTTGAAGCTTTTTTCGAATCAAGTTCATAGGTTTGATCAATTAATTGTTGCTGCCCTAGTGTGTATATGAGTACAATAGGAAAATAAACCAAGAATGAACATTGGAGGAGTAATAGTTTCAACGACATGAAAAATAAAATATATGTGATGCACATGTAACACAAGTGTGAAGGCACACTCCCTCATATGGTGACAGGAGTTGTAGCAGTTTAACAACGACAGAGTGGTGCTTGAATGGTGACACACTTGAAAACACAGAGCAAAGACAATGTTGTCATCAAATGTCACTGTCACCTGATACTTGTGCACGTGAAGGCATGGCAGCAGACCAACAATCATACGACACAACACAGTTGTGCACAAATATCTTCAGTCTACTTAAAGTTTGTGTTGAAGTCATTTCCATATTGTTGTCATACTCATTGGGAAACATTGCTTGACGTATTTGCAACTTGTATCACTGTTAATGATCAAATAACTTTTGCAACATATTCTGATTACCGTAAATGAGATGCAATGTCAGCATGTTCCACACGACTTTGGTAGAAGAAGAGTCAAGCGGAGGTTACGACCGCGGTGTAATCCCAGAAAACCTTTGATGAACTCAAAACGTTGGACACAGCTCTTCTAGAGCGTCCACACAAAGAAGAATAATGATCGTATCATCTGCTCTAAAAGCAGCTGAGCTATGACAATGGTGACCTAGAGGTATGGGGCGGGGGCTCGGGAAACGGCAGTCCGGCCAAGAGTCAGGGCGCCAAGAACTCGCCGCCTTGTCTGCCGCTGTGAAACCTCCATTCACAGCACAACACAACAGCCAGACATCAACTGTGACCCTGTGGGTGTGACGCTCAACCTTTGCCTTAACCTCCTGACTGCCGCTCACAGCTGTGGCTGACCTAATCGGGTGGGTCAGGTCACCAGGTCAGCTAGGGGGACGGAGGCGGGGTGGGATCCGAGGTGACTGGGAATTGACCTGCAACGCCACAACATTGTGACTAGTTCACCTGTAAAGGTTAATTTAGGTTCGCCCTGAAAATTATGAGTATCCATCATTCATTCATTTTCTACCGCTTGTCCCGTTCGGGGTCGCGGGGGTATACGAAAACAAACTTTAGTGCGTGTGCTCTGATAATACGATTCCTTTGGTCAAGTGTGAATTCGAACCCTGTTGTGCACAAGCCAATCAATTTGAGACCACCTGAAATATGGGTGTCGTTCTACTTGCAAGTGAACTTGGCTGAAGTTTGGTTCACTAGCTGCTTACTTTCTGCTGTAACTGCCTGTCCATCTTTACTTCCTAAAGTTTACTAAACACTTATTTCTTCTGTTATTTCAAGCTAGTTTAGCGGCTGGCTTAGCTATTAGCTTGCCTGCTCCTGCTTGCTTCTTCTGTGTTAGAATAGAATAGAATAGAATAGAATATAAAGTACTTTATTGATCCCTGGGGGAAATTCAGCACCACAGTTCGCTCACAATAGACAATAAACACTTACGTATTTTTTACATGTGAATAATATAGTCTATTATACCGCATTATTCACATGTGAATAATATAAATACAGTCTATTATACAGCATTATTCACATGTGAATAATATAAATATACATTTACAGTACATGTACAGTCAAAAGGAACATATGCGTTATACAGTCTGATTGCTGTCAGTATGAATGACAAACATGAACATAATAAACATTTCAACATGTTTAGCCTCGTTCTCATCTTCCAGTGATAATAAAACTTAAGAACTGTGGTTTATTTGCCCAAATGGAAGATTGAAGATGGAGATAGACAGACTTGGCATCAACAATAGAAATTAAGTTTACAAATGTGGACGATTCTGGGAGAATCAAAACATAAGGCCCGGTTCCCATCGATACTCGTTTGGGTGGCATCCTGACCAGACTCGTAAGAATGAAATACTATTTTTTACAAGCTTTTTGGGAAATCTAGGCTGGCAAATAAAGCAGAATATAAAAATAACCTGCATCATTTTGACATCCTGGAATAGTTAAGTTTTGTCATGCAATTTCCCCAACCATGTCTTTACGTTATGCACAGTTGTGAGTGCCAGCTCAGTTCAGCTCAGGGCTCAAACCAGGCTCCCCAGCAAATGGGAGTTAAGTGCAGCAGCACTAGGTGGTGAGCTAAAATGCTCTGAGCTGTTCTCACTGCATACTATCGCACAGCGTTACAACCTGGCAAACGGGGCACGGCACCGGTGTAACACTTTTGATTCTAGCTTCTAAGTCCAGCTGGGGGCTTGAACTACGACCATGGACTCCATGGCCATAAGAGACTTAAGCATTGTTAGACAATGAGCTAAAAGCGCTGACCTGTAAGCTCATTGTCCAGAGCGGCTCTTTTGACGTCAGGAAGTGCGGTACAAGGACACTAGCTGGCATTCGGTACACACACAGTATGTTAGTTACTGCACAGCCTTTGTACCCATGACAAAAATACCAGTGTGAATGCTAAGCTGACTGCAGTAGCCAACGAGCTCGTCTTGTTGTGCACTTAAGATGTCAGGGACATACACCAGCACATCTGCACTAGGATTGCATAACAGCTAACCTGCACCAAACTCCGACAATGCAGACATGTATAGGCTTAAAGCAAGAACTCATGTCCATCGCAATAAAGACAACTAGTACATTGAGGCTGAGGCAGGAAAAGATCCATCCATCCATCTTCCTCCACTTATCCGAGGTCGGGTCGCGGGGGCAGCAGCCTAAGCAGGGAAGCCCAGACTTTCCTCTACCCAGTCACTTCGTCCAGCTCTTCCCGGGGGATCCAGAGGGGTTCCCAGGCCAGCCGGGAGACATAGTCTTTCCAACGTCTCCTGGGTCTTACCCGTGGCCTCATCCCGACCAGATGCCCAACCTCACCTGGCTCTTCTCGATGTGGAGCAGCAGTGACTCATTTCGGCCGCTTGTACCTGTGATCTTGTCCTTTGGGTCATAACCCAAAGCTCATGACCATAGGTGAGGATTGGAACGTAGCTTGACCGGTAAATTGAGAGCTTTGCCTTCCGGCTCAGCTCCTTCTTCACCACAACGGATCGATACAGCGTCCGCATTACTGAAGACGCCGCACCGATCCGCCTGTCGATCTCACGATCCACTCTTCCCTCACTCGTGAACAAGACTCTGAGGTGCTTGAACTCCTCCACTCGGGGCAGGGTCTCCTCCCCAACCCGGAGATGGCACTCCACCCTTTTCCGGGTGAGAACCATGGACTCGGACTTGGAGGTGCTGATTCTCATCCCAGTCGCTTCACACTCTGCTGCAAACCGATCCAGTGAGAGCTGAAGATCACTGAAGATATCGGACCAAAAAAAACCTGCATTTTTTTTGTAATTTAATTGACCTCCTTTAACACGAACAGAGCAGAGTTCTGTGTGGCACTTTTTGTGTCATTGGTCCTTTGCTGCACACTCACCATTCGGGGCATGTTGAGTGCAACATTCTAAGTGTGACATTTAAGACCTCAAAATGTAAAGTGTAAATATGGAAGTGAAGTGCATGCGTGGAGACACAGCCATGCAGTTGTTCCTGAAGCATCATAGTACGGTCTCTTCCCTCCTCCATTCTGAATCTTCTACAGATGCCTTTGACGTTCCACTCTGGATGTGCTGACTCTCCATCATGGCTGCCATCTTCTGCTCCAGCTTCCACATTTGCTCCCGGTACTTCCTGCGAATGTGTCGGTAAGAGCTCAGGGCCTTACTGAAATGCAGAACATCCAATCAGATTCAGTTTTACACATCATTTATGAAAATCACATGTGTATTTGGCTTATTTTTTGTTCGAGTATTAACACATATTCCTAGACCCTATTTATGAAAAAATATTTAATATCTCTCTCTTTTGCCCTACTTTTGCAAAAAAGGGGCTCAAACAGGCGCTTTTGATGTTTCGGATTTTCATGACGTCACTAAGGAAAAAAAAGGTTTCCCTAACTGTCTTTTTAATTACTTTTGTTCCGCTGCTAGCTAGTGGAGCAAAAATACAGTACGGGCCTGTTCTACTAAGATCCAAATACCACCCACGAAACAGCGTGGGCAAACTATGAAATTGCGTGTACTACAGACGTACTAAATATAGACGCAGAACAATTTCATTCTTGAAAGATCACACTGCATGTGCTATATAATTATATTTGCATCCCAGTATTGTGGTTGTTCTGATGATCAGCATATATTCTGCATATCCATAAAGACAGACATGCTAAATGGATTGCGTGCCTTTTTTTGCTCACGGAAGAGATGCAATCCAGCTGTGTGTGCTATCAAGTTTGCGCCTGTTTTCATACAGACCTTAAGTGTATACATCACTTCACAAAGGACAGCTTTAGGGAGAGAAAAAAAAGGCTTCGTTACCTTCTTAAAAAGATATCTATCGATCCGTCAGTCTGATACAATTGTGGGAGTGGCAAGTTTGATTTGTTTTTTTTCAGTGAATAGACTAACCTAGCATGATGTTGCTGTTAAAATATGGAAGGTTGTAGCAGTTGCCAATGTGGTGGTTTGAGAATAACACATTACTTTTTCAAGCACCTTTTTATTGTTCGACTGCTAACATAAAATGCTCCAATCAGGAAGTGCTAATTGGCACTGGAACATTTTATAAACCACACCCCCACCTGAGGTCCACTAGGTGTTGTTGTTGTTTTTTTTAAAAAACCTTTATTTACCCAGGAAAGGTCCCATTGAGATCAGGAATCTCTTTTTCAAGGGAGTCCTACACTTGGACATTGTCGAAGTGTATACCACAATGTTAGCGTTTTAGCTCTCCTAGCTATGCTAGTGTACATTTTTATGTTTCGTTGTTGTACTGTATGTGATAAATCTCATCTATTACGTTGGACATGTGCAACATTACTGTAAACAGTGGATGGTCGCCTATATTTGGATTTCTTATTGAACTTTTACTTTTTTTGTGGGAAAACCTGCCCATTCGTACTTTTTTCTCTCAAATAAGCCTTTTTTTCTTCTTCAGAAAACCCATCTCGTTTGCGCTAAGTCGTTAATAATGCATGCAGTCAATACCGTATAAGTATACATACATATATATACTCTATATATTTTTTAACGCCTTGAATAAATGACTGTTTTTTGGAATAGTATAACAAAATAAACCCATATTTTAAATCATGCTTTTAATGTCAGTTAGACCATATTTCAGTCATCATATTTTATTTTTATTATTCATATTTCTTAGCAATACATATGGTTCGGTACTCAGGTGGTCTGGATGGAAAATGATTAGTCTTGCCAAAGATTAATAATCTTAATCTAATTAATCAAGATTTTTAATTTAGATTAATCACATTTAGTCACAGGTTATTACATTTTAAAAAGCAGCAATATTTGAACAAAAATACAATCTTATTAAATGTTTAAATGACAATGTGAAACGACGTGGTCGCATAGTGATGCGGGTGTGGTTCTCCCAAGGATGCAGACGGCTTCGGACACAGCTTGCAGGTAGGAAAATGATTTATTTTAAATATAAATCATATGGTGAATAACAAAAGGACATGCACGTAGCACAAAAGGCAAAACAAAAGGACTAGCGTGGGAGCTAGCAGGCACAAATAGCATAGCGTGAAAAGCTAGCAGAATCAAAGTAGTCGTTAACAGTTGTATGGGAACAAACTAGGAAGCCAGACCGAGTGAGGCCAGGGCAAAGACTAAATAGCCCTCCGATTAGTGCCCGGGCAACAGGTGCGCGTCCCGAACACTAACCAGAGGCAGGTGAAAGTAATCAGTTGACATGGCAACTGAACACAAACAAAATCAAGGTGCTGAAAACATGTGACTCAAACCTAAACAAACTATGATCCGGGCAGCGGATCGTAACAGTACCCCCCCCTTAAAGGACAGATTCCAGATGTCCCTTGACACGAAATAAAACTAGAACCCAAAAAACAAGAAACAGTTCAAGAGTCCAGGGAGGGTGGAGGGAGGATTTGGTGGTGGGTCGCCAGGCCACGTGTCCCCGAATCCACCGGGGAAGAGTCAGGTGGCGGCGGCGAGTGGAACGCCGCTGCCGCAGGCGAGGCGGGCGACCACGGAAAGGCCACATTCGTGGCTGCCGAGAAGGTGGGCGTGAGTGGCGCCAGAAGTTCAGCAGCCGGAGAGTTCTACGACTACGTCTCGGGTGTCGCTGCTGTTTGCGCCACTGGCGTCCATAAACAAACCTCCGAGAGCGCCGCTTGCGAAGCCAGACCACTCGAGGTCGCTGAGGCGAAGACGAGGAGAGAGCAGACGTCGCCGTGGAAACAGGAGGAGCCGACGTCGCCGTGGAAGCAGGAGGAGCCGATGTCGCCGTGGAAGCAGGAGGAGCCGACGTCGCCGTGGAAGCAGGAGGAGCCGACGTCGCCGTGGAAGCAGGAGGAGCCGACGTCGCCCTGGAGGCAGGAGGAGCAGACATCGCCGTGGAGGCAGGAGGAGCCGTCGTCGCGGCAGCTGGTGCAGGTACTGGTGCAAGTCTTGGAGCCGCGACTCGTGCTAGCCTCGGAGCCAGGACAGGGGTTGGTCTTGGAGTCGGCGCTGGCGTGAGAACCAGCCTTGGAGCCGGCGCTGGTGTGGGAACCAGCCTTGGAGCCGGCGCTGGTGTGGGAACCAGCCGTGGAGCCGGCGCTGGTGTGGGAACCAGCCGTGGAGCCGGCGCTGGTGTGGGAACCAGCCTTGGAGCCGGCGCTGGTGTGGGAACCAGCCTTGGAGCCGGCGCTGGTGTGGGAACCAGCCTTGGAGCCGGCGCTGGTGTGGGAACCAGCCTTGGAGCCGGTGCTGGTGTGGGAACCAGCCGAGGAACTTGGCATGGTGGAGCTTGACGTGGTGGAGGTACTGGAGACGAAGCTTGGTGTGTCAGCCGAGGTGCAGGAACAGGTGCTAGCCGAGGTGCAGCTGGAGGTGGCCTAGCTGGCGGTTGTGGCTTAGCAGGCCAAAGGACTGGTGGCGGTGGCCGTGCAGGAGGTTGCGGCTTAGCACGCTGAAAGACTGGTGGCGGTGGCCGTGCAGGGGGTTGCGGCTTAGCACGCCGAAAAACTGGTGGCGGTGGTCGTGCAGGAGGTTGCCGCTTAGCACGCCAAAAAACTGGTGGCCGTGGCCGTGCAGGAGGTTGCGGCTTAGTACGCCGAAAGACTGGTGGCGGTGGTCGTGCAGGAGGTTGCCGCTTAGCACGCCAAAAAACTGGTGGCGGTGGCCGTGCAGGTGGTTGCGGCTTAGTACGCCGAAGTTGTGCCACCGCACTAGCACAGTTCCCAGTACTAGCCCCCCCCTCAAGACGCGGATACCAGACGCGCTCTTTGCGGTTTGGAACCGTCTTCAAGGGTGGGTGGGGGGAGGTATGGAGGGGGGTATACTCTTCTTCAAATTGTCCAAATTGACTATTATCATCCCCCACTTGAGATTGGGTGGGAGCACAGGGGGAAAAAATATGTGCAGTGGGCGGAGCAATAGTCACTGGGGGCGGAACCAAAGTCACTGGAGGTGGAGTCTGAAAATCAGAATGTGACTGACTAGACTTACACTTAATAAAAATGTCCTGATAATGTCTTATCTTAGAATGAAAGTCATTTGGTATTGGCTGACAGAAAGAATTAGAAGATGGAAAAAAAAATTCTTGCTCAATGATGTCATCGGGAGTGGGCGGAGTTACCTCTTCGGGGGGCGCCAATGAAATGACGTCATTGTTGCAATTGTCCATGTGACTGACAGCCCAATCGGAAAACTGTTTGGCGAAGTGGCCGATTGGGTTGCCAAACATCTGAGGAGGGGAAGTTTGAGCTGCATGTAGCTTGCTTCGGTCCGGGGGAGGAGTTTGCAGGAGCGGCGCGTCTTGACAGCGAGGGGAAGACCTTCTGGCCGGCTTCCGTCTTCGCTGACGCGTCCCGTACTGCGGGGGTGTGGCGATGTCCTCGGGCCAAACGGAGTGGATTGGGACCAGCTTTCCTTTGGGACCCCATATCAGGTCCTGGCGCTCCGAGGGGGAATAGCGAAGAGTTTCCGCCTCCATTGCTCGCAACACCTCCCACGTACCTTCGTCAAACTCCTCAATGGCTGCTGCGGGAGAATTGTTATTTGCTGGCTTCCTACTGAAACGACGTGGTCGCATAGTGATGCGGGTGTGGTTCTCCCAAGGATGCAGACGGCTTCGGACACAGCTTGCAGGTAGGAAAATGATTTATTTTAAATATAAATCATATGGTGAATAACAAAAGGACATGCACGTAGCACAAAAGGCAAAACAAAAGGACTAGCGTGGGAGCTAGCAGGCACAAATAGCATAGCGTGAAAAGCTAGCAGAATCAAAGTAGTCGTTAACAGTTGTATGGGAACAAACTAGGAAGCCAGACCGAGTGAGGCCAGGGCAAAGACTAAATAGCCCTCTGATTAGTGCCCGGGCAACAGGTGCGCGTCCCGAACACTAACCAGAGGCAGGTGAAAGTAATCAGTTGACATGGCAACTGAACACAAACAAAATCAAGGTGCTGAAAACATGTGACTCAAACCTAAACAAACTATGATCCGGGCAGCGGATCGTAACACAATGTTTAAGATACTTTACTTGAATGTACGTCATTTATTTGCTCAAAACTTAGTAACAGTTTTATCTAAAGTCCAGCATACACACCAGTGGGAGTCTCCTCACTCATCTTTGCACTGACGTATGCATTGACCTGATCACTGACCGCCTTTCAGGATACCATTTGTGGTTAAGGTAAAGGAGCATGTGCGCTCAAAATAAATTGCGTGATTAATCTGTGCGTATACATGATTAATGCAATATTTTTTTGTGGTTAATCGCATGCGTTAACACGTCTTTTTTTGACAGACCTTATGAATACGCTATAAAGTACATTGCGCAGTGACGGTTGCATAGGTATTAGATGGCGGCGCCCTGTGTGGCTGCGGTAACGCTCGCTATTGACTTTCAACTTTATTGCCATCTGGCGTCAAAACGTGCAGCGAGAGCGTGTGGTCATGTCATTACTGGTATTACATCAGGAACGCAGTCTGGATTATATATTAGACAAACACATGAATCATGTCGGAGGTGGCGGTTGTCGCGGCAACCTGACAATCAGTCTAAACTGTAGCGTTACTGATGCCATGTTTTCCTATCGGTCATCTTTTGTTAACATTCATTAGTGGTGATTACTTAGACATTTTACAACTTAAAATGTGTTTGATAAGCATGTGAGACATATTATAGAGCTATATTTGTGTTGTTGCTGTTATTATACAGCTGTAATAATAGCGAGGGGAAATAAAGAGCACAATAGTGCTTCAAGGGACCACACTGGGCGTGGACAAACACAGTTTATTAGCATTAAAGCCTATAGCCACACAAAAAGGCTTACCAAAAGCATAAAGACTAGATTTGAAACATTGATTGTTGGTTTGTTTTTTACCTGTGAGCTTGTGTGAGCCTTGCAACATGCTCATCATTGTCTCTCCTGTTGGAGGCACTGTCTGTGAGGGTCGGGTCATAAACTAAAGCCAGTCTCTTCTTTAGGGCTTGCTCCCTAAAACAAAATCGTACGAGAACCAGATGAATGTAGAATTTGGAACTCTTAAAGGTGCTGTTTGCAATTTCCTCATAGTAACATACTTCAAAGCAAAACATATAACAAGAACAACAATGGCTAGGTTATGGTACGTTACCATTAGTGGTTTAACAGAACACATTTGTTTGAAAGGTGTCTATATTTTTTACATTTACAAAGCTTATGTAATACAATTTTTACTGGCCCGAATAAAATGATTGGTGTTTACGGGGGTCAATCACACGGTCTCGTCAACTCGTCAAGTAGGGAGCATGTGCACACATACAAAAGCAGTCATGTTGTTGTTGTTATGATAGAATATTCATTCAAGTTGCTTTTATTGGCTAACAACACCTAAAGCTACGGCGCGTGCATGTGTTTCGTACGTGAAGACGTAAGATACTGTGTAAAATACATTTAGTTGGCGCCCTCTAGGCATCTGTGTAAATGTTGCAAACAGACCCTTTAAGTCCTTTCAAAAGGAAGAGTTTGATCTCTTGAGGTCAGACCCAAATGCATCTTAAAACCAAAACAAACAAACAAAACAAGGCCTGAGGAACAATTTCAAAAGACTGCCAGGTGTGACGGATTGCGGATGTGTGTGAAAATTTCTGATTAACAATCATCTCACCTCTGAAGGACTGCCTGCATCTCTTTTAAAATGGGCCTGGTCTTGAGCCCAGTCACGTCACCATCGCTACATAGTTTAGCAGCATTGTCACACAGCCTCTGGAACATTCACATGCAAACACAAATATTGTTTATGTTTGACATTCAGTTATCACTGTGGTATATTAGCAAGATTACCAAAAATATATTTGTGAATTGCACATTGACAATGGATTCATTTTATAATCATGAAATCAAGGTAAAACAAGGTAACATAAGACATGAATGATCTGAGTGTGGATAAGGATAGGAGATATATACTGTATAAACTCCAGCAGCGGTGGCAAAAGTGCATACCTGTAGAAATAAAATGAAACAAGAAAAACCTTGAAAATAGCAAATAGGCACACTGTAAAGAGAAAAAGCTGAAAAGTTTGATATGAATAATTAATCCTATCACAAAGTTTTGTTTTTAAAGGGGAACTGCACTTTTTTAAAATTCTGCTTATCATTCACTATCATTATGTAATACAAGAACAAATCTGTTTTTCTTTTTTAATACATTCCAACTAGTTAATAAATGCCATCAAAAGTCTGCTTAAAATGGAGCCAATGGGAGTGGCTCTATTCTGCCTGTAAATCACATAAAAAAAGATCCAAACACTTCCATTACGTTTTTATATACATGCTGTAAGTATGTATGTACTGTAGTAACATACACATTAACATGTAATAGTCATAAATTTAGCTAATTTCAAGCATTTAAGCATTCATTTCACAAACGCATCACAACATTTGCTTTTTCCGTCAACATCACAGATTATTACTCACTGCAGACTTCATGAGAGCCACAAACATAATAAAACATCACTTACTGTCCAAAGACTACTCTCACTGGGATGCCGACTGATGGGATGTTGATATAGTCCCGTTTAGATGAAGAATGACACCTAATCCTCGCGAAGAAAAAAAAGGCATAGAACCAAGCATCTTTTTGTGCCTTTCTCGCCATTTCAGGCTCTAAATTGGATGCCTAAGTTGACCAACTTGTCGGATGATGTCCTCATCCTTCTACTATCGAGGTGAGAGGCATTATTTATGATCTACAATAAACTTTCAGCAGCTCCGAGGCGAGAAAGCAGCTCACCAGCTCAAGACGTCAGTAGAGCAGCAACAAGCTAGTTAGCTCTCTCTGACAATGCGCTGCTAAAAATAGTTTAGCGCTTATATTAACAATATCACTAATATTTAGTTACGATGTGTAAATGGAGTATTGTTGGAGTATTGTTGGCACTTTCAGGATGGTTATTTAGACATTGACTCCATTGTAAGCGGACTTACTCATAAATAAGCGAAAACAAAAGTCCGCTTACATATGCATTATGCATTAAAAAAAATTACATCGGTCTTATTGTCTCCCATAGTGATTGTGAATGATAGGAAAAATTCCAAAAAAGTGCAGTTCCACTTTAAATATGCATTCCTACAAATTCATGACTCAGCGTTTGCGACCCTGCAAATTAACACATTTTTGATCACTTTTGTTTATTTGTGAAAACACCCTCCAATTAAATGTTTTTCTCCTTTTTATTTAATTTTTCAAAAAACCCATCTCATTCGCCCTAAATCGGTAATGTTTTTAATGAAAATGTGATAAAAAAGAATAAAATGCCAGCATAATATTTAACCACATACATCGTACACATGTGTGAGGTTTCAATGGCTGAGCGCTTTTGTTTTTACTTTACACTTCCTGCTGGTGGCGCCACATCCATGGGAAAGGACCATTTGACGCTGGGCGTCTCTAATTCACTTGTGTGTTTGTTTTTGGTGTGGATTTTTATGATCCTAAAGTTGTATTTACGCCCTACGATGCCGCCCAAACGCCCTGCAACTTCTCACGATTTAAATGGCATCAATGAAGAGATATGAGGAGTGTTATTGTAGCTGAGTGTAAATGTAACGATAAACGGTAATAATGGTAACCGCTGTAAAAATTAAAATGAATGAAAACCGTGACAGATAACTGCACTTTGATAAACGCACGGACCTAAATGCTAACATGAAAACAAGAGACATTAACATCTTCCTTTATTAAGAAACAACAATATAAATGTATATAAACACATTACTGTCTGAGCAACTAAGCTATTTAATTGTGCACATTAAACCTACAAGTTGTACTCTCTTGAAACAGAGCGATCGTTCTATACGCAGAAGAATTTGAGACAAAGGTGTTTTTACGTAGGACACCACAACGCCCGCCAGAAATAATAAATAATAATAATACATTTTATTTGCTATGCACTTTTCATTTAAATAAACCTTTAAGTGCTTCAGTACAAACCATTACTCGATTACTGAAATAATTTATATCTGTAGTCAGAATATATACTGTATATATCTGAAATATCTCAGAGTGGTGTCCCACAACCTTTGTTTTTTGTTGTTTTTTTCTTAGTATAAGGCCCTTGGTGGAATAATTGGACCAACTGGAAGTTAAATGGAAATAAAAGAGTAACGCCCCATTTCTATAAGTTCTTCCACACCAAATTAATCTGAACATGTCTTTATAGACCTTGTTTGGTGGAACAGAAAAGGGTCTTTCCTAAACTGAAATTGTCCAAACGGTCTTGCTAAAATGAAGACTTCCAATGAAGGACTGACTGAGATTAGAAGCTATGTACTTTGAAAGCGTGAAAGGTGTGTGAAATCTGTGCTGCAGCCTCCTCAGCCCAGTAGAGGACCTTCTTTGACCAAAATATCCCTCTTGGCCTGGAGGGATTCTGCTTTGGTAGATAGATGTATGATTTCCCATGTGGGACAGCCAGATTTGAATCGGGTATGTCACAAAAGACCAACGTCCTGTTCCCTCTTGTACACTTCACCTTGACTTTGTATCACAAGAAAATTAAAAGTCAACGTGTGCTACCTGTTGTTCCATCTTACAGTCCTCCAGCTCATCTCGGAGGCTTTCTGGAATACACGCTCCAGATGCTTCTTGGGTCTTTTGGGCCACCAAACTCCATTCCAGACACCTCAACTCTTTCTCCTTCAGACGGATGAGGGCACGCAGGTCTGACATCTCCTCCTAAAAAAAAGCAGAATAGGCTTTAGTAGACTTTGTCCAAGTGCCCGTTGTGTTTAAAAACAGAATTCCATGTGCAGTATTGACTGGATGATAGACAACCTTAAATAGAAGATGGGTTTTTGGAACAGAATAACAAAAATAACCTTTTTTGACCTTAAGGTCCGGGACCCACTCAAATGTTAACACTGAATTAGTAACCTTACTCTTGATTTTAATCATATTCAATAATATATCTATAAATCAATCAACGTTTACTTATAAAGCCCTTATTCACAAGTGTCTCAAAGGGCTGCACAAGCCACAACATCATCCTCGGCTCAGATCCCACATCAGGGCAAACCCCCCCTTTGGGTGACCGGTGCAATGGATGCCGAGTGGATACGGTTAATAACGGTAGACTAACTTCATATTTCTTACCTATGTTTTTGGTTCAGTTGTCTGGTGTTCTGGATCAAAAATAGTTCTGTCAATTTTTAAATCTGATTGATTACACTTGAATTTGGATTAATAATGATTATTCACAGGTTATTACTAGCTTCCATAATTGAAATCAACCTACAAAAAGACTCCAATATATAGACACAAATGCAATGTTATTGTCGGAATGTCATACAGCAGTGCTTCTCAAGAATTTTTTGTTATGCCCCTTTTGGGGACATATTTTTTTTCAGTTTCACAGCTCTAAAAATAATTTACTTAAAGTTTGTCATGTGACCAAAGTCAGCGCGGAAAATATGTATACATAATATAGGGACATGAATGGGTAGTTTATGTGACTTTTTATCTGATGAAACAACATGTTTATACTCATGTCATTATTGATCTACAGTGGTACCTCAACTTAAAGAGGTCATACTATGTTTATTTTCTACCTTTAAAATACTTCCTTGTGGTCTACATAGCATGTAATGGTGGTTCTTTGGTCAAAATTTTGCATAGATTTTGTTTTACAGACCATCTTCAAGCTGATTTCTGACCATTCCTTCTTATTTACGTGCCTCCACTTGGACTGCATCTTCTCTCCGTAAGCCATGTTGTAATTTTTAACGCTTCCATTGGAGTCTACTGACAGATTTAATTTAGAACTGTACGCTACTTTATATTAGAAATGGCAACAGCGCAGGATACATGTGCTTGTACGAACCAGTCTGCCCCACAACAAGAGGATAGAAAAAAAGCAGGAACTTATTGACTACAGCATTGGACTACAATGGCAGAATCGCACAAAGCAGGTTGGGTAAATTTCTACCAAATATGGATATATTTGCTGACGTAACAATTGGGAAAATGTCATAATTGGGGCAAATTCCAAATGGTTCGTTGGAGGAAGTATGAAGAAAGGCAAGATTGATATATGATTTATGCCTTCGTGGTTTGATTTCTAATTTTTGGGACTAATGCCGATCCCAAATACAAAAAGACTGGTAACAATGGGTTAGAAAAGTTGTTTTTGCATAATAGGTCCCCCTTATGAGTTCCTCAACTTAAGAGTGTTTTGAGATAAGAGCTGTTTCTGGGCTATTTTTTATGCTTTAAGTTGTAAGCAAACAAGCATCCCTGCCATTAGTTTGTGTAGCGAATGTTACAGTAAACCCCGTAAGGCCTGCCCAACATCCTGGTCTTACTCATTAGCAAAAAATAAATCATCAAAAATATGATTGAGCGTGTTGTCAACTTGGTAAAGCAAGTCAAGCTTAACACTGCTAGTCTGCACCATACTGGAGCAGAATGAGTCTAACACCAGCCAAGAATGTTAATATAATATCTAAACGGCGGACATTTATCCATGAAAATATGGATAAGCTGCTGATGGTGTGTTTGACAGAAGGAGATGTTGTAGAAGTCAAGGTAAATGCTGTACATGATATTACATTACTTCATGAAACTACTGTAGTTTGCAGTACATTCTATTGTATTGTTTTCATACATATTTTTTTCTTTTTAAAAGGCATGTTACATGATCAAATTGTGCTGGTTTGGGGAGTCGAGCACTGATTAAATGTATTTCAACTATTTTTAATGGGAAACGTTGACTTGAGATACGAGTGTGTTGGGACTACTGTTTTGGTACTACTGTAAAATCAACTCCTACCCTGGCTGTGGTGATCTCATGGATCACAGACGTCTTATCTCGCTTGATGTTATCTTTAGTCAAGTGTCCCCCTTGCAGCCCAGCGGGGGAACCAGCGTCCGGGTTCAATTTAACCTCCACTCCTGCACGCGGCTTTGAGAGGCAAATGGCCGCCCGGTCCCTTTTCAGGCGCTCGATTAGCTCATGGAGCGCAACCTTTCGTTCACTGAATTCAGTAGTCCTGGGGTTACAAAAGGTCAATAACAGGATGAAAAATAATTGAATATAATATGAAGACATTTATTATGTATGTGGCAGGGTGCCCTTCACAACATCACCTCTGTGTTGTATGTGTTTCCATCTCCTTGGTGGCCTCTGTTGTAAAGGAGGTGGACAATTCCTCACTTGCCATTTCCCCGCGTTGAGCTGACGGGCTGCCGGGCAGCTGAGTGACATCGACGGCCTCTGACGACGAGATAAAAACAACAGTTGGGAGTCGGCCAACGACAACCGCTCGCGCAATGCGTGTACATTAATAAGTGGTATTCAAACACCTGCTGCGTCGGCCTGCACAGGAACTCTCTGAGCCTCGTAAAGCGCCAGCAGCTCGCCGTATGCCTCTTCACACTCCTCACTGGGACAACACAAGCACAATGTCACACGGTGCTATAATGCCGACAACAAGGCTGTTGTGTCTACCAGTATCTGAGAGCCAGGTGCATGGCCGAACAGTCGGCCTCGAGCCTCTTAAATGTAACGCTGATCTGCTCAAACTCTGCCCTCTTTCGCTCCAAAGCAACAGTGAGACGTTCATTCCTGGCTCTCAGCTTCTCAATGTACCTGTAAGACACCAGGGGATTATAATTCTACAGATACTCCCTGTGTGCATGAACATTCTAATGGCAAAATTATGAATACGCCTCAAGTATTTTTTTATTGACTTAGGTCAGGGTCCCAAATTAAAATGTACCCCAACTGAGTGTTTTGAGATAAGAGTTGCCTCTCGGCTAACTGTTATGCTTCAAGTCTCAAGCAAAAATTGGAGTTACAAACATCTCCGCCATTAGTCGGCCTATTAAATGTCACAGTTAACCCCAAAAGATCCACCAAAACATCTGGTCTTACTCGCTAGCATTAGCTTATAGCTAGAGATCGACATAACTTTGTTTTTCCAACTATGAGATGGAAGAAAGCGGGCGTGAAGGACAGTGCTGAGAGGAAGTGGATGATTGTCATTGAATCAAAGAAAGAAGTCATCAAAAACATAGAAACTTTGTGAAACAACTGCTAGTCTGCACCCGCTAAAGCAGAATGGGTAACGCTGGCCAAGATTGGTAAAGTAATGTCTAAACGGCGGACATTAATCATTGAAAATATAAAAAAAGCTGCAGATAGTGTGCAGCTGGAAGGAGATGTAGAATTCCACTCTCCAAGGTAAATACTGTAGATCAGTGGTGCCCAACCATTTTTTGCACCACGGACCGGTTTAATGTAGACATTATTTTCAGGGACTAGCTTTGGCTTTCCACTTGTGCCAAATAAATACAGCAAAAATAAGTGCATGAATAATACAACAGGAATTAGTGGGAGCCCTGGGCTTGTTATTTTGCAATAAGATCTGGGGATTGCACATGGAAATCAGCCTTTGGCTACAACCCGTCACATTTATGTTTTATATGTTCATTAATGTGCATTTTATCATGTCACAAAGTTATAACAAATGGCAACTTCCTATGAGGAGTTTTATTGTACATCTATAAACAAGCTTATTGGTGTGTCTAGTGGGACAGGCGATAGTTAAGTCAGAGAAAATGCAGTCGTTTATAAATTATTCAATATTTCTCTGCGGCCCGGTAGCAAACGCATCACGGATCGATACCAGTCCCCGGATTGGTGGTTGGGGACCTCTGCTGTACATTATTATTACATTACTTCAAAAAACTACTATAGATCTTTGTAGTACATTATTTTGTATTGTTTATCATACAGTACAATATTATCTAAAAGTGTTTTTCCCTTGTTAAATGTTAAAACTGTGCTGTTTTGTAGGAGCCAAACACAGATTAAATTGATTTAAATTAATTTCAATGGGAGACGTTGATTTGAGATACAAGTGTTTGAAGTTAAGCGCTCCGTCACAGAACCAACAAAGCTTGAGGTACTACTATATTCACTTCAGAATCATTTTAACCATGTGACTAAATGTATTAACTACTTCTGACAGAAGTTAAAGCTGTGTTTCTAATTTTTTTTCCTGTTACGCACTCCCTAGGAACAAGAGAACATTTTGCCCAACCCAACCTTCCACTCTCTTCCGCGACTATAAAAAGTATAATTTGTCTATAAAGTTGTTATAAGTACACTTCTGCATATCATTGTATCCTTAACATTAATG
This sequence comes from Nerophis lumbriciformis, assembly GCF_033978685.3. NCBI lineage: Eukaryota > Metazoa > Chordata > Actinopteri > Syngnathiformes > Syngnathidae > Nerophis > Nerophis lumbriciformis. The sequence continues at coordinate 21,624,746 of NC_084561.2, read as the reverse complement.
TCAATGAAAAAGAAAGAAATATAGATCAACTTACACTATAAAAAATAACATTATTAACATCAGCTTGCCTGGAATTCTTTTTTTTAAATCCTAATGCAAAATATTATTATTTTTTGACTGAAATGAACTATTTTATATTTAAAAAAAATACATCTAAACAAACTTGATGAATAATAATAAATTCAAATTGATCAGCAATATTATCTCAGGAGCACAATATAATAAACAAATTAACCTACAATCAAAAATTAAGAAAACAATTTGTGCTGATTTACAAAAAAAATCTAAATAAAGTCAAGATTAATGGCTACAATGAGTACGTTCTGTAGTGCACAGCTTTTCGAATATCATCATGCAGCGCCAGCCGGCATCGCACCGCCCCCCGCCCCACTATTTGCGATGAACTGAGCTATAGTGACTCTGAGCCTTGAAAAGGTCCCGAGTCATTACAAATGTAAAACTGAATGTCAATCAATCAATCAATCAATCTTTATTTATATAGCCCTAAATCACAAGTGTCTCAAAGGGCTGCACAAGCCACAACGACATCCTCGGTACAAAGCCCACATACGGGCAAGGAAAAACTCACCCCAGTGGGACGTCGATGTGAATGACTATGAGAAACCTTGGAGAGGACCGCATATGTGGGTAACCCCCCCCCCTCTAGGGGAGACCGAAAGCAATGGATGTCGAGTGGGTCTGACATAATATTGTGAGAGTCCAGTCCATAGTGGATCCAACATAATAGTAAGAGTCCAGTCCATAGTGGGGCCAGCAGGACACCATCCCGAGCGGAGACGGGTCAGCAGCGTAGAGATGTTCCCAGCCGATGCACAGGCGAGCGGTCCACCCCGGGTCCCGACTCTGGACAGCCAGCACTTCATCCATGGCCACCGGACCTGTGCCCCCCCCCCCCTCAAGGAAAAGGGGAGCAGAGGAGAAAAGAAAAGAAACGGCAGATCAACTGGTCTAACAGGGGGGCTATTTAAAGGCTAGAGTATACAAATGAGTTTTAAGATGGGACTTAAATGCTTCTACTGAGGTAGCATCTCTAATTGTTACCGGGAGGGCATTCCATAGTACTGGAGCCCGAATAGAAAACGCTCTATAGCCCGCAGACTTTTTTTGGGCTCTGGGAATCACTAATAAGCCAGAGTTCTTTGAACGCAGATTTCTTGCCGGGACATATGGTACAATGCAATCGACAAGATAGGACGGAGCTAGACCGTGTAGTATTTTATACGTAAGTAGTAAAACCTTAAAGTCACTTCTTAAGTGCACAGGAAGCCAGTGCAGGTGAGCCAGTATAGGCGTAATATGATCAAACTTTCTTGTTCTTGTCAAAAGTCTAGCAGCCGCATTTTGTACCAACTGTAATTTTTTAATGCTAGACATAGGGAGACCCGAAAATAATACGTTACAGTAGTCGAGACGAGACGTAACGAACGCATGAATAATGCGTTCGTTTTTATATTTTGCAATTGTTTTTATATTTTGACAGTGTTGAGATAATCAGTGACGCTTCAGCTTGCTTGAAGGAAGTTGCTCTTCGTGTTGCCAAATGTGCGTTTGTTGTCATTTTTGTGTTTGCACCGTTATTGTAGGTAGTGTCTATTCGGATTCAAGTTTTCCATAATATGTTTAACTATTAGCCTCCTAGGATGCGCGAGCCACTAAACTGGAGTTAGGTAGTGGGCCACAAAATATAGGTCTGCGGGCTCCAAATGGCTCACAGGCTGTGAGTTTAAGACCTGTGTCTTATGTAAATATAAACTACTAAATGCAGTAGACTGTTATGGCGTGACAACCTGTTCAGTCGTTCTATCTCAGTCTCCGGCAGACCGATGGCGCTTGGACAAGGACTGCCCAAGCTCAGTGGAGAGCCGTCACTTCCTGGAGAAAAAGCTCCTCCCGCTCTGGCTGCTCTTCTGAGTAGCAACGGAGAACATGGAAAGGAAGAGGAGGCCCCAGCAGTGCTCGACGATCTGTAAGAAGGGGAGCAAATGGCCGACCTCCAGGTCCTCTGGTGACCAACCTGTCGGAGGAAACCAGAAGAAACCAAAGTCAGAAAAAAATGGATATAAAATGCAAAAAAACATCCACCTTGTTCTTCTCATCTTCCACGTTGCTGACGCTGTATGATCTCTGCAATTCTCCCTGCTGGGGAGCGGAGTCCGGATGATCCACCAGTTCCTCCTGAAATGTTTCTTTTGTCACAGCTGAAGGACAAGAAATCCCAAATTCTTTTTCCATCTCCTCCAAAATCTGCAATGAAGGGACCAAGTGAGCAAAAAAGGCTGACAAAGACAAGGTGAAGAGATGTCGACCTCTTAGTCACACGTCAGCACATGATCAGCTTGGGATACCTTTTCATAGTTTTTGTGTACCTTGTCAGCCTTGGCCCAGCTGTCCTGAGCTGCTCTCAGATGCTCTTTGGGTCTGTCTCGATCTGAGGATGCAATGGGGGCTGCCCAGGACCTTCTATAGTTGATGGAGTCCTCCACTGCAGTCAGAGCCCCCTTGAGTTCTGTCCATATGACACCCTTGCCCCCTACAGGAGGACATTTGTGATTCCTGGCTTTGTGTTAAAGCTCACATCCATCAGAGATTTGGTCCAAATCGGGTCACCAACCTCGACTTGGAAGTGGAGGATTCGATGTGACATAACCAGACGTGTTCCTCTCTGGGACGTGTCTCATCAACCTGTGTGAAAGTAGGTCTGGAAAAAGAGGACTGGGTGGTCTTGGTGGTCTCAAATCACCTGGTTCACTGCAAAGTGTGATCATAATTAAGTGTTAATGTGAAATTTGCACGTAAGATGCTTATTTTGTTTAATTTGTGCAGGTGCACCATGATGGATAGTGCATGTGTGCCATCACCACTTACACTACCTTGGTGCCTTCAGGGACCCCATCTTCTTGTTCACTTCAGCGATGATGCTGAGCAGCGTGCCTACTTCCGCTTCACACTGAGCCAACTCTGCTGGTGTCGGCTCCACTTCAGGGTAAGGACTCATCATCTCTTTGTCACTTCCAGATCCTGCATCCAGACTATTACATCTGACCAAGCTGAAGTTCTGCAAACCCATTTACCATTTTTTCAGTATTATACTGTATACTGGTCTCGTTCACAAAGGAAAACTGTTCAAAAGCTATTTTTTCCTACAGTATGTGCTTGAGTCTTGGTGCCAAAGCAATGGATGCAATTGTGTCTTGCTATACAGTGCCATCTAACGGTCAGATGTGGTAAGTGCAAAAAGAACCTGCTTAGAAAAACAACTGGCCTTTCAGGTATAAAAATATGGAGAAATCAAGTCACAACTAAGTACAATGTGAAACAAATACTAGGATTCCACAGCATTCAACAGTGTTTTTCACAGTAAAATACTGTTTTCAAAATGTACTGAAGTATTACCACTAATGACTGTAAACATTACAATGCACTTATATTTCACACAGCAATTAACTGTTATTTCACAGTAAAATATTGGAATCAAAGTCCTCAGTAATAGTCCTCAGTAATAGCACAACATCCATCTATCCATGTTCTAACGCTTGTCCCATTTGGGGTTGCGGGGTGTGCTGGAGCCTATCTCAGCTGCATTCGGGCGGAAGGCGGGGTACACCCTGGACAAGTAATGTAAATTCTGTAAATTCATTGTCTGTTAAAAGGGAATTGCACTTTTTGGCATGTTTCCTGTCATTCACAATCCCTATGTAAGACAAGAACATGTATTCTCATTTGTAATGTACGGTAAGAGGTGGCTAACAATGCAGCTTATGGGAGTTAGCATCTGAGTTAATTTGAGATTATAAATCATGCCTCTCACCTGGATGGGAGAAGGTTGTGGCCATAAACCAAAAAGTTGAGACCCAGAGATGGCGAGAAAGAAAGACAAGCAAGAACGCTTGTTTGCGCCCCACCTTTTTTTTCTTTTTTTTTTTTACCTGCATGAGGATCATGATTATTTCATCCTCTAAATGGGAAGATATAAACATCCCATCAGTCGGCATCCCAGTGAGAGCAGACAATTTACAGTAAGTGATTGTTTTATTATGGGCCGAGTCAGTTTGTATTTCTTGTTTACCACTTAGCAATACTGCTACTTGCTGGATCTGATCTAAAACTTGTAGGTCAACCTCCGTATATTCAGACTCAAAAATATAAAGTTCTAGATCATCATTTGTCCCAGAGTAATCGTTGTTGCACTGCACTCTCTCGTAGTTGTTGCATTTTACTTTGTTTCTTGCATTGAACAAAGAGCACACAGTCTACCAAGTCAAATTCCTTGAGTGTTAAACATACTTGGCCAATAAATCTGATTCTGATCTGATTCTCATGAAGTCTGCCATAATTAGTAATTGTTGTTGCTGTTGAAGAAAATACTGAACATTGTGATGCGTCTGTGGAATTATGGCGACGCCGTTTGCGTACAATTAACAAAATACGTCAATATTATGTTAATGTTAATATGAATATGCCTGTTACTACATTATATACATATATGAAACGTTGATAGAGGTTTTTGCTTTTTTTTTTTAGCGCTTCATAAGCAAAATAGAGCGACTTCCATTAGCTCCATTGTTAGCTGACTTTTACTAGCATTTATTTACTACAAACCCTGTTTCCATATGAGTTGGTAAATTCTGTTAGATGTAAATGTAAATGGAATACAATGATTTGCAAATCCTTTTCAACCCATATTCAGTTGAATATGCTACAAAGACAAGATATTTGATGTTCAAACTGATAAACATTTTTTTTTTGCAAATAATCATTAACTTTAGAATTTGATGCCAGCAACACGTGACAAAGAAGTTGGAAAGGTGGCAATAAGTGCTGATAAAGTTGAGGAACGCTCATCAAACACCTATTTGGAACATCCCACAGGTGAACAGGCAAATTGGGAACAGGTGGGTGCCATGATTGGGTATAAAAGTAGATTCCATGAAATGCTCAGTCATTCACAAACAAGGAGGGGGCGAGGGTCACCACTTTGTCAACAAATGCATGAGCAAATTGTTGAACAGTTTAAGAAAAACCTTTCTCAACCAGCTATTGCAAGGAATTTAGGAATTTCACCATCTACGGTCCGTAATATCATCAAAGGGTTCAGAGAATCTGGAGAAATCACTGCATGTAAGCAGCTAAGCCCGTGACCTTTGATCCATGGAAAGGCCATGTAACACAGTGGTGAACATGCCCTTTCCCAACTACTTTGGCACGTGTTGCAGCCATGAAATTCTAAGTTAATTATTATTTGCAAAAAAAAAAAAAAGTTTATGAGTTTGAACATCAAATATCTTGTCTTTGTAGTGCATTCAATTGAATATGGGTTGAAAAGGATTTGCAAATCATGCAAAACATTCAGTATGTGTGTTTACCTCACATGAGAATTGTGAATGATAGGCAAAAATGAGAGGTTAAGGGTTTCCGTAGCCTGCTTTGCACACTCTTCTACTGTAGGTGGCAGTTTGCTGTTAAAACAACAATTTTTATTTTATAACGTTACAGCATTTAGTTTTTATTTCTTTCTAATAAAATAGATAATAATAGTAGATGCATTTTTACTCTGACTGGCTTCATATAAATGGATTGGAACTAGAACAAGAAGTAAAATACAAAACCCAAAACCAGTGAAGTTGGCATGTTGTGTAAATCGTAAATAAAAACAGAATACAATGGTTTTCAAATCCTTTTCAACTTATATTCAATTGAATAGACTGCAATAGAATTTAATGGCAGGAACACATTGCAAAAAAGTTGGCACAGGGGCATTTTTACCACTGTGTTACATTGCCTTTCCTTTTAACAACACTCATTAAACGTTTGGGAACTGAGGAGAACAATTTTTTAAGCTTTTCAGATGGAATTCTTTCCCATTCTTGCTTGATGTACAGCTTAAGTCGTTCAACAGTATGGGGTCTTCGTTGTTGTGTTACGCTTCATAATGCGCCACACATTTTCAACGGGGGACAGGTCTGGACTACAGGCAGGCCAGTGTAGTACCCGCACTCTGTTACTATGAAGCCACACTGTTGTAACACGTGCAGAATGTGGCTTGGCATTGTTTAGCTGAAATAATCAGGGGCGTCCATGAAAAAGACGTTGCTTGGATGGCAACATATTGTATGTTGCTCCAAAACCTGCATGTACCTTTCAGCATTAATGGTGCCTTCACAGATGTGTAAGTTACCCATGCCTTGGGCACTAATACACTCCCATACCATCACAGTGCTGGCTTTTGAACTTTGCGCATATAACAGTCTGAATGGTTCTTTTCCTCTTTGGTCTGGAGGACACGACCTCCACAGTTTCCAAAAACAATTTGAAATGTGGACTCGTCAGACCACAGAACACTGTTCCACTTTGCATCAGTCCATCTTAGATGAGCTCGGGCCCAGCGAAGCCGGCGGCGTTTCTGGGTGTTGTTGATAAATGACTTTTGCTTTGCATAGTAATGTTTTAACTTGCACTTACAGATGTAGCGACAAACTGTAGTGACTGACAGTGGTTTTCTGAAGTGTTCCTGAGCCCATGTGTTGATATCCTTCACACACTGATGTCACTTTTTGATGCAGTACCGCCTGAGGGATCGAAAGTCACAGGCATTCAATGTTGGTTTTCAGCTTTGCCGCTTACGTGCAGTGATTTCTCCAGATTCTCTGAACCTTTTGATGATATTACGGACCGTAGATGGTGAAATCCCTAAATTCCTTGAAATAGCTCGTTGAGAAATGTTGTTCTTAAACTGTTCGACAATTTGCTCATGCATTTGTTCACAAAGTGGTGACCCTCGCCCCATCCTTGTTTGTGAATGACTGAGCATTTAATGGAAGCTGCTTTTATACCCAATCATGGCACCTACCTGTTCCCAATTAGCCTGTTCACCTGTGGGATGTTCCAAATAAGTGTTTGATGAGCATTCCTCAACTTTCTCAGTCTTTTTTGCCTCTTGTGCCAGCTTTTTTGAAACATGTTGCAGGCATCAAATTCCAAATTAGCTAATATTTGCAAATAATAAAGTTGACCAGTTTGAACGTTAAGTATCTTACCTTTGCAGTCTATTAAATTTTTTGAATATTGTAATGTATTCTGTTTTTATTTACGATTTACACAACGTGCCAACTTCACTGGTTTTGGGTTTTGTATTTTACTTCTTGTTCTAGTTTCATTCCATTTATATGAAGCAAATCAGAGTAAAGATGAATCCATTATATCAGAAATGTATGTGTATATGTATTATATCAGATACGTTGTACTAATTCGCGCCTATTGTTTTGAGTGGCGGAAAGAGGGGAAATCAAAACATCCTGTGTCCAACTTCCTGCTTTGCAAATATTTGTGCATCAAATGACCCTGTGGTTTGCACAACAAAAGTGCAACCAAATGCTTAAAAATCAGTGGCACTATTCATGCCAAATTGTTCCTATTTGATGAATCTGGGTTTCTGCACAAGTTACATATTTCTCATTCCACACAGACAGAAAACAATAGTCACACATTCCTGTTTTGGGTGACTATTCCTAGCATTCACCGGAGGAAATTCTAAGGTATACAATTTTTTTTACCACCACAAACACACATAACATATGTGGAATTTATTCAACAACCCAGCAAAAATCCTGATGCAATGCTGGTGTAATCTAACTCCGAAACATTCATTCGACTCATTGCACACACATTTAGTCATTCAGTTTACAATATGCATTAGAAGTATGCCGTGTGTCTCAAGTGTTCATTCATAACGACAGTTTCATAAATATGAGGTGTCAACATAAGCATGACACTTTTGAAAAACAAATAGTGAGACATTGAATCTTGACTTACCTCCATACTTGACCGGCAGGCTTTCTCGTTTAGTTTTAGGCTCACACTAGAAAGTCTCTGCAGCAACAGGCCACAGTCTGCACGTCTGCCAAACTGTGTTTAGCGTGATGAATGAAGTAAGTGGAAAGTCATCCCCACCCATTCCTCGTCACTTTGTGTCCTTTCCTGTTTTGGACACTTTTAACTTTCCAGCTTTTAGACTGTAAAAGTCTATGTAAAGTCTTATTGCAGACTTATTACAGTTTAGAGTTGAATTGAGAAAGTGGCCGGTATTATTGTATATAATATTTTTGTACTATTTACATTTATTAATGTGTCATCTGTTATACCAATTTGTTGACCATGTCAAAGCCCTTAGCCTTAGTGTAATATGCATTCACGTTACCATTAGGTACACCCATACATACTAATGATATCCAGTAAACTGTATACTCTAGGCCATGGGTGTCTAACTCTGGCCCGCGGGCCAAATTTGGCCCGCCGTGTAATTTCACTTGGCCCTTGAGGCGATATCAAATTAACACTAGAGCTGGCCCGCCGATTATATACAGTGGCGGTGCCGCGGTAACACCGCATTCACCGCTAATTCTCATACTTGCCAACCCTCCCGGGAGACTCCCAAATTTCAGTCCTCCCGAAAATCGTCATGTCCGCTTTTCATCCAGTCCAACGAGTGCTGGCCTAGTCACATAATATGTGCGGCTTCTGCACGCACACACAAGTGAATACTTGATCAACAGCGATACAGGTTACACTGAGGGTGGCCGTATAAACAACTTTAACACTGTTAGAAATATACGCCACACTGTGAACCCACACCAAACAAGAATGACAAACACATTTCGGGAGAACATCCGCACCGTAACACAACATAAACACAACAGAACAAATTCCCAGAATCCTTTGCAGCACTAAGTCTTCCGGGACGCTACAAGGTGTGTGTGTGTGTGTGTGTGTGGGGGGGGGGGGGGTTTGGTTTTAGCGGGGGTGTATTTTGTAGCGTCCCGGAAGAGTTAGTACTGCAAAGGGTTCTGGGTATTTGTTCTGTTGTGTTTATGTAGTGTTACGGTGCGGATGTTCTCCCAAAATGTGTTTGTCATTCTTGTTTGGTGTGGATTCACAGTGTGGCGTATATTTCTAACAGTGTTAAAGTTGTTTATACGGCCACCCTCAGTGGAACGTGTATTGCTGTTGATCAAGTGTGCGTTGCATTCACGTGTGTGTGCGTACATATCTTGTGACTGGGCCGGCACGTTTTTAGAATGGATGAAAAGCGGACGTAACGACAGCTCGTAGAGGACGTTAAAGGCAGTGCCTTTAAGGCACGCCCCCAAGACTGTAGTCCGGGTGGACTACAAGATATAATGACTGATGATAAATGGGTTGTACTTGTATAGCGCTTTTCTACCTTCAAGGTACTCAAAGCGCTTTGACACTACTTCCACATTTACCCATTCACACACACATTCACACACTGATGGAGGGAGCTGCCATGCAAGGCGCTACCAGCACCCATCAGGAGCAAGGGTTAAGTGTCTTGCTCAGGACACAACGGACATGACGAGGTTGGTACTAGGTGGGGATTGAACCAGGGACCCTCGGGTCGTGCACGGCCACTCTTCCACTGCGCCACGCCGTCCCTGATGAACACCTTCGTTGGATAATGAAGGTTGCCTCAGCTCAAAGCCTGAGCCCCGACATTAATGAACTAGCATCCAAGAAAAGATGCCATGTATCTGGCTTGGGCACATCAGATTAGATCAGTGTGTTGCAAACTGAGCAGTTTAAAGTCCTGAATGGTTGGTTTATTCATTGTTCTTTTATTTTAAAATTTATTAGCCTGTGGAAAAAGTTAATGTTAATATTTACCTCAGAAGGCTGCAAATAGAAAAGAGGCATTACATTTTTATTTAAATTGTATTTGATGTGCCATTGATATTTTTTAATTATTATTATTTGAAACTCGATTTTGCATATCACTATAAAGTTATATAAGCCTTGCCAATCAACCTATGAAATACTCCAAAACATACAGTGTTATCAAGGTTTTGGTGTTTGTAATGATTTTAATATTTAGTAGTACAGTGCAAATATTTACTGCTATCCTTGTAGCTAAAATAACCACAATATTAGAAAGACCCTCTCGATGTGATGGTATGTTGGTAAAAACTACAACAAGAACAGTCATGCTGACTTTAATTGAAATGTGCTTAACCATATACTGTAATGACTATAATGTCAATGTCAATCAATCAATCAATGTTTACTTATATAGCCCTAAATCACGAGTGTCTCAAAGGGCTGCACAAGCCACAACGACATCCTCTGCTCAGATCTCACATCAGGGCAAGAAAAAACTCAACCCAATGGGATAACAATGAGAAACCTTTGAGGGGACCGCAGATGTGGGGACCCTCCCCCTGGGCGACCGGTGCAATGGATGTCGAGTGGATCTAGCATAATATTGTGAGAGTCCAGTCCATAGTGGATCTAACACAGGCCCAGCCCTAACCAATCTGGCGCCCTAGGCAAGATTTTAGGTGGCGCCCCCCCACATCGGCAGTGAAGTGTATATACTCACAAGAAACCGAATAGCTTTGTCTTTGACCTTTTTTTTTACTTACAACCAGAGGTGGGTAGTAACGCGCTACATTTACTCCGTTACATCTACTTGAGTAACTTTTGGGATAAATTGTACTTCTAAGAGTAGTTTTACTGCAACATACTTTTACTTTTACTTAAGTATATTTATAGAGAAGGAACGCTACTTTTAGTCCGCTACTTTTATCTACATTCAGCTCGCTACTCGCTACTAATTTTTATCGATCTGTTAATGCACGCGTTGTTTGTTTTGGTCTGTCAGACAGACCTCCATAGTGCCTGCCTTACTGGTGACGTTTCACTTCGTTCCACCAATCAGATGCAGTCACTGGTGACGTTGGACCAATCAAACAGAGCCAGGTGGTCACATGACCTGACTTAAACAAGTTGAAAAACTTATTGGGGTGCTACCATTTAGTGGTCAATTGTACGGAATATGTACTGTACTGTGCAATCTAATCATAAAAGTTCCAATCATTCAATCAAAAGTGTGAAGGAAAAAATATACTTTTTTTATTTCAACCGTACATCCCGTCAAAAGCCTCAAGACTGACCGCACATGAGGATGTTCCTGTCTTCACAATAAAAGTGCCGCTCCATCGCGCCTGCGCTTTCAAAACAAGAGTCTCCGAAAGCCAGCGCAAACAAGCTAGCAAGCTACGGAGTTTGACGCCAATATATTTCTTGTAAAGTGTATAAAAACAAATATAGAAGCTGGACAAATAAGGTGCCAAAAACCAACCACTTTCATGTGGTATTAGACAGAAAGGAGGAACTTTTCTTCTCCTCCATTTGAAAACGTGGACGTTATCATCACTACTGTCTGATTACAATCAACCCAAGTCATCAGAATCAGGTAATACACCAACTTATATTCTAGTCTGCATGAAAGAAAGGAATCTATATGTTAAACATGCATGTATATTCATTAAAACATCTTTAACATGTAAACAAAAACAGCAAAATAAATACATATACATTATATACTGTATATATCAATGTATATGTATGTATATATATATATATATATATATATATATATATATATATATATATATATATATATATATATATATATATATATATATATATATATATACATGTGTTTGTGTGTGTATGTTACTCATCAGTTACTCAGTACTTGAGTAGTTTTTTCACAACATACTTTTTACTTTTACTCAAGTAAATATTTGGGTCACTACTCCTTACTTTTACTTGAGTAATAAATCTCTAAAGTAACAGTACTCTTACTTGAGTACAATTTCTGGCTACTCTACCCACCTCTGCTTACAACTATACCTAATATATAAAGGGGTGGAAAAGTGACTATTACCTGCAGGGCAAACATTAGCTAACCAGAAGGCAATAACAATGTAAACAAAAACACCTGCTTAAAAGATCTAATACAAATGTCCCTGAGGAATGTAAGGTGGGAGTACTGTAATTACCTAACGTTACATTATTATTTTCCATAACAATTTAGCCCCCTCCACAATATTAACCCGACGTTAAAACAGAACTAGCTATTTATTGATTAGCAATTGCCGAATCATGTAACATTAGCTTAATGCTAAAAAGCCAGGTTACTATCACATTCTGTAACAGACAAATAATTTCATGTAGGCTAACGTTACCTACCTGCTACCTCTGTCTTTTCTCGTTTCTCCTCCTCTTCTTTTCTCTTTTTTCTTCCCTGGGCACCTGACAGTTTTGGCCGTTTTGACATCTTGTGTTGATTTTTTGATGTGGTGACGTCCAAAAAGAGTCATGATACGGGAAGGGGGGGGGGCGGCGCGCACCGTGCGGGGGGAAGGGGGGGGCGTAATGTTGTAACAAATAATATTTCTATTAAATAGGCTTTAATTTGCATTTTAATTAACGTGGGATTATTTTTTGTATTTAGAAATAATAGTACCAACTTTTTTTTTTTTTTTTTCTCCAACATTTGTGGCACTGGCGTGGCGCCCCCTGATGGACGGCGCCCTTAGCATTTGCCTATACGGCCTATGCCACGGGCCGGCCCTGATCTAACATAATCGTGAGAGTCCAGTCCATAGTGGGGCCAGCAGGAGACCATCTTGAGCAGAGACGTCCCAACTGATGCACAGATGAGTGGTCCACCCTGGGTCCCGACTTTGGACAGCTAGCTCTTCATCTGTGGTCACCGAATCTGCCCCCCCCCCACTCCACTCCACGGAGAGGGGGGCAGAGCAGAAAATAAATGGCAGATCAACTGGTCTAAAAGGGGGGTCTATTTAAAGGCTAGAGTATACAAATGAGTTTTAAGATGGGACTTAAATGCTTCTACTGAGGTAGCATCTCTAACTGTTACCGGGAGGGCATTCCATAGTACTGGAGCCCTAATAGAAAACCTTCTATAGCCCGCAGACTTTTTTGGGGCTCTGGGAATCACTAATAAGCCGGATTTCTTTGAACGCAGATTTCTTGCCGGGACATATGGTACAATCGGCAAGATAGGATGGAGCTAGACCGTGTAGTATTTTATACGTGAGTAGTAAAACCTTAAAGTCACATCTTAAGTGCACAGGAAGCCAGTGCAGGTGAGCCAGTATAGGCGTAATATGATCAAACTTTATTGTATATTGCTATGACATTGAAATTACTATTATTTCATTCTCAAACATAACTATATACTGTAATGACTATTATTTCATTCTCAAACAATGTATTGTAGAGGGAAGAAACGGTGAATGTTGACAGCCAATAAACACGAAGAAAGCAGTGTAACGTTCACTGTCTGTTCGCTGAAAAACAATTATTTCTGGTATGGAAGTCAAAGCAAACATAAGCTGTTGACATTGAAATGACTATTACATTTCATTTGTAAACACTACTGCTGAGGGAAGAAACAGTAAATATTGACCGCCAATAGAGAAAAAAAGAAAATGCTAAAACTACATTGCCCACAATGCTTTGTGTAGTGGCTTCATTTCCGGTACGGAAGTCATAACAAAGACTTGCTAGTAGGTAATTTTATTTGGCGGCTTTCAATGAGTTTTACCATTTATAAATCCTAAAACCCGCTCATCCGTAAATCAGGTACGTTTACGCATTATTTTATTCCAAATAATTATGTGTGTTTTAAAATGCCAAGCCAGTTTGGCTAATGCTAACTGCTAAGTTTGCTCATCTATTTAAGGCGAGAGTTTCCTTGTGTGCTTTTTCTGTTTTTAAACGGTTCATGTACCAGTGCGGCCTAATAGTATTTGTTTAATGAACGGTATTATTCGGAACAAAGACCCGCTTATATATGTATTTTGGTCAAAATAATTAAGCAAACATTAGAAACAGTTGTGTAGTTTCACGCAACTCCAACAGCAATGCTAATCACATTGACATGCATGCTAAACATAATGAACACCTCTCTGACACTGTCATTCATAATCGAGCGTTGTGTCTTTGTAAACGTAGATTAAATAAAATAAACATCTCTGCTTGATTTCATTGGTTTATGTCCTCTGAGTTGTATCAGTCAGTCATTCCATCAAACTGTATTTGTAAAATATTTTACGTCAGCTATAGCTGGACCAAAGCGCATAAAACAATAGCAGAATAAATATAATGAAATAATAGAATATATTATTAAGTACAAGTTTATAAAAGTGTCACCGTAAGCACAATAAATCGGTCTTAAATTTAGTCATAATGAAAGACATGCACCTGGGGATAGGTTGATTGGCAACACTAAATTGGACCTAGTGTGTGAATATGAGTGTGAATGTTGTCTGTCTATCTGTGTTGGCCCTGAGATAGGCACCATTCGCCCATCTAAAGTTATTTCCCATTCATTCTCTCAGCTGCCTGTGTGTCCATGGAGACCCCTGAGCCTTGCCCAGCAGATGGAGAGGAGCGCTCGGTGGAGCTGCGACCACGAACCCGCTCCAACCCTGAAGGTGCCGAGGACCGTCGTAGCAGCACCGGTAGTCTTGGAGGTGGAGGCAACCCCAACCTTTCACAGCCAGCTGTCGGCAGCCGCGTCGAGGGCGAAGGCGAGGCCTCGACCAGCGACAGTCCGTCGACTTCCACCACGACCAGCATCTCCACAGCTGTGGCTCAGACTGTGACCCCTGTGGCTGCTACTGCTGCTGTTACACCAATGCAGCTTGCTGCTGCTGCTGCCGCCAAGGAGCGACCCAAGCCCACACAACAGCTGCCTCCACTGTCAACCCCTCTACCTCCACCAGCAGAGTACCAGATACGAGTTCCTCGGGTCAACTGTCCAGAGAAAGTGGTAGGCTCAGTGTTATTTCACATACCAACTTCATTTTATGATGGTCAGTAGTTAATGTATTCCACAACACAGCAGCAACATAATCAGTGTTGTAATACTGTCCGCATTTATAGCAGTATGGGAAGTATAACAGCATCGGAGCAGTAAAACCAAGATTATAAAGCACATGCTGAGTGCTTCTGGATGCTGACCTCATGATACTTTGTTTGTCCTTTCAGTAAGTATTTGCTGTATTTTGGCCATAAATGTTGTTACTCCATCACACAGGTTTTTTCTTCAAAGTTCAATTTTAACTTTTCAATGTCCAATTCAGGTGTATGATAGATACACTGGCAGTTATTCCACAATTCTTCATTCCACATTCATTTTTCAGAGAGCTTAAAAAATGTTGGATTATTTTTTTTAATTACTTTTTTTGCTCAAATTGCTCAATCAACCTCAGCCCTAAACAAAAATACCAATCATGTCATGTTTATTTATTTATTTTTTCAATTTAATCATTTGAAGGCCTTTTGATCAAATGATATATTATTCAATTACAGTCGTCCCTCGTTTATTGTTGTTGATTGGTTCTGGACATGACCATGACAAATGAAATAAGTTAATAATCATTCATTATAAATTTAATATTTTCATAGCTAGGGCATGAAAAACCTGTTCGTGACCTTCTAAATAAGTTGTTTTTTACATTATGAAAGCCATCTAGACATGAAATAACACCCTTTACAATGGGTACACAAACAATCGATTCACATCCTAATTCTTATTCATCTCCATTGTAAATTGATTCATATCGATTACATTTTTATGCAACTCTAGGAGCTTTTTTAACCACCTGTTTTGAAAAAGTTTCATTATACTGTAATTAATACACCAAATAATACATTGCAAGAATTGGTTTAAATCAAAATCGTGTTGAATCGAGAGTCGAATCGTCACAACAGGAATCAGCAATAAAAATACAAATGATTTCAAAATGTTTTTATGCCTTTCAAAACTTAAGGTCTTTTATGTCGCGTTTGACTTTGAAGAATATTCCAAATTGAATGTTTCCAGAGAGTTAAACATCCATCCATCCATCCATTTTCTACCGCTTATTCCCTAGATGTGTTAATTGAAGCGTTCGCAGATGCTTAATATTCTAAAGTTTCGGACATTTCAAACCTGATATCCACAACATGTCTGTTCCCTGTAATAGATCATCTGCTTGGACCTTTCAGAGGAGATGTGTTTATCAAAGCTGGAGTCTTTCAATGGGTAAGCTTCTTATAGAGCTCACCTCCCTGATTCAAGTGAAGGTGTTATTCCAATATGCGTCTTCCTCTCCAGGACCAAAACAAATGCTCTGAACATTTCCCAGAAGATGATTGAGATGTTTGTGAGAACTAAGCACAAGATTGACAAGCGACACGAGTTTGCTCTGGTGGTGGTCAATGACGACGCTATGTGGGTAAGTGACGGACACCTTGGAGCAACAGTATTTATGTAATTTGTCTTCACGGAATGTTCTACTCTACATTTGTCTCAGCTGTCAGGCTTCACCTCTGACCCCCGCGAGCTGTGCAGCTGTCTATACGACCTGGAGACCAACGTGTGCGAGACTTTCAGTATCCTTTCATTCAAAGTCCATTCTTACTTGTAAAATGTTGTTTTTTAGCCTTAACTGTCTTGCAGGTCTGGAAGATCTTCTCAATGTTATGTATGTACTCTAACCACCACTGCTTTGCCTAAGGTGTTCTATATGAAGGTGATTAAGTAGGATGTCTGTTTTACAGTCGTCAGAAGATTGAGCTGCCATCGATGGAGAACATTCAGACCGTGCCGCCTCCTTACGTGGTGCGGACTGTGCTCATCTACAGCCGCCATGCTGGGCAGCTACAACTCAACCCCTCTGAGGCCGTCAGTGTAAGTTCTACTGACCTGCTCTTTGGTTTTAGATGGCTGTCAGTGTGCTTTTATTTTTTTGTAGAAATAGCATATGAAAAAACTGGAAAAAATTCAGCAAAAAGTTACATTATTGCACACACTGTAGATCTCAGTTTTAAGACCAGTTGAATTGCAAGAATTTACATTTTACACTGTTTGATCTTAAGACGCTTGTAGGTAGAGTTTCAAAATACAAAAAGAAGAAATGGGAGTGAGACAAACATTTTAAGTTAGCAATTTAATGAGATTACTCATTATATCACGCTTCACTTAAGGAAGCCCAGTTCTAATTTAGAGAAATTAATGTGATGAAGTATTTCCTCATCGTGACCTGGTAACGGTCTAAGCAACGATGCTTGGAGGAACCTCCAGGCTACCGGTGAGTACTGTAATCTAGAGTAGGACATACTCAAGGCTACTGTATTGGGTGAAATGAGTGTAAAGGTGACTTTATGTGTGTTATTTCATGTCTAAAGGGCTCTAAATATTTTTTAAAATGTATTGAGAAGTTTAAAAGTTTTTGTATGCTCTAAATATGAAAATATTTGATTTATTAATAATTATCCCACTTTGTGGAAAACCCATACCGCGGCCATGTCTTGTACCAATTAACCGCAATAAACGAGGGACTGCCTATCCTTACCTATCCTATCTTATTGCAAACAAACCTTAAACTGGAATAGGCTGTTCATCAGCTGACCAAAAGTTTAAAACCACAGCCTTTTTAAAAGCCAAAATGTGAATTCAATGTCATTGTCAATGTCATATATTCACAATATTATACTCTCTTGATGGCATAGGTAAAACAATTCCTCTCTTTGAACAAGGTTGTTAAGTTGCATAAACAAGACTTCTTGCTGTGTACCATTGCAGCTGAGGTCGGACGCAGTAAGAAAGTCATTTTACATTTCTTAAAAAATCCTGAGAGTTATGGAACAAAAAAGTCAAGCGGTGCACCCCAAATAAGTTCACCTGAAGTAAGCCGGAGGATCCGATTGGCTGTTCATTAAGACACAAATTTATCAATTACTTTCATGAATCGAGTTATCGCATAAAACCCTTAATACCATCAATGCGTTTTTTAGGGTTAAAAACCAAAAAAGATTTTCTGCTTTTAATGGTTTTTTTTCTAATAAATGCACATCATCAACATTGACATTTCACTTTTAACATGTGTGCACTAATAAAAATGTAATTAAAAAAACAAAACTATCTGCTATTTGCCGTCACACAAATCATGGCCCACGTACACCACCGCTCTCGTGTGCTCTATTGCAGTGGCCGCACGAAAACTAAGTCCACATATATAAAGTTCCAGGCACTCCATTCAATTCGGATGTTCAATTTGTATTAGTTACACCACAGATGTCCAGATCTGCCCAGCCACATCATTTTACATGGCCCATGAAAGCCTGGAAATAATATGCGTCCATAAAGTACTTAATCTTTCTCTAGCTATCTCCATTTCGACAAAAACAATACATGTACTGCATGCAGTTGCATATATTTTAAACTGTATTATCCAAAAATGCAACTAATATCATATTCACAAAAATATTTTTGTTAAAATAAAAATACATATTTAAATAGCAAATTATCCATCAAATTATACACTGTTTTTATGTTAAAGAACCTGTGATATTGTTATTTCTATTTACATTAATACACTGTGAAAACAACTGTGAATTTTATGGAAAAAAACTGGCAGCTCAGTCACCCAAATTTTACAGTAAAAACAGCAACACCGTTCTTCCATTTATATTTTATGGGAACATTTTGGCATCTCAGCTGCCAGTTTTATATAGCAAAATCAACAGATGTAGCTATTGCATAAAGTAGTGGTTATAAAACCTTTTTCACCAAGTACCACCTCAGAAAACACTTGACTATCCAATAATGACCGACATTAAAATACAGAAGCGTAGTAGGCCTAAGTACTTATTAAAAATAAGGCATATATTTAATTTAACAAGTGTATTTAATATTATTGGCCACTGTAACATTATACACAGTTTGAACAGTAAGACTGTTTGAATATAGGAAAATCAAAAATTGTACTTTAATCAAGTGATTCTTTGGCATACCACTAGATGGAGCCTACGTACCACTAGTGGTACACGTACCACAGTTTGAAAATTACTGGCATAGGCAATTGTGTAACAATAACATGAGGTGAAACTTTATACATATATATTTATATATTATTCACTTTTACAAGCAGCCCTCTGAGGGCTGCTATATCTATGACGTGGCCCTTAATGAAAACAAGTTTGACATCCCCGAGTTACACTCACTAAATAATTAATCGAAGCAACAAAATATAAGTCAAAGCTATTTTATAATCAAATTAATAGTTACTGATTCATATAGTTTATCAGTTAAATGATATATAGTCCTACACCCATTTCTTATTTTTGCATTTTGAAGCTTTACTTAAAACCTTTCTTAATCCAACAGTGCAAAATATAAATTCTTGTAATTTTTCATCCATCCATCCATTTTCTACCGCTTATTCCCTTCGGGGTTGCGGGGGGGCGCTGGAGCCTATCTCAGCTACAATCGGACGGAAGGCGGGGTACACCCTGGACAAGTCGCCACTTCATCGAAGGGCCAACACAGATAGACAGAAACATAACATGTAATTTTTCTACAAGTCTTAAAATTTTGATCAAGAATGAAGGTTTTTTTCTTTCCAAATCCTTTTCACAAATTTTTTTTTTTTTTTTAATAAAAGTAGGCCCCTACATCCTTTTTTATTTCTCATTATGCAGCCCTCGGTGGATAAAGACACCCCCGCTTTAAGCTAACTTACTAGGAACAACACTTTAGGCAAGAATACTTTTTTTTGTTGTGTCCTTGTGTAGTTGTTCAAGTAGCCTACGGTTAGTGCTGCTGGCATGCTGTAGTCTAACATCTGACGCAATTCAACATGCATCTTTTATTTCTTGGCCTTCAGAAGATGCTCCAGTCTCCCTATTTTTTCTTCGATGTGGTCTACCTACACAATGGGGCAGAAGATCAGGGGGAGGAAACCAGCTGGCGGGTGAGTAGATCTTTTAAGTGCTTTTTTATTTTTATATACATTTTTTTATTCATCATACTAATTCGGATCTGAGAGCGAGACATCAATGCTCTCGGGTATATTGTGATGCATGCATCATATTATCATCTTAAGAGAATGCTGCTCCCTTAAGATGAGGGTGGTGCCTTGTTCAAGGGCATCTCGACAGTAGTTGGGATTGTAAGCAGACTGTACAACAATTAGTTGCAATATCATTTTGTCAGTAATGACACCAAACTGTAGTCCTCACCGAATTCAGTACTTTTATAGGTACCAACTGATGTCTGTTAGGATGCATGCAATTCTGTTTGTTTTCCGACAGAAATAAACCAAAATAATAAGTGTAATTATAGTTCTAAACCTACTCCGTCTCATAAACTTACAATAAAACATACCTTCATTTAATCAAAGTGTAATTTCAGGGGAATTTTGCGGCCGTGTTTGATGCACTGCGCAGTATATATTCATGCAGTGTTTAGTGACCAGCTAGTTGTCTAACACGCTCCCGACGGCGCAATAAAGGTAAAAAAATACACAGAACTAACAAAAAAAAAGGATTACCCCCATTATGACTTTTGAGTGAAGTATGTCAACTGTGGTGGCTGCCTCCAATGTGTTGTTTGTAATCACTGCGCTATGTCTGTGCTTTTACTCGTTTTTTAAAATATTTTTCATAGGTTTTGCTGTCTGCATGGCTTTCTGATTTTTTTATCACCATACTTGAATACTGAACTTTTAATTCTGCTTTTTACTGCAATATGTATTAGTTTACTTTGGATTCTTGGCAACACATGCAAAAAAATGTAACATTTTAAATCAACGTTTTGTCAGGCAAAGTATATTAATTTACTGTTACTGAGAGTCAGATATACTATGTTTCCCATGTGTATGTATACATGATGCTCACCTTGCACAAAGATACTGTTCATTCATTCATAGCATCCAGCCCTCCCAGCTAATCTTTATTTTGCATAATTTTCTTCAATGTGATGCAAATACTTCCTGCATTTTTGGCGAGTGGAGTGCCCCCATGCTGCACAACAGTGCATGTTTACATGTCAAACATTCTTCAATTAAAAGAAATGTCTGAGTAAGTGCGGTATCGCTTAGCAACGGCTCCAAACTGGTGTGGAACATGGCGCCCTGTAGTCACGTGAGGGGCTTTTGACCAATCAGGAGATCATCTGAAACAGAGTTGTCCATACTCTGTCTTAGTCTATACAATACTGCCTACACCTCCCTGATACCGAAGTACATGTCAAACTACTTCCTTAACGTATATGACCGCCATAACCACAACACCAGGAGGAGCTCTACTAACCACGTTAAACCCAGATTCCGATCTAACAAAGGTCTTAACTCATTCTCTTTCTATGCCACATCAATGTGGAATGCGCTCCCAACAGGTATAAAAAAAAAGGCATCTCTATCCTCCTTCAAAACCGCAATAAAAGTACACCTCCAGGCAACTTGTACGGAATATGTACTTCACTGTGCAACCTACTAATAAAAGTCTCAATCAATCAATCAATCAATCTAACGTGTTGGAATTGCAACTGCATGCACATGTCTACTCTACAATATATTACAGTACAGCACTTACAAAAGTGTCAGAACACAAGATAACTGGACATAGTACCATTAAAAAGTGAGATTTTTTTAAACAATTAACATTTATTAACACTTTTGAACACACACAAAATTTGTGAAAATTAGTACCAAAGAGTACCAATTCCCGGTGCCTAGGAACCTATTCCTAAGTACCGGGAATTGGTACTCTAGTGATTCAATTGTGAAAGGTACCCATCCCTATTCAGGTTGCATAATACGAACAGTACATAATTTAAAGACTAATATGGTCATAATTAAATGTATTGTTGGGATTAGAAGTGCAATACTTTGTGGTTATCTATGGGTTAGGGCTGAACGATTATGGCAAAAATAATTATTTTGATTGATATTAAAATCATGATTAATAACACAATTATTCATTAATTTGAAAACATTAGCATTTATTGTACCTCCAAATCTCAACTTTAAATATATTCTAAAAGAACAACTGGATATAAATTAGTAACAAATAGAGAAAAGGGTAAATCATAATTATAGGAACAACAATAAATAAAAATAATTGCAGTATGATAAAACAAATGTAGAAACAAAATCAGTTTTTCCATTTACATTTTTTGGAATCTTGTTTTTTTTTACCTTTTATGATTATTTTACTACCACAGAGTGTGCTTTTTGTGTCATAGATACAATTTTATAAAAATCAATCATTTAGTGAAAATGTATTTATGCAGCCCTTAATCACAATTGTCTCAAAGGTCTTTAGAAACTCCCCTGATCTAAACCTACAAATGTCCGTTAATTAAATGCAAACATCCTCAGATTTAATACAATACATCTTTGGACAATTTTGACCTGTTGTATATGTATCAGTAAGTTTTTAGGTACCGGTATATAGTGCTTGTGTAAGGTGTTTTTTGAAACCTTCATTTTGTTAAGACAGTCAGACCTGATGTTGCGCACCGCGTTATTATTGTGAA
This sequence comes from Nerophis lumbriciformis, assembly GCF_033978685.3. NCBI lineage: Eukaryota > Metazoa > Chordata > Actinopteri > Syngnathiformes > Syngnathidae > Nerophis > Nerophis lumbriciformis. Next base: position 21,602,527 of record NC_084561.2, on the reverse strand, counting down.
GGGAGAAGTGTGCTGTTCTGATCTTCAAGCTGACGACTTGACGCTCACTCATCCATTTCACTGTTACAAGCTCAGGAATTTGCATGCACATAATTCGCATACTCCTTTTTTTTTCCAATTATAATACTTTTATGATTGTAAGAAACCAAAACTGAAATCTGTCCATCCATCCATTTTCTGCCGCTTGTCCCTTTTAATCAAGAATAACATTTGATGAATTGTCCAGCACTACTAAGGGTTCATTACCACTTTTTAGTTTTTTCCCCCATGCTTCCATTTTCCAGCAACTAAACTTAATGTCTTCTATCTCCAGGAGAACTACACGGCTTTCTGCAACCTGGACTCAAAGGGAATGGGTTATCGCTTTGAGGTTTCTCTGAGCGGCCCTGCCATCGAGCTGCACAACTGCATGGCCAAACTTCTGGCTCACCCTCTGCAGAGACCTTTCCAGAGCCACGTGTCCTACAGCCTCTTGGAGGGGGACGAGATGCAGGACGTGGAGGCCACAGTCTAGAACAGGACTTTGTTCTGTGAGGTTCAAACGCACACTGAATATTAATAGACTGGCACTGGGATTGTCCAAAAACACGTAGATTTATCTTATCTTGTAGGTTTTACTCATGACTAAAGACTGGCTAATATTTAAAGAATGACAAAAACATCAAGATGAGACCACCTCAGTACACACGTATGCAAAATCAATCAACAAAGACGTGAACTGGAGCATAATGTACTGTTGTGTACTTTCTGTGTGGAATATTTTTACGTGGTCATCTGCACCTTTACTAAAAATGAAATGGTTTATTTTAGTCATGTTCTACTCCCGCACGAACACATGATTGCAACAAATGGATTTGGCGCAACCTGTTTGCCCTCATAAACACATTATAACGGGACTATCTGTGAATGTAGCTTGTCGGTAAAACTCTGTACAGTCGGTTCAAAAACATTTTTTCAAACTGGACAAAATGAAGTGACAGAAGAAAGTTTATTTTTCTATTTCTGAACATACTTTGGTTTTTTTTCTCACTTTCAACATTCCTGTCTTCGGCTGCGTTTACACTGCACACCAAATTGGATTTTTTTGCCCTCAAATGACACAGATCAGATTTTCTTTTGCCAGTCTAAAAGCTCCAAAGTGTTTCAAATCTGATCTTTTAGTATCAGATTCAGGCCACATCAGGAGGTAGTCCTGAATCCGATTGGAATCTGATCTTTTCAAATGTGACTTCGGTCTGAACGCAATGCAACCCTAATGTGATATTTTGTCAGCTTTGGGCAAGCTACGTCACTTGTGTGCGCCAGGAAAGACGCAGTCGCCAGCGGAAGTGAATATTTCATCACAACATCTGGTTTCGGTGAGCAACGTCTATTAAAGACGACCACATTTTTGGTGCATCACTTGTCAGTAGTGCGCAAATAACAAGCTATATGTAATGCATAAATATATATTTTGACTCCGAAGAAATGGCGATTGTTGAAGAACCGGACTTGACGCTGTACCGCATTTTCTTACATGTGAGATGAAATATAAAGCTCCTGTAGATCCACGCTGATGTCTGTGTTCCTCTACTTAACAGCTATTAAAAGATTAGAATCCTCCCAAATATATTACACTATATATATCCATTCGTACATCGCTTGAATTTATTTCACATAAAAACACTAATTTTTAAGGTGTTGCGACTTTTATTCTATTTTGTAATAGTAGCGACTTCCTCCCGGTCAACTTTCTTTGTTTTCACTTTATCGAAGTGCGCATGCAAGAGAGGTGGAGGCCACATTGGGGCTATACACGTTTACACTGGAGTCTGATAAAAACATTTTACTTGCAGTGTTAACAGTCAGCTGGAGAAAATCAGATTTAAAAAAAAAAAATTATTTGGGCATCTTTGGCCTGCAGTGTAAACGTAGTCTTTGACAGTGTCTGTTACAAAGTAGATGCACTTGCGTCATGGCCAAAATCTCCATCTAGGTGCTAGAGGATGGGGCTATAGTCCCCGCAACCCACCACCACAAATAGACTGCTGTCCTGAAGGAAACGGCGAATACCTTTTTAAAAAAAAAAAAGTTTTGCCTTTACCAAATAATACTGCTCTGTTTTGATATTGCCAGAGATGTATTAATTTAACAATATCTTTATTATTGTAGTTGTGCTGTAGTGTAGAAGTGTATCGTATTATCTTTCTGATCGTTTGGTTAAACTTATTGTGTGGCAGCTGTCACTACGATGCAGTACAGCTCAACAGTACACGTCAATGCATGTTTTTTCATTGTTACATTAAATATCTGTCCATGCAGTAAACATACTATCTATTTTTACTTCAAAAAATGTTCATTTTATAGACAATAAATTACAAAGATAAAAGTTCTTTACTCCATCCATTTTCTACCACTTGTCCCTTTCGGGGTCGCGGGGGGTGCTGCAGCCTATCTCAGCTGCATTCGGGCGGTAGGCGGGGTACACCCTGGACAAGTCGCCACCTCATCGCAGACTGGTTAACTCCATCCATCCATCCATCCATTTTCTACCGCTTATTCCCTTTGGGGTCACGGGGGGCGCTGGAGCCTATCTCAGCTACAATCGGGCGGAAGGCGGGGTACACCCTGGACAAGTCGCCACTTCATCGCGGACTGGTTAACTCATTTGTTTGAAATAGTTGTTTCTGTGCTGTCTACATAGTGTCCAGCAGGTGGCAGCATGTCTCCTAGAAATGAGGATGGAAAATACAAAGTAGATTACAGATTTCAAGTGGATTCTACTTATTGTAGAGATACTATTTTTAAACTACTTTTCAAACTTAATGCAACTTTTACACATCAGTGTCCATTTCTTCAGATAATTGGACAAAATGATCGTTAAAAAGGTTATATTTATTAATGTTCGCTCTTATCTACTTGTGGTGTGAATATTACTTGAGTGCTAAAGACATGTGTCTCTTGTCCCTTATCTAAAGTAGTCTTTTTGTCTTATCCGTCCTACTTCCTGTTTTGGATCTAACAAACGGCAGCCTGATAGTTTCTCACTTTCTGTCACTCATAGGCCTTCATAATTGAGGTTTTTCCCCAGACAGGGCATGTTGTTAGCGAGACAATAGGGAGCAGGAAAGCTTGAGGCCCAAAAGACCTTTCCCCTTTTTCCACCCTCATTGCTGCAGATAACAGCGTGATTCTGTACTGCAGGGAGAATTTGTTATTCCTCAAGAATGACAGCTCCCTATTGTTTTAATTCCTTCACTCCTCCACTGCTATGACCCCTTTCCGTGCTGGCTTGGAACAGGATATGCTCTTTTCTTATTTTCTCCCTACAGTCTGGCCGCTGTGCTGAGGAATTCCCTCCCCATCTAATGAAGCTTCAATTATTTTCACAGATATATTTCATGTTTAGTGTTAACAATGCAACATTACCAGTTTAACTAACATTTAGGCATCCCAGCAACTCATGTGCATGAAACACACTAAAACCACTTTACTTATGGATTTGAGGTAGAATTGAGCAGTTCTACATACTTTTTTGTTTTTTAATTACACCTTAAAAACGATTTATCTTGTCTGGGTTGCTTTTTTTCCCCCAGTACAACCTCACATTTGTATCTGTACAGCTATTTTTCTTTACACATTGTACCTAAAATCACACTAAAACATATCATTCCAGTACACATCTTTTGGGCTTCAGTCTATCGTGGATTTTTTTCTTAAGCTTATTCTATCTATTTTTTGCCTAAATAATGCATTTTCAAGCATAAACATGGCTAAATAAATGAAAAATATCAAAATTGGCCACTGGAGGAGACCAAGCCAATCAGAGCATGTTGTTCAGTATTGTGGCCACTAATTGGCTCAGCCTCATGCAGCATTACTATATTGGATTAAAGGAGTGTAAAGGTGAAATATCCTGTTTAAATAGTTACTGTCTCAATTATAACATTTTTAAACTAGAATAGACCGAATATAATTATTCATGCTAAAATTAACATTATGATGTACAGTCAATGACTAAAAATTAGGAAAGAGCTTTTAAAACCAGGAACATTTCTGTGGGAAAAATTAAAATCTTGGCAAGTGGCAAATCATTTGCGATGTTTTTGAGCTCAGAACAGCATCTCCAACTGGGATGAATTGAAAGCAATTGGTGTTTGGCCCTCCCAACCAAAACAGCCCAATTTTTAAAAGTGTAACGGAAATGTAACCTTTTAATAAGAAAAACTAACTTTTAGAGAATAAATATTGTATGAAAAAACAACGCAATAGAATGTACTACAAACAGTGTTGGGTTAGTTACTGAAAACCAGTAACTAGTTAGTTACTAGTTACTTTATTTCAAAAGTAACTCGGTTACTAACTCAGTTCTTTACACCAAAAAGTAATGCGTTACTGTGAAAAGTAACTAGTTACTTCTTCATTTCTTTTTTTTTTTTTTTAAAGCTCCCATTAATGCCCTTTTAGCCTTAATTTCAGTACTGTTATTGCACTGGAGAATAATACAATCTGTTGATCAACTTGACATGCATTTGCATCACAGAACTCTGCTAAGCAATGTGGTCTACATACAACACACAAAGATATGTTTCAAAGGGCCAATTTATTTCAGGCCAGAACAAATTGACAAAACTATTTTAAATAGCTGCAACATAACATACATAAGTAACAAACAGCATAATAACAACATACTGTAGCTGTAAACCTGGCTTCACCCAAGGAAGGTACACATGACAAACACACAAGGCTTAACCAGGCATTTTTTTCTCTCAAGGAATTGTGAAATAAAATCATGCCTTCAGGAGATCAACACTGTACTGAAGCCCAGAACACTCTACACATTTCCCCAGTTTTAGTTTAGAGAGAAGGAAAGATTGGCCTGGCCCACTAGGATCCCTCATTATGTTTGTGAACTTTATAGTCTATACATTTAGAGTGATGTGATAATCAAATACTCTAGAAGTCTAGAATGAAAGAGTATATAAGATAATTCACAGAGTGTGTGTACTTTCAGTGATGAATGATGAGCAGAGGCAGAGTTTGGAGTGTTTTCTTTAGCTCGCTTTCCATTTTTATGTACTCACTGTCCAGGTACTTGGAAAATGTTTTCCGTGCCATTGGCTGTTTGACGCCGGTATCATGCTAATTAGCTGCCTGAAAGCGGGTGACTCCACTCTATAAATAGTCTGCATGTCTTCTAGCACATACGCTGCAATAGCTCTATCAATGTTGTCCTGGCTAGCGGTCCCTCCGTTAAAATCCTTAGGTGGAGGTGAAGGTGAAGTGGCATCAGAATGTGTCTCTCTTTACTAGCTTCGTCGAAGCATGTTGCTTTTGTAGCTGTTTCAGCAGATTTGAATTGCTGTTTTGGGCAGTAGATGGGTTCTTTGATCCAAGACACAACTTACATTTAACTAAAATGTTCTCTTCTTTGTGCTCGACAAAATAAAAGTAGTGAGAATATCTCCATGTTAAGAATCTCGACTGCGGGTCCGCCATGTCTTGTTAGTAAACACACACACACAGCGCGCCTCTTCTCTTCTTCCCGTTGTGACACAGGAAGAATCAGAAGGACGACACCGCAGCTCTCCAATAAAACACAATCAGATCTTCTTAGTTTCTAGCCGATACTACATAAAAAATAACGCAGTAACGCATCATGTAGTAACGGTAACTGAGTTACTGAATATAAAAAACAACGCATTAGACTACTAGTTACTGCCGAAAATAACGCCGTTACTTTGTAACGCGTTAGTCCCAACACTGACTACCAACAACTCAGTCAGACAACATCAGAAGCTTTTTACATATTTTCATGAATAAATGTTCACCGTTTAGATATAACGTTTACATCCTTGGCTGGCGTTCGACTCATTCTGCTCCGGTATGGTGCAGACTAGCAGTGATACTCTCAAATTCCTTTGCCAAGTTGATCATTTCTTTAACTCAATTAATATATTTCCACTTCTTCTCAGCACTGTCCTTCACACTGTCTTTCTTCCAAAGGTTGAAAAACAAAGTTATGTCGATCTCTAGCTATAAGCTAATGCTGACGAGTAAGACCCGATGTTTTAGGCCAGGGGTTTAACCGTTTTGGCTGAGAGAGCCATGAAAGCCAAATATTTTTAAAATGTATTTCCGTGAGAGACATACAATATTTTTTGACACTGAATACAACTAAATGCGTGCATTTTTAAGTAAGACCAACATTTTAAGAGTATAATAAGTATCTTATTATTTTTAATACTATTGTTATTCTGAAGCTAACCAATAATAAATAAAATACTTCTTACCATTTATGCGACTTCTTGAACAGGTTGGGTAGAAAACGGATGGATGGAATAAAATGCATGAGAATGTTTTATATTTTGAACGTTATTTTTAAAACTGTGATTACCAGCGGAATTATTCATTACTTATCGTGTTAAGCAATGTCAGCTAAGATTTATCTGAGAGCCACATGCAGTCATCAAAAGAGCCACAGATTCCCTACCCCCGTTTTAGGCGGATCTTAGGTGGTTGACATTTGCTACGCCAAATAATGGCGTGGTAACCTGACTCTCGCCAGATCCTTGTAGTTCGCTGAGCTCCACACAAGGATCTGGGCTCGAGGGCATTGCAAACTCCTTCAAGATAGCAAAATATAATGAACCAATCAGGATCGCCGGGCGGGCATAGATGTGACGTAGCGCCGAAGCGACTGTTTGATTCAAACAACAATGGCGGCACGCAGCGAGGAGTCGTGTGCTGACATTGATTCTGCTATTGCAACTGTTTTGCGACATCGATGGGCTGCTGACATTGCTGCGTTGTTTCAGTAAAAGTTCTCTTACTTTTCGCTCTGTCGTTATCCAACATGTCGGCTGTTCTGTTTTGGATTTCCCAGAGTCGCTCTCATCAGCGTTACGGGTTGATTTCCATGTGAGTGCTTGAAGTAGCACGTCACTCAAGATAACGGACAAGTGCTTTATCCAATCACATACAATGATTTATTTACAAGGCCCCGCCTTCTGCAATACATCTCCTATTGAGAAGTCCCCGATCCTTGTGTGGAGCTCAGCCAACTACAAGGATCTGGCGAGAGTCAGGTTAATGGCGGGGATGCTTGTAACTTAAAGCATAACAATTAGCAAGAAACTCCTCTTATCTAAAAACACTTTTTCTCCCAAATGTGCATAATACAAGTACCGGTACTAATAATGCAAAACAAATCCAAACAAAAGTTATACTTTGATATTGAAAAACTTCCAAGATGTGTGCTCACACCCTTGTATTTTGGTGATTAAAAAACTGAACTTAATTATGCCATAAATATGTCTTTTATACCAGCAAGACTTTAATCATACATACAGGCCTATAGGTCATGAATGATATATTCAAACTGTGGTACGCCAAAGAATCACTTGAGTAAAGTACAGTGTTTTATTTTCCTATATTCAGCGTTACTGTTCAAACTATGTAATAATACAGTGGCCAAAATATTAAATATACTCTGCCTTGTTTTTGATGAATACTTAGGCCTACTACGTTACTGTATTTTAATGTTGGTCATTATGGTGGTACTTGGAGAGCCAAGTGTTTTCTAAGGTGGTACTTGGTGGAAAAAAGTTTGAGAACCACTAATATATTGCATAACAAAGTTAGTGCTTGCTGGTATAACACGTTAAATATGGCTACTGTCTGTCTTGGGAGGCGCAGCTCTATAATCCCAAGAATGTTTCCTTATTCCCAACGTTTTTCCTGCCTAAAAATGACAATAGACATCGACAACCAAGGTTGACTGACAGCACGCTTGCTGACTTTTCCATTCCCAAGTGTCTATTTTTGTAGTAATGACTTTAAGTATGCGTAGGTTGAGGCTGTAAATGTGACAGAGGTCGCTAAGGAGGGAGGAGGGAGGTGAGGGCTGGGCCAGAATGGACTGGAAGTGTGCCCCCAGCAGCATTTATAAACATGACCCCCACTCGTCTCCCCACACTCTTTTGTTTACATACGTGCTTCTTGGCACAACCTCACACTGGAAGGCTCCTCCACAAATCTTCCTGTTTTAGATTTGAAGGAAAAGCCGGCATTTGGCCCCCAAACGTCATGTACAGCTCCAGCTACTCTCGGGCCAAGTTTGGCCTGGAGGCCAGGGAGCCTCTGCACAAACCGAAAGGGAAGAGCTGCGGCTACTACATGAGGATCGTTTTCTTCTTCTCCTCCCTCATCCAGTCCCTCATCATCGTCAGCCTGGTGCTCTTCCTCATCTACGGGCAGCCCGAGAAGTCCGCCGAGGAGAAGCGAGTCAAGGTGAGCCACGTTTATTTTGATCTACTAAAAAGGAGTTGCTTTGGACCAGTAACCACCAGGATGTTGTGCAGGAGCTGCAGCAGGCCTTGAACAGCCTGAGCGAGAACAACTTCCAGCTGACTAAAGAGAAAAGCCAGCTGGGTGCTCTGCTCGGGGCTCGCACTGCTGAGAAAGCTGCTATGGAGAAGGCGCTGGAGACGCTCAGAAGTGTTGCAAACACTACTACTGAATTAAGGAGTAGACTAGTGAGTGACTAAGATAAATATTATAGATATTGTCTAAAAATTCACTCATTTTGTCGTTTTGCTTTTCTAGGTCCAGTGTGAGAGGCTGATTGCAACAACACGTAGCAGCATGGGCATGCGATGTCCTACTCCACCCATACAGCATCCTATTGTGGTCAATACTGGCAGTATGTATAACAATACACTAC
>NC_084561.2:21388823-21588823 GCF_033978685.3 Nerophis lumbriciformis | reverse complement strand
TGTATTTATGTGTATGTGTATATATGTGTGTGTATATATATATATATATGTGTGTGTGTATATATATATATATATATATATATATATATATATATATATATATATATATATATATATATATATATATATATATACACGTGTGTATACAAATAGATAAGAAAATAAATTTTAAGAAAAGGAACCACAGACAAGTGTCAACATAAAACATTCCTGAATAGTCTTAGAGAGATATAACCAACAAGCACACAAAAGGCTCGTCAACCACCAACATCCCAGTTGTGTTTTAAATCAGGGTTAATTCGAGATCAGTTTCTACTACATATCTCTGAAAGGCACCTCACAGTTCTTGAAACTTCCAGAACAACCATTCAATGTCAGCCTAATGTTCTCCAGTTTGAGAAAATACAGAATAATCCAGCAGGTGTGGCAAAAACTTGCTATGCTGTTAACAACTTGCAGTTAGAACATTTTTAAAAGCAATACAGATTATCCAGAGAGGATGTTTCTCAATAGAAATACAAATAATTTGGTATATGAGGAGACAAAGTTCCTCTGAGGTGGATTTATTGTCATAGCAGAGGATCTACTGAGACGGCAGCCAATTGCAGACAACAAAAAACTTTGCATATTTCATTTAACACGGTAATAAATATTGTACATATTACATATTGTTATGAAGGTAGCTGTTATTACAATATATGTTTGTACTTGCAGAGTGTGTACAGTACATAAAAAGTTAATGGAGGGCTTTTTAAGGCTACAACGATGACTTCCATTAGCAATATCTTTATAAGCCTTAAAAAAAAAAAAAGACATGCGTTTGTCTCTTATAGTGATTGTGAACGATAGGCAAAATTCCAAAATAAGTGCAGTTTCCCTTTACAGCCTGTAGTGTGACTCTGACACAAGCTCAACAGCAAGCCCACAATCCACCCAAGTGGAGAGTCCTGCTTGCCATGGTTGGCTCTCGTACTCTTGCTCAAGGCGCATAAAGAAAAAAAGAATGTTAGAAATGTTTGGGTGAAATTATTTAAAGAACAATAGTAGGTATGAAAACACTATTATTAACCTCCTAGAATGGACGTATTAGGCTGTCTTTAGATTGAAGCAGAGTGGTAATTGTTTCTTTGGCAACACCTGTTGCCACAATAATGCAGTAAGGGACACGTTTGTTACTGGATTGTAACTCTAATTATTTGATCCTTGTTCAAACTGACATCGAGTACACTTATTATGTACAGTATGTCATGCTTGTGTGCGTAGCTGCTAGCAGCATATAGCCTACCATGTTTACCTTTTGGAAATGACTTGACTCAAACACAAGGAAAGATGAAAACGAGTGTGCTTATTGGAGGACATTTAGATGTTAACTGGCTGTCAAGCTTTGCACAAGTCAACACGCTGCAGGACTTAGACTTCCTTTTTATTGTCATTCAAATTTGAACTTTACAGTACAGCTAAGAACGAAATTTTGGTGCATTAGCTCATGGTAGTGCAGGATAAAAAAGCAATAAGGTGCAGATATAAATAAATGAATAGGTTACTGTACAGATAAATATATTGCACTTTTTCATATGCATCCACGTTTATGGATGTATGTTGTATTGTCTTTTTTATTCCAGCGAGTTAATCCATTTTGGGGGGAGTTGAGGGAATTATTATGATGCGTTCAAGAGTCTTACGGTCTGAGGGAAGAAGCTGTAACAGAATCTTGCTTCGGAGGCTGCGGAACCTCTTTCTAGAGCCCAGCAGTGAAAACAATCCTTGGTGGGGGTGGGAGGAGTCTTTGCAGATTTTCTGAGCCCTGGTCAGGCAGCGGCTTTTTGCGATCTCCTGGATAGGAGGAAGAGGAGTCCTGATGATCTTTTCCGCCGTCCTCACCACTCTCTGGAGAGACTTCCAGTCTGAGGCACTGCGGGCTCCAGTCCAGACAGAGATGCAGGACTGCTTGTATTGGAGAGTTTACATGCAACTGATATAATCCAATACTTTTTTTTGTTATTGGATCGGGACACCTTTTAAAAAAGAAGGCAAGAAATATTGAATTTAGGAAAGAACTTGAGTACAAAGTTATAATTTGCATAATCTTCATTATTATTAAAGCCTATGAAACGGTGAAAGACAGAAGTGTCCAAACAAGGTCGCTTACAGAGAAATGAAAGAATGCGCAAGCTACTTTGATACAATCAACCTGTGTAGGTCAAAATATGCTAAACTGTCTTAGTTGTGTGTTGTAGCTGACAAAGACAACTAGTGTAATATCTACTAATATATCTCATTCATGCTGAATTTGTTGTATTTTTGGACGCTGCTGATAGAAAGTGCTGCATCAGCTGTCAACATCCAGTTAGAAATAAACATCACATTTGTCCTCTTCTCACAGGTGGCTCAGATTCAAGCCATGTCCAGTCGTCTGGAGGTGCAGCACACACACCTGACCTCTGACCTGCAGCAGTGTGAACACAACCGCAGTGAGACGCTGGTCGAGAGCAGCAGGCAGCTTCAAGCGAAGCAGAGGACTTATGACGAGAAGGTTGTTTCCGACACAACAAAGTCTGTCTCCATCACATACTTCCAAACTAACACACGCTGCTCTAACTCAGATGGAGAAACTGCTGATCGAGCAGAACCGGCTGAGAGAACAGAAACAATTGCAAGAAGACACTTTGGCCCAGAAAGAAAAGGAGCTGCAGACCCTGAGGGCATCGCCTAATTGTAAGGTGAATGTCGTGACCTTTGCTTCTTTCTACACAACATTGAGGGAAGTGCCGGACCACAGATGGCCTGTGATTACATGGCAGAGGTGTGTGTACTCAGCATTCAGCAGGAATCTGAGGGAAGCAGGAAGGATGGGTGGCCCAGATAACAACTCTCCTCAAATGTTGTCAGTGTGACTTGGTAAATGAAGTCATGTTGTCCAGGTCGCTCCGTGGAAACCTGCAGGAGTGCAGTCTGTGCCGCAGCACAGCAGGCAAACTGTTGCTAACTGGCCTGCTTTACAAGCGCCGAGCATCAGCAAAACTCTGACGGTAACTTTTGACCTCCTCTGGCTACTGCAGTCTGTGTGATATTCCATCTTAATTGTTGACCTTTTCTCTTCCAGGTGAGATGAAATGCAACAGGAAATAATCAGCGGAGGCCACAGCGGTGTAAAAACCAAAAAGTTAAGGATATTCGGCTTTTGGGCAAACTTAAAATGATAGCTTACTTCACTGTTTTATTACTTTCCAAAAAAATCGACTTTAATTTTTAAAAACACATTTTTCAAGGAGTTGGTCAATTGTCCTTTAAAGTGGACAAAATATGTTTGAAGTTTTGAATTTTGTGAACATTATAACAAATGTTTTCAATGACCTTTAGCAGTGTGTTTACATATTTTAACATCTAATACTTAAAGGGGAACTGCACTTTCTTTGGAAATCATTCACAATCCTTACATGTGATAAGCACACATTTTCTTTTTTGTATGCATTCTAACACATAAATAAAGGCTAGCAAAAACCAGCCAACATTGGAGCTAATGGGAGTCGCTCTATTCTGCCAATAAAAGGACTCTAAAAACATTCAACAATGTTTTATAAACAGGCACATAAATAATATGTAATATTTATGTATTTTGCTCATTTTAAAGTACTCTGATTAGCTGCATTGTTAGCCACCTCGTACTTGCCATATTTTAGGAATTAGAATGCAATAAAAAAGACATCTGTTTTTGTCTTCCATAAGGATTGTGAATGATTGGCAAAATTCCCCAAAAAAGTGCAGTTCCCATTTAAGTGTGCAAAAATAAACACTGATATCATAAGAGTATCAGATAACATAATATGTAACAATATTATAACTATATTTGCATTGTAAGGACATCAAGTAATCGATATGAAATGTTGAAAGAAAACAAGGTTGTAACAATATTTCTGCCAGTCGAATATAATATAGCCTTCAATGCAGGAAGTCCCATTTATTACAGATATTATTCTTAACAATTTCCTCAACACATTTATTCAGCAATCAAAAATGTGAACAATCATATAGATCCTTATTTGTTGCTTGATGTCAGCATATTTCTATAAATGCAAGGGAGGAATGAACCTACTCAGTGGCCTAGTGGTTAGAGTGTCCCCCCTGAGATCGGTAGGTTGTGAGTTCAAACCCCGGCCGAGTCATACCAAAGACTATAAAAAAATGGGACCCATTACCTCCCTGCTTGGCACTCAGCATCAAGGGTTGGAATTGGGGGTTAAATCACCAAAATGATTCCCGGGCGCGGCCACCGCTGCTGCCCACTGCTCCCCTCACCTCCCAGGGGGTGATCAAGGGTGATGGGTCAAATGCAGAGAATAATCTAACTTTAACTTTAACTTTTAACATACGCTATGTGCCTCGCCTGCGCTGCACGCGTCGGCCAATAGTGACCCCAGATGTCAAGTCTTTTTTAACTTTGACAGTAAGATATATAATATACACTGTAGTGACGCTATGCCTGAAATCATTCATGTGCAATTTAGGTTTATCCTGAAATTTCACCCAAAAGCCCAATATCCATAACTTTTTGTGTGCGTGTACCAACATGCATCAAATGTAAATATACACTTTCACATTCATAATTACTTCTTACTTGGGAAAAAATGATTGTGTAATGTTTCTGTATCTCTGCTTTCAACTTGATGTAAAAACACGACAAAGACGCTGGTGTAAATATTTCTCTTGAGTGTTACTCATTTTGTTTATACTTAGATTTTCAATTTAATAAATTAAAATGACCCATTGAGTGTCTTTTTTTGCCTCTAAACTTGTAACAAACGCACCCAAGTTCTCCGGGTGTCTCTGCCACTACGCAATTAAGGAGTCACGGGTGGGACCTGATATTCAGCTGGGAATGGTCAATACAGTAAATAAACACAAGACATGTATAACTATTAGCCACAATACGATCAGGCTCGTATTTAATATGCCACAAATTAATCCCGCATTACAAACACCTCCCCCCTCCCGTCCATATAACCCGCCAATACAAAACCACACACCCGCACAAAACACTCAATCCCACAGCCCAAAGTACCATGCACTTTCCCGAAGTTCATACAACACATATATTTCCCCAAAGTCCCCAAAGTTACGTACGTGACATGCACATAGAGGCATGCACGTACGGGCAAGCGATCAAATGTTTGGAAGCCGCAGCTGCGTACTCACGGCACCGCGTCTGCGCATCCAAATCAAAGTCCTCCTGGAAAAAGAGTCTGTTGTGCCGGTTCTCCACAGGCCAATGGAAAGTCCACAAAAAAGGTAAAAAATTAGGATTCTTCCAAGAAGTGGCTCCGTAGCAAAAACGCCGGGTCTGACAGGTGCTCCTAGGTGGTTTATGACGTCAATTTCCGCTTCCGCCCGGTCTGTAAGCACCGGATGCCTTTTATATCCCCACATATTATTAAGTTGCATTTTTAATATTAATATGATTATTTGATACGCCTGTAACAGTTTATAATAAGTAAATGGATGACATAAGTATATATATATATATTTATTTTCCCAGCTGAGCACAAGTTAACTGTGACTGGCAATATTCATTCTATGTATACGCCTCGATGGACCCCTATGGCCATTACATCCCCCCCCCCCCCCCCCCCCCAGCCAGCGGCTTATGGGGACCATAATAGGGTTTCATGTTTACCACATTAATAGTATCCACCTTAGACTTATCAGTCAACCAACGAATACTGTAATTTACAGGACCTAACTTCTTCTCTACCCGCCCAGGCCCTAACCATTTGGGTGCAAGTTTGGCAGAGAATTTACTTGAAGCTTTGGAAAGTGGGTGGGCCCTAATCCAGACCAGATCCCCAACTACAAAGTGTACATCTTTGTGTCGTGCATTATAATATCTGGCTTGTCGAGCTTTGGACGCGCCTACATGTCTCTCCACTTCTCCCTTTAGGTGTGTGTGTGTAAGTATGGTGTGATATGCAGTTGTGTGTGGTGGTGGAGCTTTGTGCACCAGTCGTTCCAGGGGTCCCATCAGATTCCGCCCGAGAGTCAACCTGGCAGGGGTTGAACCGGTCGTCTCATGGACAGCGGTGTTAAGGGCAAACCGGAATTCAGGCAGCCACTTATCCCAGTCCTGATGATGGTTCCCTACGAAGGCGGCAATCATGGTCTTGAGGGTGCGATTGACTCGTTCTGTCATGTTGGTTTGTGGGTGGTAAGCTGTGGTTAATTTATGGGTTACCCCCCAGGATTCGCACAGACGGGACATCAGTTGGCTTGTGAACTGTGGCCCTCGGTCAGACACAAGATATTTGGGAACTCCCCAGCGAGTGAAAATGTCATTTTTGAGAATTTGGCAGACCTTGGGAGTTTTGGCGTCTTTCAGGGCAAAAAGCTCCACCCACTTGGAGTAGTAGTCTACCACCACCATCAGCACAGAGTTCCGGGCCTTACTGAGGGGAAAAGGTCCCATGAAGTCTACTCCCAGCATCTCTCCTGGGGCGTTGACAGTAGAGGACTGGAGTTGCCCAGCTGGCTTGACGTTGGGGTTTTTGTATTTCTGACACGTTATACATGCTTGGACGTGACTCCAGACGTCTTTCCTTACTGTCGGCCACCAAGCTACTTCCAGAATCTTCAAGAGTGTCTTCATTCTCCCCAGATGTCCTCCGAATGGACTGTCATGAAAGTAAGCCAGGAACTGTGGCACCTGAGCCAATGGCACTACCAGCTGATAATTGAAGCCGCCATACTTAGATGGTACTCCTCGGTACCACACCCCTTGCTGAAGTTGAAAATGGATCCGGCCAGGCGTAGGTTGGTCAACAGAGGGTCCACATTCCAGACATGTTGAATCAGTTTTTTGGGCCTCAGAAAGATCTTGCAGTGTGCTGGGGAGATCTGACCAGTAGGTTTTTGGGACAAGGAGGCAAATCTTCCCTTCTAGTAATTGGGGTGCCCGTGACAGTGCATCTGGTACCACATTGCAGCAGCCCTTTTTGTAATGGACTCTGAATGTGAATCCCTGGAGTCTCAGCGTCCACCGTGTTAGTCGGGACGAAGTTTTAGGGCAGTTGAATGCCCATGAAAGGGCACTATGGTCCGTGAAGACCTCAAAAGTTGTTCCCTCAAGGAAATGTCTCCACTTCTCAACAGCCCATACCACAGCCAAGCACTCTTTTTCGGCAGTGGAGTAGCGGACTTCAGCTCCTTGGAGCGCTCTGGAGGCAAAGGCAATTGGCCGTTCTTCACCTTCAAGGCGTTGCATCAGGACCGCGCCGAGGCCCAAGTCACTGGCATCACAGTGAACCTGGAAACTGATTTGTGGATGGGGCTGAGCAAGCACTGGTGGAGACTGCAAAAGTGATTTGAGGTGGTTGAAGGCCGCCTGGCAGGTAGGACTCCACTCCCAGGGAACATCCTTCTTTTTTAGTTGGTTTAGAGGAGCAGTAATGTCGGCCAGCCTGGGTATGAACTTGTGGTACCAGCCGACCATGCCAAGAAACCTTTGGAGACTCTTCAGGTCTGTGGGAGGAGGATATGCCGTTATTGCAGATATTTTTTCCGGATCTACTTCCACTCCTTTGCCTGATATTAGGTGTCCAAGGAAGGTGAGCTGATTTTGAAGCAGGTGGCATTTCTTGATGTTGAGAGTAAGGTTTGCTTGTTGTAGTTTTGCAAACACCACTTCAAGGTCAAGCAGGTGTTGTTCTTCTGTTTGTGAAAACACAATGATGTCATCAATGTACACGAAACAGATTCTTCCCCTAAGCTCACCCAGCACTGTCTCCATTAAGCGCTGGAAGGTCGCCCCAGCATTGCGCAGTCCAAATGACATTACTTTAAATTGGTATAGGCCCAGATGTGTGATCATGGCAGTCTTTGGCTTGCTATCCTCCTCCATGGCAACCTGCCAGTAGCCACTCTGCAGGTCAAGGGAGCTGAAATATTTTGCACCTTGCAACGACTCCAGGATCTCATGTATGAGGGGCATGGGATAGGCGTCATGCTGGGTTTTGGCGTTCAAGCCCCTGTAGTCCACACAGAATCTGGGTGTGCCGTCCTTCCTGGGTGTCAGAACAACGGGAGAGGCCCACAGAGATGTCGATGGCTCTATCACTCCATTGTTGATCATTTTTTTGATTTGTTCTTCAATTATATCTTGTTTTTGACTGGACACTCTGTAAGCTCGCTTCCTAACAGGCATCTCATCCATGGTGGTGATTTGATGTTTAATTACCCTGGTGGCCCCAGTAGTCTCAGTCCAAACAGTTGGCCACTTCTGCAGCAGTGGCCGCACCACCTCAGGTTGGGATTCGAGGAGGGGGATTGCAGACTGATTGACTTGGGGTTCCTCATTTATGGCCATGTAAAAATTAATGGAGGGACCAGGGTGAGTCCAGCGAAGCATTTCTCTGCCTTTGGGGAGAAATTTAAATTCTCTCCCTCCGGGCATGGCATACCTCCTGAGATGAGGTTTGAGTATCATTTGTGATGTGGTCATGAAGTCGAGACCTAGCAACAAGGGCATACATAAGTGGCCATCAGCCATCACATGAATCTGTAGGGTGTTGTGACAGTCATGCAGATTGAGGAGCAGGGTGGCTTTTCCAACTGCTTGGTTTACTTGTCCATTTGCCATGACAAACTTTGGAATTCCGCTCGGCTCCAGAACCTCGCCGCACTTCCTCACAGCCTTCCACAGCGTATGACTCATTAGTGAGTACGTGCATCCGGAGTCCAGGACTCCATCTCCTTTAGAGCCGCGCATGCTAATAGGGACCACCAGGAGGGATTGTTCGCCCATAGCAGCGGCAAGGTCGGCCCCACTCCGACTCGGCCCATGCGCCATCTTCTTTCCCGATCCTTTTGGAGGGTTGCATTGTTGGACACGACTCCAATAGTCTTTACTGTTTGTCCAATCTCGTTCAATCAGGGAGCCCACCTTGACCAACTGTTCTACTGTTGACACAATTCCCCGTAGACCACTGGCCAACCTGGGATTGCAGGCACCGAGTATGCGGCGCACGATCTCGGCTTCCTCCATGTCATGTCTCCACTTCAGGCAGAGGGCACGATAATCATATGCGAAATCTCGCAAGCACTGATTAGGGGTTTGAAGAATGGAGTGGAGCTGCATCTCAATCTCGGATTGATAGTCAGTTGGCAAAAAGGCTTCCAGGAAAGACTGCTTAAAGGTAGACCAGCTGGTTATGTTACTGCGGGCTGCCGACCACCAACTCCTGGCAGGACCTTTTAAAACAGCATTGAGGGTTCCCACCAGCTCAGCATCGCTCAGAGGGCGAAGTGCTAAAAAGTTCTCACACTGTTCGATGAAATCTGTGACATCGGCTGAGCCTCTGGACTCTCCAAACTGGGGAATTCCATCCTGATGGGTGGTCTGGCTGTGACAGCAGGTGTAATGGCGGTGACAGCAGGTGGTCTTGCGGTGACAGCAGGTGCAATGGTGGTGACAGCGGGTGCAATGGTGGTGACAGCAGGTGTAATAGGGAAGGTGATGTCTATGACAGGTGGGTGGTGGCTGACTGATATGGCGGCTGCAGGAGTGGAGAAGCTAGCTGGTCGCCAAAACCTTCGGGTTTTAGCAAGGGTATTTTTCAATTCCTCTCCCCACCTTTCATCTCTGCGACGCAGACATGCTACGACAGCCTGGTCAACGTTCTGCACCTTCGTGTCAACATATGCTTTCACCTTTGCAGCCATGGCCTCCATCGCTGCCCTGAGTCCATCCTCCCGGTTAAGGGTGCTGTCGACCGCTTCTGTGAGTCGGTTCTCCAGAATGTCCATTCGTTGTTGCAGTGTTAGAAGTTGCTCCAGGACAGCTTCTGGTTCCACCCCATCCTCTTCCTCTGCTGCCGCATCCTGTCTGGACTGTTCTAAATACATGGAGTCCAGCAAGTTAGTCAGCTCAGCAACACCATTTTGATTGGGCCTACTGGTGACATGGCGGAAAGGGTCAAGGGGCGGAGTTGGGTCCTGGGCTGCATCAGCAAAGTCCTGTCTGTCCTCTTCCTCCATGAGGTAGTGGCTGCTGGTCGACATTACTCCAATTAAACTAATTATGTGTAAGTATTATTAACTGTCGTATTTGTTAGTGTCTATATGTGTAAAAGTATACAAATGGTATGTATTTATGTACCAGAAAATGTATGTATATATACCTCAAAAATGTAGAAAAGCGGTGACACAATGCTGACTATTTAGGGAAAAAAGTGAACCCAATTTACATTTATATTTTAACAAGAAAAATAATGTTTATATACTATTTATTCCCCTTAACGTGCTTTCGCAAAAAACAACGAAAATAAGACTCGCTGATATCAATGATACACTAAGCCCCGCCTCCCCGTACGGGCCACCACTCTGTAACAAACGCACCCAAGTTCTCCGGGTGTCTCTGCCACTACGCAATTAAGGAGTCACGGGTGGGACCTGATATTCAGCTGGGAATGGTCAATACAGTAAATAAACACAAGACATGTATAACTATTAGCCACAATACGATCAGGCTCGTATTTAATATGCCACAAATTAATCCCGCATATAACACCTCCCCCCTCCCGTCCATATAACCCGCCAATACAAAACCACACACCCGCACAAAACACTCAATCCCACAGCCCAAAGTACCATGCACTTTCCCGAAGTTCATACAACACATATATTTCCCCAAAGTCCCCAAAGTTACGTACGTGACATGCACATAGAGGCATGCACGTACGGGCAAGCGATCAAATGTTTGGAAGCCGCAGCTGCGTACTCACGGCACCGCGTCTGCGCATCCAAATCAAAGTCCTCCTGGAAAAAGAGTCTGTTGTGCCGGTTCTCCACAGGCCAATGGAAAGTCCACAAAAAAGGTAAAAAATGAGGATTCTTCCAAGAAGTGGCTCCGTAGCAAAAACGCCGGGTCTGACAGGTGCTCCTAGGTGGTTTATGACGTCAATTTCCGCTTCCGCCCGGTCTGTTAGCACCGGATGCCTTTTATATCCCCACATATTATTAAGTTGCATTTTTAATATTAATATGATTATTTGATACGCCTGTAACAGTTTATAATAAGTAAATGGATGACATAAGTATATATATATATATTTATTTTCCCAGCTGAGCACAAGTTAACTGTGACTGGCAATATTCATTCTATGTATACGCCTCGATGGACCCCTATGGCCATTACAAACTCCCATCTTAAGTCTACCAACCACAATGGCAGCACAAGTGTTAAATACTGTACATATTACTGTACACTAAGTTATGTCTAACATAGCTTAGTGTACAGTAATACTTTTTTGACATAAATTAGTGTACATTAAGACTTATTGAACATAACTTAGTGTACAGTAATACTTTTTAGACATAATGTAGTGTACAGAAATACTTGTTAAACATAACTTAGTGTACAGTAATACTTGTTAAACAAGTAGTACTGTACACTAAGTTAAGTCTAAGTATTTCTGTACACTACTTTGTCTAACAAGTATTACTGGACACTAAGTTATGTTCAATAAGTATTACTGTACACTAAGTTGTGTCTAACAAGTATTACTGTATACTAATGTATGTCTAATGTAACCTATACGTGCTACAAATCAATGCAATATATATGGGGTGTTATGGGCTAGGAACAGAAGACGAGAATTTTGACTCGGAGAGAGAAGGCAGAGCTTGAATTGCAGTTTGGTTGGCACCGTGTATTAGAGAATTAGTGATGGACAGCAGATATATACACAACAATTAGTTGAATGGCCATTCAACATGAAAGCAATTTGAAGAAAAAAACACAAGTACTATATACATATATATATATATATATATACAATTCCAATTCAACTAATCAATGTCTCTGAATCTTGTATAAATCTCAGCTCAGACTTAATAGAGTTCTTGGAAAAAAGGATGGCAGTACAGTCCATGTGCTGCAGGTTAAGGATGAACATTTGTAAAGGGATGGCTCGAGAGCCTCCTACCAGCCCAGACAGAACAGGTGGTGGGGTTCCTGGCTGGAATCTTCCAAGTACGATCCTTGGACTTGATGCTTCTTTTCCTTAGCTCGCCATCAAAAAGAGAAGCCTGGCCTGTGTAAGAACCAGGACCATCCTTATAAATCCATGTGCACACAAAATATATTCATTAAATAACACTAATTGCATTATAAAGTATTCAGAAAAGGTTCTAGTTATTTCCTCAATATTTTACAATATAAATCAATAAACATGTCAGAATCACAATATGCAATAAAGTGCTAAAATAACCATTAGCAGCATAAATATGACAAAGCAGTCAGTGCACTAAACGTGCTTATTATCAAAACACATTTAAAAGTACATTCAATACACAATAGTTATCATTGGTTCAAGTCATAAAGCTTGTATATGGACGATTGACAATATGCCACAAAGACTGTTGCAATGAAACAATGGAAGAAAGATGAATGCTAAAGGTGCTATTTTCATAAACATGGACTCACCAACTCCACTTCTACAGTCACACACAGCTTAATGACAAAAAAATCCGGTGCTGGTAGTCGGCTCTATAAAGTTACAAATAGGCTTTCAGTTTAGAATCCGTCAGCACAATATTTCGGGTGAAAAGGAGAATAAAAACCTACCTAAAGCAGCAATACAATCTGTCTCCCCTCACGTCCTATCTACTTGCCACTTCCTGCTACCGGCTTGTAAGCACAGCTAATTGGACCGTGGCGGTCACGTGACTAGGAAGCACGCACAGAGTAATAGAAAGCAAGAGCATACCAGTAACTGCAAAAGGTAGGGATTTCACACCTGCGTTACACTAACAAGTATTACTGTACACTAATTTATGTCTAACAAGTATTACTGTACACTAATTTATGCTTAACAAGTATTACTGTACATTAATTTATGTCTAAGTTATGTTCAATAAGTCTTAATGTACACTAATTTATGTCTAACAAGTATTACTGTTCACTAATTTAACAAGTATTACTGTACACAAAGTTATGTTTAACAAGTATTACTGTACACTAATTTAACAAGTATTACTGTACACAAAGTTATGTCTAACAAGTATTACTGTACACTAATTTATGCTTAACAAGTATTACTGTACATTAATTTGTCTAAGTTATGTTCAATAAGTCTTAATGTACACTAATTTATGTCTAACAAGTATTACTGTACACTAATTTAACAAGTATTACTGTACACAAAGTTATGTTTAACAAGTATTACTGTACACTAATTTAACAAGTATTACTGTACACAAAGTTATGTCTAACAAGTATTACTGTACACTAATTTAACAAGTATTACTGTACACTAATTTAACAAGTATTACTGTACACAAAGTTATGTCTAACAAGTATTACTGTACACTAATTTAACAAGTATTACTGTACACTAATTTATGTCTAACAAGTATTACTGTACACAAAGTTATGTCTAACAAGTATTACTGTACACTAATTTATGTCTAACAAGTATTACTGTACATTCATTTATGTCTAACAAGCATTACTGTACACTAATTTATGCTTAACAAGTATTACTGTACATAAATGTATGTCTAAGTTATGTTCAATAAGTCTTAATGTACTAAAGTTATGTTCAATAAGTCTTAATGTACACTAATTTATGTATAACAAGTATTACTGTACACTAATTTATGCTTAACAAGTATTACTGTACATAAATGTATGTCTAAGTTATGTTCAATAAGTCTTAATGTACACTAATTTATGTTCAATAAGTCTTAATGTACACTAAATTATGTCTAACAAGTATTACTGTACACTAATTTAACAAGTATTTCTGTATACAAAGTTATGTCTAACAAGTATTACTGTACACTAATTTAACAAGTATGACTGTACACAAAGTTATTTCTAACAGGTATTACTGTACACTAATTTAACAAGTATTACTGTACACTAATTTAACAAGTACTACTGTACACTAAGTTATGTCTAACAAGTATTACTGAACACTAAGTTATGTCTAACAAGTATTACTGTACACTAATTTAACAAGTATTACTGTACACTAAGTTATGTCTAACAAGTATTACTGTACACTAATTTAACAAGTATTACTGTACACTAAGTTATGTCTAACAAGTATTACTGTACACTAAGTTATATCTAACAAGTATTACTGTACACTAATTTAACAAGTATTACTGTAAACTAATTTAACAAGTATTACTGTACACTAAGTTATGTCTAACAAGTATTACTGTACACTAATTAAACAAGTATTACTGTACACTAAGTTATGTCTAACAAGTATTACTGTACACTAATTTAACAAGTATTACTGTACACTAAGTTATGTCTAACAAGTATTACTGTACACTAATTTAACAAGTATTACTGTACACAAAGTTATGTCTAACAAGTATTACCGTACACTAAGTTATGTCTAACAAGTATTACTGTACACTAATTTAACAAGTATTACTGTACACTAATTTATGTCTAACAAGTATTACTGTACATTCATTTATGTCTAACAAGCATTACTGTACACTAATTTATGCTTAACAAGTATTACTGTACATAAATTTATGTCTAAGTTATGTTCAATAAGTCTTAATGTACTAAAGTTATGTTCAATAAGTCTTAATGTACACTAATTTATGTATAACAAGTATTACTGTACACTAATTTATGCTTAACAAGTATTACTGTACATAAATGTATGTCTAAGTTATGTTCAATAAGTCTTAATGTACACTAATTTATGTTCAATAAGTCTTAATGTACACTAAATTATGTCTAACAAGTATTACTGTACATTAAGTTATGTCCAACAAGTATTACTGTACACTAAGTTATGTCTAACAAGTATTAATGTACACTAATTTAACAAGTATTACTGTACACTAATTTAACAAGTATTTCTGTATACAAAGTTATGTCTAACAAGTATTACTGTACACTAATTTAACAAGTATGACTGTACACAAAGTTATTTCTAACAGGTATTACTGTACACTAATTTAACAAGTATTACTGTACACTAATTTAAGAAGTACTACTGTACACTAAGTTATGTCTAACAAGTATTACTGTACACTAAGTTATGTCTAACAAGTATTACTGTACACTAATTTAACAAGTATTACTGTACACTAAGTTATGTCTAACAAGTATTACTGTACACTAAGTTATATCTAACAAGTATTACTGTACACTAATTTAACAAGTATTACTGTAAACTAATTTAACAAGTATTACTGTACACTAAGTTATGTCTAACAAGTATTACTGTACACTAAGTTATGTCTAATAAGTATTACTGTACACTAATTAAACAAGTATTACTGTACACTAAGTTATGTCTAACAAGTATTACTGTACACTAATTTAACAAGTATTACTGTACACTAAGTTATGTCTAACAAGTATTACTGTACACTAATTTAACAAGTATTACTGTACACAAAGTTATGTCTAACAAGTATTACCGTACACTAAGTTATGTCTAACAAGTATTACTGTACACTAATTTAACAAGTATTACTGTAAACTAATTTAACAAGTATTACTGTACACCAAGTTATGTTTATTACAAGACAAATTGCACTAATGAAATATTCATGCATGTACACTAACTAATATGCCAACATGAGCTTTATTGCTTCCTCTTCCTTGTATGAACACAGAGTGTTTAGCTGCATACAATGTGGCAGACTTGAATGGATTATAATAACCATGATCCTGTTGATAGTAACTATGTATTCCATGGGACACAGGGGAGAAACAGCAGCAATAAGTTTGCACTAGTCAAAGATCCTCTAACAGGAGAAATCCTGTTTTGTTTTTTTACAAGAATCTGCTGGAAAAAACCTTGTCATTGATCCTCTATACAACAGAACAACTCTTCTACTGGAAAACACACTCGTCATAGTTCCTCTATCTATATAATAGGACAACTCTTCTACTGAAAAATACACTCGTCATAGTTCCTCTATCTATATAATAGAACAACTCTTCTACTGAAAAATACACTCGTCATAGTTCCTCTATCTATATAATAGGACAACTCTTCTACTGGAAAATACACTTGTCATAGATCCTCTATATAATAGGACAACTCTTCTACTGGAAAATACACTCGTCATAGATCCTCTATATAATAGGACAACTCTTCTACTGGAAAATACACTCGTCATAGATCCTCTATATCAGTGTTTTTAAACCTTTTTTGAGCCAAGGCACATTTTTTGCTTTTAAAAAATGCGGAGGCACACCACCAGCAGAAATCATTAAAAAACAAAACTCAGTTGACAGTAAAAAGTCGTTGTCGCAATTGTTGGATATGACTTTAAAGCATAACCAAGCATGCATCACTATAGTATAGCTCTTGTCTCAAAGTAGGTGTACGGTCACCACCTGTCACATCACCCCCTGACTTATTTGGACTTTTTTGCTGTTTTCGTGTGTGTAGTGTTTTACTTCTTGTCTTGCGCTCCTATTTTGGTGGCCTTTTCTCTTTTTTTGGCTACTTTGTTTTAGCAATCAAACATTTTTCAGTTGTTTTTATCCTTCTTTGTGGGGACATTGTTGGTTGTCATGTTCGGATGTACATTGTGGACGCCGTCTTTGCTCCACAGTAAGTCTTTGCTGTCGTCCAGCGTTCTGTTTTTGTTTACTTTGTAGCCAGTTCAGTTTTAGTTTCGTTCTGCATAGCCTTCCCTAAGCTTCAATGCCTTTTCTTAGGGGCACTCACCTTTTGTTTATTTTTGGTTTAAGCATTAGACACTTTTTTACCTACACACTGCCTCCCGCTGTTTCCGACATCTACAAAGCAAATAGCTACCGGCTGCTACCTACTGATATGGAAGAGTATTACACGGTTACTCTGCCGACCTCTAGACAGCACCGACACTCAACAACAACACATCATTTGCAGACTATAATTACTGGTTTGCAAAAAATATTTTTAACCCAAATAGGTGAAACTAGAGAATCTCCCATGGCACACCACGCACAGTGGTTAAAAAACACTCCTCTATATAATAGGACAACTCTTCTACTGGAAAATACACTCGTCATAGATCCTCTATACAAAAGAACAACTCTTTTACTGAAAAATACCCTCGTCATAGATCCTCTATATAATAGGACAACTCTTCTACTGGAAAACACACTCGTCATAGATCCTCTATATAACAGAACAACTCTTCTACTGGAAAATATACTCCTCTATATCAGTGGTCCCCAACCATCGGGCCGCGGCCCGGTACCGGTCCGTGGATCGATTGGTAAATCAACATAAAAAACACAAGATACACTTACAATTAGTGCACGAACCCAAAAAACCTCCCTCCCCCATTTACACTCATTCACACTTATTCGCACAAAAGGGTTGTTTCTTTCTGTTATTAATATTTCTGGTTCCTACATTATATACCACCTCCAAAGACATGCACCTGGGGATAGGTTGATTGGCAACACTAAATTGGCCCTAGTGTGTGAATGTGAGTGTGAATGTTGTCTGTCTGTCTGTGTTGGCTCTGCGATGAGATGGCGACTTGTCCAGGGTGTACCCCGCCTTCCGCCCGATTGTAGCTGAGATAGGCTCCGGCGCCCCCGCGACCCCAAAGGGAATACGCGGTAGAAAATGGATGGATGGACATTATATATCAATATAGATCAATACAGTCGGCAGGGATACATACAGTCCGTAAGCACACGATTGTATTTTTTTATGACAAAATAAATAAATAAATAAATAGTCGATTATCTACATCAGTGATTCTCAAATAGTGGTACTGTACATGTACCACTAGTGGTATGACAAAGAATCATTTGATTAAAGTACAGTGTTTTTTCATTCAAACACAGTGTTACTGTTCAAACTGAGTGTAATGTTACTGTCACCAAAATATTAAGTATACTTGTTAAATAAAACCTTTGCCTTTTTTTATTTTTATTTTTTTATGAATACTTAGGCCTACTACGCTACTGTATATTAATGTTAGTCATTATGGTGATACTTGGAGAGAAGTTTTTTCTGTGGTGGTACTTAGTGAAAAAACTTTGAGAACCACGGCTTTATGTAATAGAACAACTTTTCTATTTTTAGGGATCTGCTGAAATACACACTAGTCAAAGATCCTTTATATATCAGGAGAATTGCTGTTTTTAGGAATCTGCTGGAAAAAAACACTTGTCAGTGATCTTCTGTGATGGAAAAAATGCTGTTTTTAAAGACCTAAAAAACAATAGTCAGCTATCTTTAAAGAACTTAAAACACCAGTCAAAGAACCTCTCTATAATAGAACTCTGCTATCTTGAGGAATGTACTAAAAAACCCCACTAGTCAGCAATATTCTATGGCCGTTTTAAGGACCTAAAAAATACTAGTCAAAGATGCTCTACACAACAGGAGAACTCAACAATTTTTTAAATCTGCTGAAAAAGAACACAAGTCAGCAATCCTCTTTATAACAGGAAGACTCTGCTATTTTTAAGAATCCACAAAAAAAAAGCATGAGTCAGAAATCCTCTGACAGGAAGAATGCTGTTTTTAAGGACCAAATAAGAAGTGCTAGTCAAAGATCCTTTACAAAGTATAACATTGAAACTCTGCTACTTTTGTGACCTATCTGCAAAATGCATATTTCAAGGCGACAGTAAATTGACAGTTATGCAAGCTTGACACTGACTACTTTAAAAGGTATCATTTCTTCAGTGTTGTCCCATGAAAAGATCTACTTTACATGCAGATGCACTGAACAAGTAAGTGTTGACTCAGCAGTATATTTACTTTAGAGGCGTAAAATTATTGCATTGATTACAATTATTGAATCATATTTAGCGCATTATGGTTTTTTTAATCCTGTTATTCTAACTTTTAATCTCTAATGTTACTGTCTCCATATGCCTGCAAGTTGCCTCTCTCTTCCTGTGCTTGACTGAGAGCAGCAACACTATCGCCATGCGGAACAAAGATAATATGTAGACAGGGCAAAAAAGAGGCCTCACTCTGTCACGACTTTAAACAGTGGGGATAGCATGAATTATATCCAAAATATAAATCATGACATGGAAAAAGTGTGTTTAAGGTTTGTATAAGTTTGAAAGTTGTCTTGTTTTCAGCTTAGAGTAGACAATGTTTTTATTTTTTTTATTTTATTTTAGAGTATCTAAAATAATATATATGAGTATCCATATCTATTACGGGAGCTATAGAGAAATGGTATCACTTTTTGACACACTTTTAGTTGACTTTATACTATTGTGACACAGCTGTGCATTGATATAGTGATATATTACATGTACAATGATGTGTACATTATATTACAATCAATATAGTGATGTATTACATGTACGATACGTACATTATATTACAATCAATATAGTGATGTATTACATGTACGATACGTACATTATATTACAATCAATATAGTGATATATTACATGTACAATGTGTACATTATATTACAATCAATATAGTGATGTATTACATGTACGATGATGTGTACATTATATTACAATAAATATAGTGATGTATTACATATACGATGTGTAATTATATTACAATCAATATAGTGATATATTACATGTACAATGATGTGTACATTATATTACAATCAATATAGTGATATATTACATGTACGATGATGTGTACATTATATTACAATAAATATAGTGATGTATTACATGTACGATATGTACATTATATTACAATCAATATAGTGATATGTTACATGTACAATGTGTACATTATATTACAATCAATATAGTGATATATTACATGTATAATGATGTGTACATTATATTACAATCAATATAGTGATATATTACATGTACAATGATGTGTACATAATATTACAATCAATATAGTGATATATTACATGTACAATGATGTGTACATTACATTACAATCAATATAGTGATATAGTACATGTACAATGATGTGTACATTATATTACAATCAATATAGTGATCTGAGCTGCCACCTTACCGTGGTAGAGGAGTTTGCGTGTCCCAATGATCCTAGGAGCTATGTTGTCTGGTAGGGTCTCCCAAGACAAACAGGTCCTAGGTGAGGGATCAGACAAAGAGCAGCTCGAAGACTTCTATGGGAATGAAACAACAAGGATTCAGATTTCCCTCGCCCGGACGCGGGTCACCGGGGCCCCCCTCCGGAGCCAGGCCCGGAGTTGGGGCACGATGGCGAGCGCCTGGTGGCCGGGCCTGTCCCCATGGGGCCCGGCCGGGCACAGCCCGAAGAGGCAACGTGGGTCCCCCCTCCAATGGGCTCACCACTCATGGGAGGGACCATAGAGGTCGGGTGCAGTGTGAGCTGGGCGGAAGCCGAAGGCAGGGCACTTGGCGGTCCGATCCTCGGCTACATAAGCTAGCTCTTGGGACGTGGAACGTCACCTCGCTGGGGGGGAAGGAGCCTGAGCTAGTGCGCGAGGTAGAGAAGTTCCGGCTGGATATAGTCGGACTCACCTCGACGCACAGCAAGGGCTCTGGAACCAGTTCTCTCGAGAGGGGCTGGACTCTCTCCCACACTGGCTTTGCACGCAGTGAGAGGCGACGAGCTGGGGTAGCAATTCTTGTTGCCCCCCGGCTCAAAGCCTGCACGTTGGAGTTCAACCCAGTGGACGAGAGGGTAGCCTCCCTCCGCCTTCGGGTGGGGGGACGGGTCCTGACTGTTGTTTGTGCTTACGCACCAAACAGCAGTTCAGAGTACCCACCCTTTTTGGATACACTCGAGGGAGTACTGGAAAGTGCTCCCTCGGGTGATTCCCTTGTCCTACTGGGTGACTTCAACGCTCATGTTGGCAACGACAGTGAAACCTGGAGAGGCGTGATTGGGAAGAATGGCTGCCCGGATCTGAACCCGAGTGGTGTTTTGTTATTGGACTTTTGTGCCCGTCACAGATTATCCATAACGAACACCATGTTCAAGCAAAAGGGTGTCCATATGTGCACTTGGCACCAGGACACCCTAGGCCACGGTTCCATGATCGACTTTGTAGTTGTGTCATCGGATTTGCGGCCTCATGTTTTGGACACTCGGGTGAAGAGAGGGGCGGAGCTTTCTACCGATCACCACCTGGTGGTGAGTTGGCTGCGATGGTGGGGGACGATGCCGGACAGACCTGGCAGGCCCAAACGCATTGTGAGGGTCTGCTGGGAACGTCTGGCAGAGTCTCCTGTCAGAGAGAGTTTCAATTCCCACCTCCGGAAGAACTTTGAACATGTCACGAGGGAGGTGCTGGACATTGAGTCCGAGTGGACCATGTTCCGCACCTCTATTGTCGAGGTGGCTGATTGGAGCTGTGGCCGCAAGGTGGTTGGTGCCTGTCGTGGCGGTAATCCTAGAACCCGTTGGTGGACACCGGCGGTGAGGGATGCCGTCAAGCTGAAGAAGGAGTCCTATCGGGTTCTTTTGGCTCATAGGACTCCGGAGGCAGCGGACAGGTACCGACAGGCCAAGCGGTGTGCGGCTTCAGCGGTCGCGGAGGCAAAAACTCGGACATGGGAGGAGTTCGGCGAGGCCATGGAAAACGACTTCCGGACGGCTTCGAAGCGATTCTGGACCACCATCCGCCGCCTCAGGAAGGGGGAGCAGTGCACTGTCAACACCGTGTATGGTGCGGATCGGTGGAGGGAATACTTCGAAGACCTCCTCAATCCCACCGACACGTCTTCCTATGAGGAAGCAGTGCCTGGGGAATCTGTGGTGGGCTCTTCTATTTCTGGGGCTGAGGTTGCTGAGGTAGTTAAAAAGCTCCTCGGTGGCAAGGCCCCGGGGGTGGATGAGATCCGCCCGGAGTTCCTTAAGGCTCTGGATGCTGTGGGGCTGTCTTGGTTGACAAGACTCTGCAGCATCGCGTGGACATCGGGGGCGGTACCTCTGGATTGGCAGACCGGGGTGGTGGTTCCTCTCTTTAAGAAAGGGAACCGGAGGGTGTGTTCCAACTATCGTGGGATCACACTCCTCAGCCTTCCCGGTAAGGTCTATTCAGGTGTACTGGAGAGGAGGCTACGCCGGATAGTCGAACCTCGGATTCAGGAGGAACAGTGTGGTTTTCGTCCTGGTCGTGGAACTGTGGACCAGCTCTATACTCTCGGCAGGGTCCTTGAGGGTGCATGGGAGTTTGCCCAACCAGTCTACATGTGCTTTGTGGACTTGGAGAAGGCATTTGACCGTGTCCCTCGGGAGGTCCTGTGGGGAGTGCTCAGAGAGTATGGGGTATCGGACTGTCTAAATTGTGGCTGTCCGCTCCCTGTACGATCAGTGTCAGAGCTTGGTCCGCATTGCCGGTAGTAAGTCGGACACGTTTCCAGTGAGGGTTGGACTCCGCCAAGGCTGCCCTTTGTCACAGATTCTGTTCATAACTTTTATGGACAGAATTTCTAGGCGCAGTCAAGGCGTTGAGGGGATCCGGTTTGGTGGCTGCAGGATTAGGTCTCTGCTTTTTGCAGATGATGTGGTCCTGATGGCTTCATCTGGCCAGGATCTTCAGCTCTCGCTGGATCGGTTCGCAGCCGAGTGTGAAGCAACTGGGATGAGAATCAGCACCTCCAAGTCCGAGACCATGGTTCTCGCCCGGAAAAGGGTGGAGTGCCATCTCCGGGTTGGGGAGGAGACCCTGCCCCAAGTGGAGGAGTTCAAGTACCTAGGAGTCTTGTTCACGAGTGAGGGAAAAGTGGATCGTGAGATCGACAGGCGGATCGGTGCGGCGTCTTCAGTAATGCGGACGCTGTATCGATCCGTTGTGGTGAAGAAGGAGCTGAGCCGGAAGGCAAAGCTCTCAATTTACCGGTCGATCTACGTTCCCATCCTTACCTATGGTCATGAGCTTTGGGTTATGACCGAAAGGACAAGATCACGGGTACAGGCGGCCGAAATCACTGCGGGAGAGCCGCAGTGAGAGCCGGGTGGCGGGGCTCTCCCTTAGAGATAGGGTGAGAAGCTCTGCCACCCGAGGGGAGCTCAAAGTAAAGCCACTGCTCCTCCACATCG
Source organism: Nerophis lumbriciformis (assembly GCF_033978685.3). Classification (NCBI taxonomy): domain Eukaryota; kingdom Metazoa; phylum Chordata; class Actinopteri; order Syngnathiformes; family Syngnathidae; genus Nerophis; species Nerophis lumbriciformis. Next base: position 21,565,844 of record NC_084561.2, on the reverse strand, counting down.
AGAGGAGCCAGATGAGGTGGTTCGGGCATCTGGTCAGGATGCCACCCGAACGCCTCCCTCGGGAGGTGTTTAGGGCACGTCCAACCGGTAGGAGGCCACGGGGAAGACCCAGGACACGTTGGGAAGACTATGTCTCCCGGCTGGCCTGGGAACGCCTCGGGATCCCCCGGGAAGAGCTGGACGAAGTGGCTGGGGAGAGGAAAGTCTGGGCTTCCCTGCTTAGGCTGCTGCCCCCGCGACCCGACCTCGGATAAGCGGAAGAAGATGGATGGATGGATGGATAGTGATGTATTACATGTATGATGTGTACATTATATTACAATCAATATAGTGATATACCGGTAGTACATGTACAATGATGTGTACATTATATTACAATCAATATAGTGATGTATTACATGTATGATGTGTACATTATATTACAATCAATATAATGATATATTACATGTACAATGATGTGTACATTATATTACAATCAAATAGGGATGTCCCGATCCAGGTTTTTGCACTTCCGATCCGATACCGATATTGTTTTTGCATTTCCGATCCGATACCGATACTGACCGATACTGGCCTATCCGAGCATGTATTAAAGTTTAAAGTTATTTAGCCTACTTAGTTGTCAGAATCATGTTGAAAAGGGTTTTAGTACTCTTGATAACAACTAGCCAGCTGAATTAGGGGAGTTTGAATAATACACAATGGTTGGTAACAAGAAACTGACCTGTTAATTCAAGGACAAACACAAAATAGACAAAATTATACATGACAAACAGAAATGGCATCATTGAACTAGGGCTGGGCGATATGGCCTTTGTTTAATATTGCGATATTTTAAGGCCATATTTCGATACACGATATATATCTCGATATTTTGCCTTAGCCTTGAATGAACACTTGATGCATATAATCACAGCAGTATGATGATTCTATGTGTTTTGATTGATTGATTGAGACTTTTATTAGTAGGTTGCACAGTGAAGTACATATTCCGTACAATTGACCACTAAATGGTAACACCCCAATAAGTTTTTCAACTTGTTTAAGTCGGGGTCCACTTAAATTGATTCATGATACAGATATATACTATCAGATATATACTATCATCATAATACAGTCATCACACAAGATAATCACATTGAATTATTTACATTATTTATAATCCAGGGTGTGGAGGGGGGCGCCGGATGTAAGTGTCAAAAAGACAGCCAAAAGAGTTTGATATGAGAATAAATCTAAAGTTAAAATATAGGGTAGAAATGCACCCATTTGCAGGAAATGTAGTCTTGATTTTCAAAATGTTCTTTCAAGGCTTGCATGTCTACATTAAAACATTCTTCTTCATACTGCATTAATATATGCTACTTTTGAACTTTCATGCAGAAAAGGAAATCACAACTAAAAAAAATCACAAATTTTTTCATACGGTGTTGATGTGGAAATTTTTGCCTTGCATTTTGATGGTGTGGACGTGTGGCACCGAATGGAGATAAGCGTCTCGACAGACGTCACAATATTTGAACAATGATGACGAAAACTGTTGTCTCTGTCGTGTCCGTGTGTCGAAAATTGTTATGCGCTTATTTTTTTATTTGATTTTGTGCGTGGCATAGATTTGCCGTGCGCAGAGGATGCTTGAGCAGGCGCGCACCTTAGTGGCTGCGCTAGCATCACAGCTAACGTTAGCCATGCCGCTACCTCGCTCTCTGCTGGGAGAGGACGTATACGTATGTGACGTATGACGTGACAGTATGTGACGTATGACGTGACAGTATGTGACGTGTGTAAGAAGGTGCGCTCGCTGTCTGTGAGAGGGAGACACAGGAAAGAGTGAGAAGAGCCTGTCGTGTAATGCCAGCAGCTAAAAGCAACTGCGTGAGAATTGTGGATGTGTTGAAGGTGTGCTGGAAAATGCGGAATGGAAATTACGGAGCAGCAGAAAAGTGGAATGTATTATTCAAATAGGTGCGTTGGAAAACACGGACCAGAGTTTTTTTTTAAAGTGGATCTGGATCGGCATTTTCCCATGCTTTGCCGATACGCAATTTTTGGTAAATATCGGCAGCCGATCCGATCCAAATATCGGATCGGGACATCCCTACAATCAATATAGTGATATATTACATGTACAAGGATGTGTACATTATATTACAATCAATATAGTGATATATTACATGTACAATGATGTGTACATTATATTACAATCAATATAGTGATATATTACATGTACGATGTGTACATTATATAACAATCAATATAGTGATATATTACATGCACAATGTGTAAAGTATACTAAAATCAATATGACATATTCTATGTACAATGATGTGCACATTATTACAATCTATATAGTGATATTACATGTACAATGATGTGTACATTATATTACAATCAATATAGTGATATATTACATGTACAATGATGTGTACATTACATTACAATCAATATAGTGATATAGTACATGTACAATGATGTGTACATTATATTACAATCAATATAGTGATATATTACATGTACGATGTGTAAATTATATTACAATCACTATAGTGATATATTACATGTACAATGATGTGTACATTATATTACAATCAATTTAGTGATATTACATGTACAATGGTGTGTACATTATATTACAATCAATATAGTGATATATTACATGCACAATGTGTAAAGTATACTAAAATCAATATGACATATTCTATGTACAATGATGTGCACATTATTACAATCAATATAGTGATATTACATGTACAATGATGTGCACATTATTACAATCAATATAGTGATATTACATGTACAATGACGTGTACATTATATTACAATCAATATAGTGATATTACATGTACAATGATGTGTACATTATATTACAATTAATATAGTGATATATTACATGTACAATGATGTGTACATTATATTACAATCAATATAGTGATAATACATGTACAATGACGTGTACATTATATTACAATCACTATAGTGATATATTACATGTACAATGATGTGTACATTATATTACAATCACTATAGTGATATATTACATGTACGATAATGTGTACTAGAGATCAACCAGTATGTTTTTAGGGCCGGTTCCGTTACCAATTATTAGTAGTCAAGGAGGTCAATGACCTATATCTGAGCAGCGCAGTCAGCAGAAAGGAGCACTATTTATTACTATTAACTTTCTTCTAATACTAAGTACTGGTCTCATATGTATATATTGTGTGTACCGTATTTTTCGGACTATAAGTCGCTCCGCAGTATACGTCGCACCGGCCGAAAATGCACAATAAAGAAGAAAAAAAACATATATACATCGCACTGGCGTATAAGTCGCATTTTTGGGGGAAATTTATTTGATAAAACCCAACACCAAGAATAGACATTTGAAAGGCAATTTAAAATAAATAAAGAATAGTGAACAACAGGCTGAATAAGTGTACGTTATATGATACATAAATAACCAACTGAGAACGTGCCTGGTATGTTAACGTAACATATTATGGTAAGAGTCATTCAAATAACTATAACATATAGAACATGCTATACGTTTACCAAACAATCTGTCACTCCCGATCGCTAAATCCCATGAAATCTTCCTCCTCGGTGTCGCTCCTGGTATGCACCGCTAGCGTCCATTCTTTCTGCTGCTCGATCGCCGTTTTCTGGTGCATATTTCACTACGTCCAGCTTGTAATCCGCACTATATGACTTCTCAGTTTTTATAAGTTACCGCCAATGTTGCTGTGATCCATTTTAATAGCTCCGGCAGTAGCGTATAGCATATAGCAGTTAGCATTCCAAAACCCACAATGCACTTCTGCCATGACCCGCCCCCGCTGAATTCTTATTGGTTGGCGTGTGAGTGACGATTGCTGACGTGTGTGTGACTATTGCGGACATTTTCTTTGTCGCTCACGCGAATGAGCTAAATAATATTATTTGATATTTTACGGTAACGTGTTAATAATTTCACACACAAGTCGCTCCGGAGTATACGTCACACCCACGGCCAAACTATGAAAAAAACGTTGACTTATACTCCGAAAAATACGGTATTTATTAGGGTTGTACGGTATACCAGTATTAGTATAGTACCGCGATACTAATGAATTATATACGGTACTATACAGCCTCTAAAAAGTACCGGTCCGCCACCTCCCCCGCCCCCCGTCATCGTCACGTCGTAGCATTGCTGGCTTACGAGCACACGAGCATGTTCGGTAGCGCACAATCACAGAGTACTTACAAGCAGACACAGTGTGTAGACAGAAAAGGGAGAACGGATGCATTTTGGCATCCATCCATCCATCCAATTTATACCGCTTGTCCTGTTCGGGGTGGCTTAAAAACTAAAAATAAAGGTGAAACGCCCACCGGAAGAGGTGCTTTAAGACATGGCTAGCTAGCGGCAAAAGTCCAGCCCCAGTCTGCAGTGTTTTAGCTACTTCTAAATCACTAATCCTCGCCTCCATGGCAACAAATAAAGTACGTTTCTTACAAATGTCATCCCTGCAGGACGAGGAATAGCTAAACATGCTTCACTACACACCGTAGCTCACTGGCATTAAAATGTAAACAAACGCCATTGGTGGATTTACACATCCACTGTAATGATATCAAGTACAGGAGCGTATCTAGTCGATACTACTATGATTACATCAATATTTTTTGCCATCACATCTTCTTTCGTTTTTTTTTTATAAACTTAGGAAATATGTCCCTGGACACATGAGGACTTTGAATATGACCAATGTATGATCCTGTAACTACTTGGTATCGGATTGATACACAAATTTGTGGCATCATGCAAAACTAATGTAAAGCATCCAAACAGAAGAATAAGTGATTATTACATTTTAACAGAAGTGTAGATAGAACATGTCAAAAGAGAAAGTAAGCAGATATTAACAGTAAATAAACAAGTAGATTAATAATTAATTTTTCTACCACTTGTCCTTAATAATTTTGACAAAATAATAGAATGATATAAACGACACAATATGTTACCGCATATGTCAGCAGAATAAATTAGGAGCCTTTGTTTGTTTACTTATCAATAAAAGACAAGTTGTCTAGTATGTTCACTACTTTATTTAAGGACAAACTTGCAATAAGAAACATATATTTAATGTACCCTAAGATTAAAAAAAAAAAAAAAAAAGCCAATAATGCAATTTTTTGTGGTCCCCTTTATTTAGAAAAGTAGCGAAATAATTTTGGTACCGGTACGAAAATGTTGGTATCGGGACAACACTAGTATGTATTATATTGTACATTAATTGTCAGGCTTTCCCCTGAGAGTTTGGTTGTGTTTTAGTTTTTCCTCTGTGTGTAGTATTTCCTGTCAGCGCTCTTGTTTTGGTTCTGTTTCCTGTTTGTCTCCCTGAGTGCTGTGTCCCCTCAGCTGTGGCTGATTGGCACCTGGCCACACCTGGTGTCAATCAGCCAGCTGCTATTTATACCTGCCCTACCCTCCAGTCACTGCTGGATTATTGTCGTTCCTACCTGTCGTGTCGTTGTTTGCTGTATGCTGTCGTTGCTAGCTGTGTGCGTTAAGCTATTCCCTGGATCCTGACTCCTGTTCCTGCTTCCTGGTTTCTGGTTCGTGTTTTCCTTTTCTTATTTTTGAACATTAAAACCATGTTTCCTTGTACCAAGCCTGCTGCCATCTCTGCATATTGGGGTTCATCAACAACACACCTTGACATAATAATCCAGCCAAATTCGAACCTCACAGACATGTCCATGGCGGAGAGGCTGAACAAAGCTTTGGAATTAATGGATAAATTAAAGAAAAGTTCGGCCTCATTCCAAGCCCTCTCCCACCCACCCCTGTCGTCTGTGGGCCTATCTGGTGACGTCTGGGATCCGTCCCTTGAGGGGGGGGCTATGAGTGGCTGTGCAGCTAGGGAGGCACAGCTACTTCTCGCCCCGGTGGGTCTGCAAAAGACGGAGCCATCATCTCAAGTGGGTCTGCAACAAACGCCACCATCATTTCCGGTGGGCCGGCAGACGCCACCATCATCTACGGTGGGTCTGCAACCTACGGCGCCACCATGCACTCCGGGGGGCCGGCAGACGCCACCATGCACTCCGGTGGGCCGGCAGACGCCACCATGCACTCCGGTGGGCCGGCAGATGCCACCATGCACTCCGGTGGGTCTACAACCTACGGCACCACCATCCTGTCTGGTGGGCCAACAGCAGAGGGCGCCACCATCCTCCTCTCCGGTGGGCCAGCAGCAGACGGCGCCACCATCCTCCTCTCCGGTGGGCCAGCAGCAGAGGGCGCCACCATCCTCGTCTCCGGTGGGCCAGCAGCAGAGGGCGCCACCATCCTCGTCTCCGGTGGGCCAGCAGCAGAGGGCGCCACCATCCTCGTCTCCGGTGGGCCAGCAGCAGAGGGCGCCACCATCCTCGTCTCCGGTGGGCCAGCAGCAGAGGGCGCCAGCATCCTCGTCTCCGGTGGGCCAGCAGCAGAGGGCGCCAGCATCCTCGTCTCCGGTGGGCCAGCAGCAGAGGGCGCCACCATCCTCGTCTCCGGTGGGCCAGCAGCAGAGGGCGTCACCATCCTCGTCTCCGGTGGGCCAGCAGCAGAGGGCGCCACCATCCTCGTCTCCGGTGCGCCAGCAGAGGGCGCCACCATCCTCGTCTCCGGTGCGCCAGCAGAGGGCGTCACCACCATCGTCCCCGGTGGGCCAGCAGAGGGCGTCACCACCATCGTCCCCGGTGGGCCAGCAGAGGGCGTCACCACCATCGTCCCCGGTGGGCCAGCAGAGGGCGCCACCATCCTCGTCTCCGGCGGGCCAGCAGCAGAGGGCGCCACCATCCTCGTCTCCGGCGGGCCAGCAGCAGAGGGCGCCACCATCCTCGTCTCCGGTGCGCCAGCAGAGGGCGCCACCATCCTCGTCTCCGGTGCGCCAGCAGAGGGCGTCACCACCATCGTCCCCGGTGGGCCAGCAGAGGGCGTCACCACCATCGTCCCCGGTGGGCCAGCAGAGGGCGTCACCACCATCGTCCCCGGTGGGCCAGCAGAGGGCGCCACCACCATCGTCCCCGGTGGGCCAGCAGAGGGCGCCACCACCATCGTCTCCGGTGGGTACTCCCACACCGGCGGACGAGCCGCCTCGCCAATTGCGGCGGCGTTCAACTCGCCGTCGCCACCTAACTCTTCCCCGCTGGTTGCGGGGACACTTGGCCTGGAGGCCCACCTCCTTGTCCTCCCTCCACCCTCCCGTGACTTTGGACTTTTTTTTGAGGGGGGTGGGGGTAATTTTCTAGAACGTCTGGTATCCGTTTTGGGAAGGGGGGCTACTGTCAGGCTTTCCCCTGAGAGTTTGGTTGTGTTTTAGTTTTTCCTCTGTGTGTAGTATTTCCTGTCAGCGCTCTTGTTTTGGTTCTGTTTCCTGTTTGTCTCCCTGAGTGCTGTGTCCCCTCAGCTGTGGCTGATTGGCACCTGGTGTCAATCAGCCAGCTGCTATTTATACCTGCCCTACCCTCCAGTCACTGCTGGATTATTGTCGTTCCTACCTGTCGTGTTGCTGTATGCTGTCGTTGCTAGCTGTGCGTTAAGCTATTCCCTGGATCCTGACTCCTGTTCCTGCTTCCTGGTTCGTGTTTTCCTTTTCTTATTTTTGAACATTAAAACCATGTTTCCTTGTACCAAGCCTGCTGCCATCTCTGCATATTGGGGTTCATCAACAACACACCTTGACATTAATGTTACATTGATGATGTCGTTCACAACAACACAAGCAGATGTGTTGTGGGTGTAATAGTGCAGGAAAGCCAATCATACCCAACATTTCCTTCGATCCATTTTTACAAAGTTTAGCATGTAATTGTGACAAATTTAGATATACATTTATTTGTTAATATCATAGGTCAGTGATTCTCAAACTATAGTATGGGCTCCATCTAGTGGTACGCCAAATAATCGCTTGATTGAATTACGGTGTTTATAATACTCAAATACAATGTTACTGTTCAAACTGTGTGTAATGTAACAGTGGACAAAAATATTTAAATATACTTGTTAAACAAAACCTCTGCCTTGTGTTTAATAAACATGCAGGCCTACTGCGCTACTGTATTTTGATGTTATGGTGGTAATTGGAGAGCCAAGTGTTTTCTGAGGTGGTATTTGGTGAAAAAAGAACCACTGTCATAGGTCATTTGTAAGAAGACGACACTTGTTAAAAGTTACATCAAACTATGAACACGTTTAAATGTTTTAAAGTTGTATTGAAACCAATATTGGTAACATATGCACACACTTTGATTGATGGGTCTTTTTTACCTGTCTTATGTTATCTGAAGCAGAAGAAAAGCAACAAGTTCAGCATTCAATCCTTATTGCTGTTTTGGATGTGTTGACTTCAACTCTTTATATGGACCAGGTCCTTTATTCTAGTAGGTCTGTTAAAAACTAGGAATTACTTTACAAAGCCACTTTAGTCTTTAACTATCCATCTTAATAAAAATGTCATCAATTTAAATGAAAATATCAAGTTGAAGGCTTTACTCAGTGGATTAAAAAAGAGATAATTGGATGAAGTAATCATAAATAATTAATTGCTCTTTTTTAAATATTTTGAAAGCACTAATTAACTTATGAGTCATTTCCTCGTCACATTAAAGTACCGTAGAGTAAAATCACTCGTTGCTAAAAATAAAGTACAAAAATGCATATTTTGATGTCCAGGACAGCAAGTGCCACATTTAACTGAACATTCCTTCTGCTGTAATTAATCAAGCAGAACATGAAAAGGCTGACAGAGCCGAGCGGGAAGAGGAAAAAGTCCGGCCGCGGAGAAAGCCAAAAAGACGTAGAGACAGACAATTCTGCTGGCGTTCCAGCACAGCAAATGTCGTCAGCGACCAGCAACCGGGAAAGAAGGGTGACGAGTTCAACAAAGAAACATAAATATTTGATCAAGGCCAGATTGACAGGGGAACAAAAGCCACAACAGTCGTCGCCCCAAGACGGCTCCTTTCTCACCGCCTAGGAGGAGACCTGCGTCAGTAACTGTCTCCAAATACTTTTGGGTACACTTTGCTGAAGTGTGTGTACTCACCTCATTGAGGAACAAGTCACTAGTGTGAATACACCACTGTTGTTATTTAGCATTTGGAACACCAGTTACAGTTTTATGATTTCACATCATACATCATAGAAGTGATGGAGGAAAATGTTGGTTATGTTTCCATTCATGTCACGTGATCATTAAATAAATGTGAATTATTTTAGATATCAGATTAAGTGATTGATCTCCCTTAAATATGTCAAAGTTTTCCAAAGTGCGGCCAGGGGGTATTTTGAGGCCCGCAGCTTGTTTTTTTATTGGCCCGCGACACATTCTGCAGACAAAATAAAAAAGACCCGAATTAGAACATCATGCAAAATTAAAAAAAATGTAAACTGGCCCAAATTCTCCCCAAAATGACAACCTGTGTGTCTTACTGTATATGGTAGTTGATGATTTATGTCAGTACCGGTACTAGAGGTGGGGGAAATAATCGATTTTCTCCTTTGATTTGTTCCTTTAATTTAGGGCACTAATATTTCAGTTTTGCACACATTTAATATAACACAAGTCTGTCTATCTGCGTTGGCCCTGTGATGCGGTGGCGACTTGTCCAGGGTGTACACCGCCTTCCGCCCGGATGCAGCTGAGATAGGCTCCAGCACCCCCCGCGACCCCAAAAAGGGACAAGCGATAGAAAATGGATGGGTGGATAATAAATGTCATGGGAATGAATGTGAAATACTTATTACAAAAGCACTGTTTTTAAATGTTGCAATGTTGTTTTTATGAGGACTTAGGACTACAATGCTACTGTATTTTAATGTTGGTCATTATGGTGGTACTTGGAGATCTGAGTTTTTTCAGAGGTGGTACTTGGTGAAAAAAGTTTGAGGACCACTGCAATATAATAATGCTGCCTGAGCCTGAGCCAATCAGTGGCCATGATACTGAACAGCGTAATCTGATTGGTTTGGTCTCAATTAGTGGCCAATACTACTGTGGTATTGATATTTTCAGTTCATTTAGTCATTTAAAGCTTGAAAATGCTTCATTTAGGACAAAATGTTGTACAATATGCTTACAAAATGCATAACATCTTTATTTTAATCCGCAATGTGGTGAAACTGCAATATTTGAAGCACAAAGTGGCGTGGGACAACTAATAATAATTTATTTATTCATTTTCACCACGGGTGCCCTTTTTTTCTGGCTATATCACCTTTCCGCCAAAATGTTTGTGCACGTACCTGATTACTAATGTAATATGCACATAAAATACAAGTAAATTCTAAGTTCATAAGCAGCTGAATATGAAGGAATGGTTATCAACTGATGCTTTCAGGTACTGGTAATGTTCAAAGAAAATCTGATTCTTTAATCGGTCAGCACATAATATAATCATTAAACAAGACAAGTACACGTTTGACTTAAATAGAATGCTGTATTTCATACGGGATGAGAACAGAAAAGCATGTTCCGATTGAACAAAATAGAATTCCGAGTGTGTGACCTTGCACTGCTGTAAATTTAGTTTGAAAGGACCCAAGGGCCTAATCTCCACCTATCACAGGCAGCGACATTGTTTTTTGAAACATGGATTGTGTTCTTTATAGACCACAAAGCCTGGCATGGTACCAAGCTTATATGCCTTTACTTCCCTTTAGCAGTAACAAGAATGCAGCTCACTTGAATATCTTAAATATGATTATTGTTATTATTGCTGAATGACTTACTCACATGGAGCTGCGGTCCTCTTGACTATTTGCCAATGCAGAAGTCTTTGAAGATGATATCCAGGATCTCCTCCGGTCCGATCTTTCCAGTGATCCGGCCCAGGCTGGTGAGTGCCAATCGGACGCCCTCTGCTGCCAGAGCGAGGTCAAGGTCACGGTATCGCTGGTACTGATCCAGGGCGGCGACACAGTGTTGCAGGTGGGCCCTGTGGCGTGCCTGGGTCAGGGTGGGGGCATCAGACAGGGGATTTCCACACCTAAACGGAAGGAAGTTTGATATCAAGCTGGGGCAATATGTGACTTCTTTTTTTTTTTTTAAATCCTCTATTTATAACACGGGTATATATATGTATTTACCTCATGCAGGGAGCAAATCTATTTTTACAACATGCCCAATATCCTCAAATAGTTGCCATATTTCAACTAATTGAGGGAATTTAAATTAAATTGCTCCTGTTGGCTATTAAAGGAGAACTGCACTTTTTTGGAATTTTGTCGTTATATAGCGTCTTTTTTATGCATTTTAAATCGTATATAAACACTAGCAAACGTCAGCTAACAATGGACCTAATGGGAGTCACTCTATTCCCTCTGAAAAACATCCAAAAGCCTCCATCACTGTACAGTCGTGATCAAAAGTTTACATACACATAATGTCATGAACATAATGTCATGGCTGTCTTAAGTTTCCAATCATTTCTACAACTCTTATTTTTTTGTGATAGAGTGATTGGAGCACATACTTGTTGGTCACAAAAAACATTCATGAAGGTTGGTTCTTTTATTAAATTATTATGGATCTACTGAAAATGTGACCAAATCTGCTGGGTCAAAAGTATACATAGAGCAATGTTAATATTCAGTTACATGTCCCTTGGCAAGTTTCACTGCAATAAGACACTTTTGGTAGCCATCCACAAGCTTCTGGTTGAATTTTTGACCACTCCTCTTGACAAAAATTGGTGCAGCTCAGCTAAATTTGTTGGTTTTCTGACTTGGACTTGTTTCTTCAGCATTGTCCACACGTTTAAGTCAGGACTTTGGGAATGCCATTCTAAAACCTTAATTCTAGTCTGATTTAGCCATTTCTTTACCACTTTTGACGTGTGTTTGGGGTCATTGTCCTGTTGGAACGCACAAAACCCAACCTCCGATGAATTTGGAGGTAATCCTCCTTTTTCATTATGGCACCGCTGAAAATAGTTTGTGTTAGAGATTATAATGAAAATAACGCTAATACTTGGTTAATATTCAGGTCACGAGCTGTAAATGGAGCATTGTTGGCGGTTTTCGATGTCTTTTTAGACAGCTTTATGGCCAGAATAGTTTCTCCCATTAGCTGCATTGTGAGCCACCTCGTACTTGCCATATTTGAGTTAGAATGCATAAAATAACAAACATATTTGTTCTTGTCCTACTCAGTGGCCTAGTGGTTAGAGTGTCCGCCCTGAGATCGGTAGGTTGTGAGTTCAAACCCCGGCCGAGTCATACCAAAGACTATAAAAATGGGACCCGTTACCTCCCTGCTTGGCACTCAGCATCAAGGGTTGGAATTGGGGGTTAAATCACCAAAAATTATTCCCGGGCGCGGCCACCGGGTCAAATGCAGAGAATAATTTCGCCACGCCTAGTGTGTGTGTGACAATCATTGGTGCTTTAACTTTAACTTTGTCTTACATAGGGATTGTGAATGATAGGCAAAACTCCCCTTTGAAAAAGTTAGCCTTTATTTTTTGATTTGTGTTTCTTAATCTACACCGGCATTCATTTTAGGCATTTTTGGGAACACAACACATTGAAATCAATACTGCAGACTCACAGTGTCTTGACTCGGTTGTGCAGCGTTGTGAGGAAGGCTTGAAGTCCTTCATCAGTGTGACAGGACATCACACACACAGGAAGCCCAGAGACACAGCCCAGCTCCTTTTTCAGCATTTGTCCCTGTTCTTCAGGCAGCAGGTCCACCTTATTCAGGACAAGAAGGCACCTGTCAGACTGTAATGCTGGATGCAAAAAAGAAGGGAAATGGGAATGGTAAAGGGTAAATGGGTTATACTTGTATAGCGCTTTTCTACCTTCAAGGTACTCAAAGCACTTTGACACTATTTCCACATTCACCCATTCATACACACATTCACACACTGATGGCGGGAGCTGCCATGCAAGGCCCGAACCACGACCCATCAGGAGCAAGGGTGAAGTGTCTTGCTCAAGGACACAACAGACGTGACGAGGTTGGTAATAGGTGGGGATCGAACCAGGAACCCTCTCCCAACTGCGCCACGCCGATGAATCACATAATGTCTGTAAAATGTAGAACTAGTCTATTTGGATACTGTACCGGTGTGAATGTGCTCCTGAGTGGACAGGACACTTCCCAAGTGGTCCTGAAGAAAGGCTGCAACTTGCTGGACATCCATGGGGAGGCGACTGCAATCGACGACCACCAAAGTCAGGTCTGCTTGCTCAACTCTGGAGAAAACAAAGACAACACAGCTTTCTAAAAATTAATTGCTACACTATCAACAAAACATTGTCCACAGAAACAGTATATTTATTAACGTATTAGCAAAAGTACACCTCCTAATTGTATAAACCATACCATCTGCAGTGTTCTGTACATATGCATGTAGTTAACTTTATATTGTCTTCAAAAGTGTCCAATAAGTCCAGAAATAGTTGCTTAACTCGTCATTTTTCTGACTCAGAATCTAAAGGGGTCTGAATACTTGCTAAATATGCTAAGTTGGCAACCCTGATCCTTCCTGCTGCATCTTCTTATTCTCTGGCAGACCATGTGCGTATGAGCAGTGTTAAAAAGCAGAGTTACCATGCCATCTACTCAACAAAGTTGGAACGAGGCTTGCAATGATGTAAACGATTTGAAAAAATATTCAATTTTTATTGCGTTTAAATTCTTACGGCCCAACACGGCCCTGGCCCTATGGTTAAAAAACACTGCCTTATACATTAATATAACATTTACATCAATCTAAGTTTAGATGACAAGTACACAATTGATATACGTACTACGGTATTATATCAAGGGACTATTATATAAAAAGATGTTAAAGTGTAAATTGACAATCTTTTGCAGTAGTGATAAAAAAACATAAAAACACTCAATTGTATTAATCTAACTTAAGATAGAAAATGCTATTAACTAACTACATTCTGTTCTGCAGTAATGTAGGAAGAAGGGGTAAAATGTAAAGAAAGCAAAACATACTATAAATACTTTATATTTACTATATACATACACTATAGTTCATTTACAATGTTTTAAACTTGAAAATACAACATTTAAAATCAGGCACTAAGAATGAATCTTGGAAAAAACAGACTTTGGCTGCATGTATTTGTTCCGAATTAAAAAAAAAAAGAGTCTTGTCTTAGTTAAAGCCTGCTGAATAATCTCTTTAGGTTTGTCTAGTTAATTCATACGAGTCAATTCGTATTTCAATTTAAAATAAATTCCACAGGAACTATATTTTCCAAGGTTGCTTCCTTTGAGCATCCGCCAGCCCCACCCCTGGTGCACCTCCATCCCATGTGAGGAGGTAGTAGCAGCAGCAGCAACGGCAGCAGCGGATGCTTGTACTTACCACATCCTTCCTGTAGTGACCCAGGTCACAAGTGTCTGACCTGGGCATGCACACAAAGTTTTTCTATACAACGCAAACTGCACGCCCTTCCTATACAAACTGCAGCTTCCCTCAACATAAATACTGAAAATAGCTTTACTGTCTTATTTGTCTTTAGATGACATTATTTTTTTATTTAGTTTGTCAGGTTTGTCTCTTAAGGTGGCAGAGGCTTGAAATGAAATGCAAATGTTATTTTATATAATAGACTGTTATCAGGGAAAATATTAGGGGGGAAACCAAGTCCAGCAAAAGCTGATTTGTTTAGAAAATAAAATATAATTAACGAAACCATTTTACGCTAATGTATTTAAAAGCAGCATTGTAATTGAATTTGTGTCGAGATAACAGCTTACCATACTGATCGTACACAGAACATTATTGAGTTAATTTACAATGTATATTTTTGTTTTGCTTTCTTAATTTGAATGTTAAAAACGCATATGTGGCGATGTGGATTTATTTTAAAGTCTACCATAGGGATTTATTACATCGCAGATTTTTTCATTTGTTATTAAATTTTTGCCCTAAATTATGCATTTTTAAGCATTCAAATGGCTAAATGCATAAAAAACTCAATACTACAGTAGTACTGGCCATAGAGAAGACCAAATCAATCACAGCCTGCTGTTAAGTATCGTGGCCACTGATTGGTTAAGTCGCAGGAACCATTACTATATTGGATTAAAAGAGTGTCAAGGTGACTTAAGGTCGTTACTTCATGTCTCGGGCTATAATAATGTTGAAAAACATATTTTGAAGGTAGTTAAAAGTTTCATATGTTCTAGTTATGGAAATATTATCATTAATGATTTCAACTTCACGGAAATTAATTAATTACGGTTAAGTCCGTATCCATTAAACAGCAACTAACGAGGACGACTGTATAAGAATGAATTTTTGTCTCATCAGACCAGAGAATTTAGTTTCTCATGATCTGAGAGTCTTTCAGGTGCATTTTGGCCAACTTTTTACTCAGACATGGCTTCCGCTTGGCCATACAGTGATTGGTGAATTGCTGCAGAGATTGGTGGATTGCTGCACAGATGGTTGTCCTTCTGGAATGTTTTCCTCTCTCCACAGAGGAACGCTGTAGCTCTGACAGAGTGACCATCGGGTTCTTGGTCACCTCCCTGACTAGACTAAGACTGGGGCTGCAACTAACGATTCATTTGATGATCGATTAATCTGTCGATTATTACTTTGATTAATCGATTTATAATCGGATAAAAGAGACAAAAAACATTTCTATCCTTTCCAGTATTTTATTGAAAAAAAAAACAGCATACTGGCGTTCTTTCAACTTGCCAAATAAAACAAGGAAAATGTTACAAAAATGCACACTTTTGACACCCCTGCTATAGATAATAAAAAATTAAATCTGATAAATCTATCGATAAAAAGCAGAGCCTGGCAACGCATGCGCGTTTATCATAACTCTCTCGCTCTCTCTGTCTCTGCCCCTCCCTCACGAATGCTGCTGCACGCACAATTTGTTTAGTTTTTAACCTTCTTAACCCTGAACGTACATTGTTAATACACGCAACCATAACTCAAAATGCCGGACATTTGAGGCATTTAAGAAACACCGCCCGGACAGCTCCACAAAAGAGGACATGTCCGGTGAAAAGAGGGCGTATGATCAGTCTATCCTAGGCCGGTCGCTGCTAGATCGGTTTCACCGGACATGTCCTCTTTTGCTAGCATGCTAGCAGCTAACGGGCTAGGATAGACTGACCATACGTCCTCTTTTCACCGGACATGTCCTCTTTTGCGGAGCTGTCAGGGCGGAGTTTCTTAAATGCCTCAAATGTCCGGCATTTTGAGTACCGTATTGTTTACACAACGTGCAGTACGCTACTTAATATGTCCGTGTGGAAACTCGTTCGGTACACTTCCGCACCGAACCGAAACCCCCGTATTGAAACGGTTCGATACAAATACACGTACCGTACAGTTTATTAATAAAGGTAAAAAAAAATGTAAAAAAACGTACTCTTAGCGCATGTGCATAGCATAGATCTAACGAATCGATGACTAAATTAATCGCCAACTATTTTTATAATCGATTTTAATCGATTTAATCGATTAGTTGTTGCAGCCCTAACTAAGACAAATGCAGCAATGTACAGAGACATCCCGGATGATGTACAGAGACATCCTGGATGAAAACCAACACTTCCCATCCAACCTGATGGAGCTTGAGAGGTTCTTCAAAGAGGAATGAGCAAAGTGGAATGGGCTAAACTGCTCAAAGATAGGTTTCCCAAGCTTGTTGCATCCCATTCAAAAAGGCTGTAATTGCTGCCAAAGGTGCATCAACAAAGAATTGAGCAAAAGCTGTGAATACTTATGTACATGTGATTTTTTCTTTTTTTCTTTTTAATAAAGCTGCAAAATGTAAAAAAAAACAAAAAACATTTTCACATTGTCATTTTGGGGTATTATCTGTAGAATTTTGAGAACAAAATAAATGTATTCCATTTTTAAATAAGGATGTAACATAATAAAATGTAGAAAAAGTGAAGCTCTGTGAATACTTTCCGGATGCACTGTATGTCTGGGACATGACAAACAGCAAGAAAGCACTAACTCTTATTAAAGTACTTGTTACTCTCCTGTTAATATCTGCTAACTTTCTGCTGTAACATGGTTCCAACTCCACTTCTGTTCAAGTGAACTAATCAGTGACTTATTCTTCTGTTGTTTTAAGCTCGCTTAGCGTTAATTTGTATTAGATGATGCACACATGTGGATAGAGATGTTTTAACACCTTATAAAAGTATCAGTGTTCTGTGGACATGGCCCGACAGAAAAGCATGTATCACTCTTCTCAACGAGCATCAAGTGCTTCTCTGCGCCCCTGCCCCATCTAAAAGCACTAACAGGATACTCTGTATTTGTGACATCGGGAACAAAATGACCCCCAAAAAGCCGCAGAAGAAAGTTGATTTGTAGTTCTTACTATATTGATTTAGGTTTTTTTGTGTTTCCTTCACTTGCAAATGCGTTATGCAAATTTGACAACTACTCGCTGGTGAGTGTCATCTAGTTAGCCAAGGATTAAGCGGTGATGACGGCTGTAACAAACAATGCTATTCTTCCTTGGTGTAAACAGGGGAAGCGGCTGTCAGTAAATGTCTCGCGATGTGTCCATTCTCTATGCAATGTTGTAAATACATCAAGGAAAGGTACCTCTTCAGTATGCAACCTCCCAGGAGTGTTGTTTCCATGTATTTATATCCATGGCTCAGCAATAATACAAGTTGTGCCAGTTAGAAAGCCGTCTGACACATATAGGTTGATGCACAGAGGAAGAGCAATGACTTATTTCTTCCTTTCTTTGTTTTTGTACACATCGGCTGTGGGTCCCAGAGCTAATTTGTTCTGTCACCTGTTAGGGACATAAGGACAACCTACAGTTTGAGCTGTAACGTAAACATTTTACTACCTTTCACGAGCTCGACGGACCCCCTCTTGCTCAACCAGGTCCACACAGTCTCTGAGGCCCGCTGTGTCACTCAAGAGTACAGGAAAGCCACCGATGTCCAGAGACGTCTCCACTACATCCCTGGTGGTTCCAGCAATGGGGGACACAATAGCTGCAGGTCTACGGCCTGGATTAAAAAAAAAGATTTGAATAAAGCACATATGCTTTCTAATTTCCTCGCTGTGCTCTCAGTTCTAGTGTCACAACCATAGTTAGGGATGATACTCGAAACCGATTTTCCCGGTTGTTCGATAAGAAAAGAACCGAGTCCTCGGACTCGAATCCCTTTTTGAGAACCGGTCCCCGTTATCGAGACCACTATAGTAAAGAAAAAGAGTTGGTTCTGTATTCGAATCCCTCGGAACGAATCCCGTCCCGACCAGAAATGCTCCGTGTTACATCACAAGAAATGACGTCACGTAGCTCAGTCATTAGGCGCAGATAGCGAAAGCAGTAAAAAATGGAACGGAAAAAGTGCTCCAAGGTGTAATAAAGTTCAAAACAAAAGGTATAATCCAATGAATAACTTTACTGAGAAATTTGAGCAGGGTACAAACAAATGACGAACACTTTTACGACCAACCGGAAACATAGCAACCAGGCTAGCAACGCACCTCCTTTACGGCAGCTGTCGCAACGTTCTTAAAGCAACCGCAGCACATACAACATATATGACATCTCCCTTTTTTAACTTTTGTTTTTCTTTCCTTGTAAACAAAACAAAATCACACTGTATATGTGTTGTCTGTCTAATTATAAATAATGCAGTTGAGGCGTATTGGCTGAGTTCTTGACGTTTACTTTCACAGTGTGCTCATAACCTCATTCTTAGCTGCCGAGTGGTGACATGCAACAAAACTTTTCGGGGCTACCGCGCATGCTAGTCACTCCCGTTGCATGCTGGGTAGTGTAGTTGGTTGTATTCCCTAGCTCATAACATCACATCTTTCCCCCTATAAAGAAATAATGTTAACTCAATAAAGTGTATTTCTTTTTTTAGCTTTAACTTTTCATTTTTTAGCATTGTAACCACATTTGCAAACAACTTTTCTCTTCATAGAATTTTCTTTCAATAAAGAAATGAAGTGCAAAAATGTCAAAGCATCATAACAAACAGTTATGTCAAATAGCAGCAGAATTGCACTTTTTGGAGAGCTGTATTATTTTCAGTTTTGTGCCCAAGGGACTGATTTTATTTAACACTATATTATTATTTAAACACCTATAGTGATCACAGAATCGGTTCGATAAGAGGATTCGATAATAGGCTCGAACTCGATAATTTCTTATCAAACATCATCCCTAACCATAGTCCATTTGATTTCATTGTCTAAATTCAAAATTTGTAGTTTTCTGGACTGGCTATGGTACAATTACACTGATTACCGTACCGCGTTATGTTTTTTAATGCATGTTAAATAAATTTTCCAGAATTGATTTGACTGTGGGAACTACTTTTTCTCTTTAACAAGACCTTTTTCATCACCAATGGCAAGGTGTCTATCAAAAGACTAATCAGAACAGGAAACTGTGACACCCTCTGACAAATAGACCTATTATTGTAATAGGAAGCTCTGAGGAGACTACGCAAGACCCCACTCAGGTTAGTTTATACAACACACGGTTCTAAATGCTTTCAGGATACAATATGCCAAACAGATACAGGCTTGCAATATAAACAACACATGTGTAATAAAATATAAATAAGGAGGGGATACTAGGCTAAAGTAAGATAAGAAATTCATAATGGCTCGAAAGGAAGGCAGTGGTGCATGTTTGCAGGTGACATCGCTTCTACTGTACGTGTAAAACATACTGCATGTACCGTAAAGTTGTTTCTATATATAAACTGGCATACAGCATATGTCAGCTGTATGACCACCCGAACAATCTAATATGTAGCAACAATTATAACTTTACAAATGCAATTGCAATGTTCAGTTTTGACTGACATGCTAATTGTGGTTCTAGTTTGCAAAAATCATTCTGAGAGCTATTTGTATTATGCGGTCAGTCTTACGGAAGACAAATACAAGATTAAAAAATATTCAATTATTTGTGACTAATTTGGCACAACCTGTTCACCTTTGCTTTTGAGCAGCTGCTCTCCCATCGCACGTCCCTCCAGTGCCACCGTGTGTGAATGTAGCTAGTTGTAATTCCGCGTCTTAGCTGCCGGTATGCCAGAGAATAAGACAACCTAGCAGAAGGGATCCGTGTTGCCAACTTAGGGACATTGTCGCTATATTTAGCAAGGATTCAGACCCCTGTAGATTTACTAACAACAAATCCGACAACTTACTAGTCCTACTGATACTTTTAGAGAAAGCGTGTAACACTCTTCTCAACAAGCAGCCGATCCGTCTTGCTAATGACTTTAAAACAAAAAAAACAAAAAGAGGCAACAACAGAAAGTTCATTTGTATTTCTAAACTAATTTATTTTGCTCACTTTTTGTCTCTCACACAAAAAGTACATTAAGTTTTAAAACAGACTGCAGTATGTAGTATAAAAGACTGCAGTATGTAGTATAAAATAGGGATTGTTGGATTAATCGAATAATTTAAAAAAACACTTTCTAGCCTCAATGCGACTTTTAGGGAAAATAGTTAACATTTTTCTAATGACCTTTAAAAAAAATTCTAATTATAAATACACATAACATTGAAATTGCACTTTTACAATGGGAGCATCATTACATATTGCTCACAATAAAAACTAAATTTAAAAAGTTAAAAAACAAACCAAAAAAAACTGTGGAGCCAGATTAACATAAACCAGGCAATAGATAATAAGTAAAGAACCAAACTGAAAAAAAAGACCAAACTAAACAAAAAGATAAATTGAGTGACTATGTATTTAACAATTTAACACATTTGAAAAGGTATTAATTGGATGTTTGTTATTTGGACAAAAATTTGGTTAGCATTAACATAACAATTGTAGATGCTAACATGTCCTCCCATGTGTTTGAATAAAACATTTGTTTTGCAAGTCAAACATAAAATATGTTGTTAGTTCTCAAAATAAACTTTTACCTTGTTCTGCTTGTTTGCTGCTCTTAAATATGCAGGCTGAGTTCTGGTAATGTGCTGCATCATTGATGCAGTACTATTGTGAAATGCCAGCTCTGTTTAGCAGTGCAAACATTTCATCACAACGTCTGTCTTTTTCAGTTTTAAATAACAATGTCTGTCTTTTTCGGTTTTAAATCATCCATATAATTTAATGTCAAGTGTATTTTACTCATCAAACAAATCATCTAAGCAACAAAATAACAAATCACGGCTTTTTTCTAATCGAATTAATCAATTTGATCAATGCCCTAGAATAATACACTATTTTTTATTCTGACATTTATTCAAATCATACATTATGACTACTCCTTAAATGGATGCGGCCCTAATCAGTGTATCCATTCTAGTATTGTAATGTATGTGTGCTGTGATGCATGTAAAAGCAATCAAACGATGTACATGATCAGCAAAAATGTTGCTGATCATGGACAAATTCTACCTTCTTTCTCTGCAAATAATGTTAGTGTTCTACAGACATACTTTTGTGATTTGAAAAAAAAAAGTTTTATGCATCAATATAATCGTATTATTCACTCATGGTGTTAGAGTGTGCTGCTTGTCTTACACAGCATGTTGAGGAGGCTGCTTTTCCCAGCATTGGTGGCTCCTGCGATGACCACCTGCACACCGCTACGTAGTCGTTCGCCCCTCCTCTCGTCCTGTAGGTGTCGCTCCATCTCGCCTTGCAGATCACGGACCATTGCGTCAACTGTGTGGGTGGAAAACACAGGAACAGGACATGACGGAGGTATCGTGCTCAACTTCACCTCCTAGTCCACTTTTCTAATCTAACGAAAAAAGACATTGTTTGTTTCGGGAAACATCTGGCTCACACCAAGTTTTTCCTATGTAACTTACAGGAAAATTCATAAAAATTATTTTTCATTTTCGAGATTCTGCAGCATATTCATCATCCAAAATTGACATTAATTAAACCGGTTTGCAGTAGCAACAAACTTAGTACAAAAAACTTCTGTCCTGCATGCTTGCGTGTGCAAAGGGAAGGAATTTGTGCCAGGCTTACTATTTTAAAATATGAAGTCTATTATTATTTGCACCTCTGAGGCGTGAGCCAACATTCCGTGCCACCAAAACAAATAAGAGTTCACAGGCTGTATTGTGTCGAAACCTGACAACATCTGAGGGCTCGAAAAAACTGTGCCAGTGCCAGACAGCAGGCGACAGACTCTGGGGAGACATCCCTCATACACACGACACACAAACACTTGGGAAACTTGTGCAGAGACCCGGTGCTGCTGACCGTACTATTCCTGTGAGCACTGTGGCAGGTTGCCCCTTTGAAGGCAAGACAAATGCCTCCACTGTCCCGCTGCTCTTCTCTCCACACTTCCTAAAAGGAAACTGTCTTTTGAACATTTTGATGTCTGCGGTATCTCCCTGTGGCGCAGAAAACGCACACGATGGCCAGTTAAATGACCAAACAGGAAAGCCAGCCTGACATCTCTCTCCAAAAGACCTCGGACCTTCGTACCTTCCTCTGAACCTCTCGGGAGGACTGTCTTCTTCTTTCTTTTTTTTTTTAAAGCTCATACATACCTTTGTTTAAGACTCCATCCTCAATGAGCTCATCCTCACTGAAGTCTATGAAGGCTTCCACATGGGCAAGACACTGTAGAGACATGGCGGGGGGCATCAGTAAGCATTTGTGGAACCCACTGACCTCAGCTTAAAAAAGTCCAAGTCTCTACCAAATTGAAATGAAACATGGGTCACTAAATTGAGGTAAGAGTAAAGCTCCACCATTTTTTGAAAAGGGTCATCTCATGATTACCAAAAATGTCCTTAGTGATAACCACTGTTAAGAAAATTACTTTAAAAAAGTAATTAATTACAGTTACTTGTTACTTTCCCAAGAAAGTGAGTGAATTACTAATGGAATTAGTATTTAATAGATAAGGGTATAATGGTACTGTAGATATCGCAGACTTTCGATTTCAAAGTCTTCACAATAATACTGTGAAGACTGACGGTAACAAACACAAACTTGGTGTGTAGTTTTTTTTTCAGGCGCTTTAGCGTTGGCCTGGGCTGAAAATAAACTACATCTACCAGAATCTTCTGCGCAGCGCAGGGCGCCAAGTAAGGTGCTTGGGGCGTCGTAAGCAAACATTTCCTAAAATATGTCATGAAAATGTATCCATAACTGTTTAAGTTGCGTTGCCAACAAACAGACAAACCAACCCTGGCGGAGGTAAGAAAGTCAGCATTCTGCAAAGCAATACGTGCCACTTTCGTCTCCAGCTTTTCCAAGGCGACACAGAGCCAGCCGGTCACGTCGCACCGTACGGAAGTAATTACCAAAAAAAAAGTTCAATGTGGGAAATATGAGGAAACTGGAAAAACTACTTGATAAATCCTCAATCCATCTATCCATTTTTCCACCGCTTGTCACAGGATGTCGCGAGCGTGCTGGAGCCTATCCAGCTGCACTTGGGTGGAAGGCAGCGTACACCTTGGACAAGTCGCCACCTCATAAACTGTCATCCAAAAAAGATATTTGAAGCCAGCGAAGCCAAACATCAGTTTGTGAGGTATTTGCATTATTAAAAGTTAAATTGTTGGTTAACTTTTCTGAGAAACAGCATATTCCAGACTTATATAATCATGTACCGGTACACTGTATGGGACACTGCTTCTCAGAAAGTAAAAGTTGAAAGACACTAAAGTGAACATTATTGTTTTACATTGGATATTTACATTGTCACACTGCAAAAACTGAAATCTAAGTAAGAATAAATAGCTCAAATATGGGTGATATTGCTAATTTTCTGTCTAAGATAATTCTTCTCACTAAGCAGATTTTATGTTAGAGTCTTTTACTTGTTTTAAGGGTTTTGGTCCTAAATTATCTCAGTGAGATATTACAGCTTGTTGCTGAGATGTTATGACCTATATTGAGTAAACCATGCTTGAAACTAGAATATCAACTGTTGCAAAGCTGTGTCATCAACACTCACAAGTATAAAACTATTTTTTAAAGTAATAATTTCTTATTTCAAGCATGAAAAAAAAAATCATGATTGACACAATTTTGTCTCATAATTAAAACAGATGACAGCCAAATTGACTTTGCTGTTTTATTTTCAATGAAACAATAGAAAATACGTACCCATATAGTAGTACAGTTGGCACAGTACAGTAAACTGACAGTTAATATTTTAACATTTGACATTTCAAAACATTTTGAACAGAAATAGTTAATGCACATTCAGATAAATTCTTCCAAATTACAATTAAAAAAATTTGGGCCAGGGGTCGGGCTGTATATATGCGCACTAATTGACTGAAAGAGCACGCACTTGGCGCGATGATGTCATGTTATCGATGTAAAAATGCATTTTTAGACCATATGATTTGCCTGGGCGGCTAGGAAACCCCAAGAGTAACAAGCGGTTGCCTTGTTGCCTTTCCATGAAGAACAATAAATTAGTTTTTAGTATAAGTTTGCTGGTTTCAAGAAATGTAATGCCGAGCGCATATCATTATGTCAAGATAATGGCACTAGCATTTACTTAATTTAAGAATATTTTTCAACATATTGAGCAAAAAGGTCTCTTTTTTTTCTACCAAGAAAAGTGCACTTGTTATTAGTGAGAATATACTTATTTTAAGGTATTTTTGGGTTAATTGAGGTTAGCTAATTTTAGTTGTTTTGGAAAGTCTTGACAAGCCAAATTTTCTTGTTCTATTGGCAGATAATTTTGCTTAGATCAAATTAAATACCCCTAATTTTTGTATTTTTTTTTCTTGTTTTTGAACACTGACTTTTTGCAGTGCACTTTAAAGACACGCAACTATCCATACATTTTCTACCGGTTGTCACTTTTGGGGTTGCGGCGGGTGCTGGAGCCTACCTCAGCTGCATTCGGGCGGAAGGCGGGGTACACCCTGGACAAGTGGCCGCCTCATCACAGGGCCAACACAGATAGACAGACAACATTCACACTCACATTCACACACTAGGGCCAATTTAGAAACTTTTTAAAATATTTGCTTGAAACAGTGGCTGTCCGTGCACAATTATTTGTAGCTAAAAACGTATGTTCATAGTAATAAATATGATTAGAACATATTGGCATTATGTTTGTGTTTAATTACAGTAAGTGTGTTTACTTTATCCTAAACATTCCTGCCACTTCATTTTACACACATTAACATTTTTAAGTCTTTTTTTTTTGGACGAATACCACAATGGTATACACAAAGGAGATTGGACTGCCATCTCCGTATTGGGGAGGAGATCTTGCCCCAAGTGCAAGAGTTCCAAGTACCTTGGAGTCTTGTTCAAGAGTGAGGGAAGAGTGGATTGTGATATCGACAGGCGGATCGGTGCGCCATCTGCGGTGATGCGGACCTTTTATTGATCCGTCGTGGTGAAGAAAGAGCTGAGTCGGAAGGCAAACCTCTTAGTTTACCGGTCGATCTACGTTCCAATCCTCACAAGCTTTGAGTTATGACCGAAAGGACAAGATCACGGGTACAAGCGGCCGAAATTAGTTTCCTCCGTTGAGCGATAAGGTGAGAAGCTCTGTCATTCGGGAGGAACTCAGAGTGAAACCGCTGCTCCTCTACATCGAGAGGAGCCAGATGAGGTGGGTTGAGTGTTTAGGGCACGTCTGACCAACGGGGCCACGAGGAAGACCCAGGACACGATGGAAAGAGAATATGTCTCCCACCTGGCCAGGGAACGCCTCAGGATCCCCCAGGAGGAGCTGGACGAAGTGGCTGGGGAGAGGGAAATCTGGGCTTCTCTGCTTAGGCTGCTGCGCCGCGACCCAACCTCAGATAAGCGGAAGAAGATGGAAGGATATACCACAATTAAATCGTACCGTGGCCGTAATACCGTGATAATATCGTACCGTGACATTTGATACAGTTACATCCCTATTAATAGTTGTAATTCATTACTAGAGAAAGTCATTACAAGGGAAAGTAATTAATGCATTACATTTTTTTTTACTTTCATCTATCTGGTGTATGCAGTTGAGAGATGTTTCATGAGAGAAGAGTGCATGAGTGTGTGCTTTTAAAAGACGTTGCCTGTTGCCAAGTAAATGTTGACATCAGCAAGTGTGCGCTCACTGGCTGTTTTAGCTCAGCATTGGTAGTCTGCAGACTGGACAGAGTTTGTTGACAGCAGCGGCTGTGGAATATTTATACTGATAGTTAATAAAGCGATTCAACATGCGTCAATGGCTCGTCTCTCCTTGTCCACAAACAGGTTAGTGTAGGATTATTATTGTTGATGATTGTCACTGTTTTGAATGTAATTATAATGTTATTATTCCTCACGGAGTAGTAGCAGCGCTCGTGTGTGTGCGTGTGTGTGTGGTGATTGCCACTTGCACTAGTAAAGAGCTACTTCCTGAAGTGAATTTGCTGGGATTCTAAAGTTGTCTTGTCCACATCTAAAGTAGCGTGCCACGTTACATTAAATGTATCGGTAACAGTGTTGTAAATTACATAAAAATTTGATTACTCATTACTAAAAAACTAATGGTGTTAGTAACTCTATTTTTATGTAACGCCGTTATTCCCAACATTGCTGATAACAGACAGAAAAAGTTATTTGATGTAAAATCTCAATCTCACTCTGGTGAAATAATTCACTTTACATTATTTCTTATTCTTATACGTTCCAATGCCACGGAACAGATTGCGTTCAACTTTGGAGGTTACATGGTAAATTGTGTGTAGATTGTAGTGACAGGCCAGTGTAATATTAACAAAAAGTCATCAGATGACAGATCGATAATTGAGCAACGGATGAGCACTTGCAAAAATGTTTCATTTATACAGCAAGAACTCAAGAATAGAAAGCAACAAATTAAATAGAACATATTCCAAGGCTTGTTTTGGAAGAAAAATCCAAATGAAAAAAAACACTTCCACCATACCACAAATCAGTATCTTGATTGACATTGTGGAACACAGACAATAGTAGTATAGCTGAAGAAAAACAGGAAGGCTCATATTCCCATACTCAAATCCATACACACATGCAAGAATGTGCCAATGGTTAAAACAATTTGCATTGTTTGTCGAAATAAGGTTTCAGCAAAAGCTTTGCGCAGTCTACTACTGATGATTTATTGCAATCCCAAAAGCATGAGACCAAAATAAACAACTCTGCTACCGAGAAAGTTGCAGAGAAACAGCTCTGGGAGTTTTTTAAGGAAGAACACCTTGTGGACCTGTTGTTCGCAGCTGGTGCATTATTATTGCACAATCACAGGAGGCCTTGGCCCGCATCCATGAAGATCTTCCACATAGCGCAAGCGATTTCATAGGTAAATTTGAGTTTTTTGTTACATAGTTAAAAAATTTTAAAAAATATGTTTTTCCTTCTCTTTCTGCGGCATATTTTTTTCGCCCCCATGAGCTACCGTAGCCATCGCCAGCCCCTTACTTCCTTAGCGGAGTTCCACAATCCTAGCATAACATGGTTAAAGCTAATGCTAACGAGAGCGAGACGTTTGTTCCAAAGAAAAGAAAGTGTAGTCAGTGCTTTAAAATTGCGGCAACTGGCATGGAACAAGTGACTGCTTGCTGCAAAGTTTCTTTAAAAAAGGCAGCGTAGCACCGCATCGAACTTACTCCAGCATCTGAAACAGCATCGAGTCAAATGGGGGAAATGCAACTCTTAACAAAGCGAACAAGAACGCAACAACGAACAACAAACTCCACCTTAGAAGTAGCGTACTGTGGTAAAATAATTTACACAGGGTACCAAGAACAGTATGGTGATAAAAGGAAAACAATGCACAGAGCGATCACAAAAGCAGTCGCTCTGCTCCACACAGGACCGCTTGTACACGCGTGTGCTGCTGCAAAACGCTCGTGGAATTATACCGTATTTAATCGTCAATATATTACATGTGCAATAAAGTGTACATTGTCTTTAATATCAGTAAACACTAACAAGGAGCCCATCGTATCCTTAATGGAAAAGTCTGTGTTTATCCACTTACTGCACTGTACAGTAATCTCAATGTTTTACTTGTATACAATGTACAATACTACATTTTTATTTCCAGTAGTTAATTTTTTCCAAACAGAAGTTTTAAGTTTGCACTTTATTGATCTGACTGATTTTAATGACTATTTAATGATTATTGGTATCTTTTTATTGATTTATTGGAGTTTATTTGCATGCAATGTGCAATGCTAAATTTTTTCCAGAAGTATTTTATTTAAGCAGAAGTATAGCATCCCAGAGGAAGCGCTTAATAGTTTTCAAAAATTATTGCATAAAAAGTACAATTTATATCTGGTCTAAAAAGAAAAACATTATACCAATTAGCATTTTGCTAAGAGTAAGATGCAGTGTCATTTCAAACTAAGTTTTTGATCAAATAAAAGCAAAACTTGTTTTAAAATATCTCTGTCATTTATATTCATTGGTTTCTTTAAAAAGTAGGGGAAAACATCGCAAATCAAACTTTTTTTGTGTAAAAATTGTAATTCGAATTTTTCGGTAAAATATTTGAGATTTTATTTTTCGACCATATCTCCCAGACCTATTTAAAGGTAAATCTACATTCAACACATTTATTTGTGGTCTGGACCAGTGGTCCCCAACCTTTTTGTAGCTGCGGACCGGTCAACCCGTGGGGGAGGGGGTGTATGGTATTATTTATTTTTTTTGTATTTTTTTTTTTGTCATAAATAAATACAATCATGTGTGCTTACGGACTGTATCCCTGCAGACTGTATTGATCTATATTGATATATAATGTAGCAACCAGAAATATTAATAACAGAAAGAAACAACCCTTTTGTACGAATGAGTGTGAATGAGTGTAAATGGGGGAGGGAGTTTTTTTGGGTTGGTGCACTAATTGTAAGTGTATCTTGAGTTATTTATGTTGATTTAATAAAAAAATAAAAAATAAAAATATATTTTTTTAATTTCTTGTGCGGCCCGATACCAATCGATCCACAGACCGGTACCGGGCCGCGGCCCGGTGGTTGAGGACCACTGGTCTAGACCATATGAATTGAATATGCTTGGATGTAAATGTTGCATAAACTTTGCTCCAGTCACATTTATAACCCGTTTTCTGCATATATTTGCAAACTGTTTGTGTGTGGAGGCGTTCCCTTCAGATTGCGACTGAAATCCTCCACCTCATCCTCTCCAAAAGTATTATTTATCTTATGAAAATGTTTAAAATATATCTTGAAGATGAACATCACCGTTATTTTTTTTCCCCAGACAGTTGAAAATAGACTTCATAAACAGTATGTAGATTCACCGGTCATATTGGGTACACAATGCGGCATAAAAAGAAAAAGCATTTACCAGCACATTGTGCACATGCTACGATTAAATGAAAATAACACTTAATCCTACCTTCTCGCTTGTGTTTTCTCAAAACAATTAAAACATGTGCGATGGGGCCATCTTTTTCCTCTGAGTTTAGTGGCTAATCTAATTTCATACTGGCCGATGTTGACAAGAAATTCCTGTGCAAAATGTTGTTGACAGATAAACACGCAAATATTTATTTTATAGACAATAGAGCAGGCGGGATGGCATGAAACGAAAAGGACATTCAGTGGTTCACTTTGAGCCCCCTTTGGAAGCATGGGGTATTGCACTTCAAGCAGCACCGTCAATTTATCACATCATCTACATGTAGCCGAAAGATCTGCAGCAACTGTGTGAACATAATGCCTATCATGTCAATATGGGCTAAAACATCTGATTATTATCCAGCTTTTTTTTTCAATCTATGCCAGTGAACAAAGCCAACTTACTCTTTTCAGTTTGTGACTCCAGTCCTGATAGAGACGACCGAGTTCTCCTGACATTTGCCTAAGTGCCTGTCTCCTCTGGGCCTCTGTCTCAGCGTGGATCAGATCCCCGAGCCCCTCCACCTTCAAGAAGCATTACATCTGACAGTGAACCGGTGGACAATAAAGACTTCACAAAAATGTGCACACTTTTGGGCTGAGAGAAAACTGCTTTGGGCTTTACATAGTTATAATTAGTTTTAATTACTTTAACATACTTTCAGTTACGCTCATTTATCATGAGCGTAATACGACCTGACTCAGATTAAGTCCTCTAACATGTTAACATAAACGTCACTGGAATATTCTATAAGAACCATCCGAGTAACAAACGTATCTTACTTGGAATATGCATTGGATAATATTGCTTTTTAGCCGCTAGCTGTTCGCTATTGCGCATTAACACATTACAACACACTTGGTCTGCCAAAAAAAAAGGACGGCATTCTCGCCATATTCAAAAGGCCTCTCGATACTATTTTCAAAAAAGCGAATTGCAAAAAATCTACAGGAGCTATTTGTAGACTCTAAAATCAAAAAGCGCGTTGTCCTTTTCTGCTGTAGGCTGTAGGCCCTTCCTGATATAGAAGCACTGACGGGAGGCTCTATCTTGTAATATTAAAAAATACATCCATCCATTTTCTACCGGTTGTCCCTAAAAAGAAGCAATAGATGAAAGTTTGTTTGTATTTCTCAACATTTTTATTTTGCTATTTCATCTTTTTCAATCACTTTTCTTTTTAATTGTCTCGCGGCCAATTTTGCAAATTTGACCGTGTCTTTATATTATCATCTAAACATTGATAAAAAATATTAAACGGTCCTATGAGTTTGTGAATGTCTTACCCAGTATATTTTTGCACAACAGTTTCCAGGTTTTTTATTTGACCTACCTCCGTCAGGTCAAGTTTCCCTGCTTGAAAGGCTCTTCGCGTGAACTCCCCAGCGTCAGCAGGCCTCATGCCAGGCACGCTTCCTAAGAAACAAACACACACGCGGCAAAAAACACATAATAAAAATGGATGTACCTTACACACAAAAATCAGAGACGATCAATTGTAGGGTGAAGTCTCAGGTAGTCTTCACATGAACCGATTCTCCAAATGAGAGGTAATGTTTGAATAGTTTTCACTTTTACTTTATATTCATTATCAAGAGAGCAAAAGTGTCAAACAATTCTGGTCTTCCAAAGAAACAAAATGTCATATTCTTAATGTTTTTTGTTGAAACATAAATTGTTACAAAGCTCTTTTCTCAGAGCACCTGTGTTCTGACTGGTGAGTGTCCTTCAAATGATGCAATACTGCTCTCTACAGCACCAAAGAAGGAAATGCAATGAGGTGCTAAAACCTGAGAAGGCCCAACTGAAGCATGTTAAGTCACGCTAGCCTCCTGTCACAAAAGTCACATGCTGTAATATATCATGTATGGATAAATTAACAGTAAAGTTATAGCAGAGTATATTATTCTAAATGTAAATGTAAACATTACCGAGTGCCTGTAGGACAGCAGCAGTAACAGCAGGACCTCCATGGATATGAAACTCAACACTGTCCTCTCCAGTAAAACTGTGGGGTGCTAAAGTCATGAACAGAAAAGACACAACATTTATAAAACCCTCTATCATGTAAATACCATACAGCAGGGCTACTCAAGTGGCGGCCCGGGGGATAAATCAAGCCCGGGAATGACACCATAACTGCCAGAGTTCAGTTTAAAACTTTGGAGACAAACATTTTTCAGCAAATTCCTAAAAATACTAGTGCGCTTCTGCTGTATAGCGGAACTTGGACCACTGTAAACACATGTACAGATCCTTGCATTGACATTTTAACCTTGCTAGCAAACATAGAACACTGCGGTCCAATCTTGTGGTTTACATAACTGAGGTGTCCCTCAAGGCACCCCTTTAAGTCCTCTCCTTTTTGGCAGTTACACACTTTTTTTTGGTAATGTGATTTATGTAACTAAGATGTTGCTGTCACTTGTTTACTTCAGATGCAGCCAGTAGTCATTTGTTCAAATTATTTAGTCATACTGGTGTTGTTTCTCAAGGTTCCATTTTAGGACCTCTCATTTTCATCATTTGGACTAATCAAATGGTCCAAGTTCCGTTCAAAATCTATGTGAGAGATTCTAAATTTTGCAGAAGATTTTACAAACACTTTTTGGAAGAACTCTTAAAATCAGCAGAGCGCTCCTGTAACTCTGACAAATTAAATAAACTCCCCAATCCTTAGCTTTCTGGAAATATGGTCCCCAAACCAATCTAGTTGAATATCCCTGCCATACAGTAATTACAGCAGGAGTAAGTTTGATTCATAATCCAAAAATGTATCCCAAACAGTGCTGAAACAATTTACTCTCTCTCTTCAGTCCAATACGTTGTTGATACAATACATACAATAAGCATCAATAATATTATGTTATGATATATAATGGTAGGGGAAACACCGTATTCTGGTGTAATTGCCTGATACTGTATACGATATTGGAAAGTGGTATAAGTTACTGATAGTTACGAATTACAAATACTGTATAATTAGAAGATAATTGTATGAGGCTAAAATTGCCAATCAAGACTTCAGTGCATTAAAAACATACTATTTTTGATACATAATTTTGTAATCTGATGATAACAATGTAGTATTTTAATCACCTGGGAACCAAAGGACAAGGCCACGGTCCAGCACCTCTTCAGAGTGAGGATGCTTGATGCTCCTTAATAAGGCAGTGCGTGGAGCAGGCAGACTGCGTGTCTGGCCGGCCATACATCTAAGAGCTGTGGTGGATGCGGGTCCACTGATGCGGACCACAGCGACTCCACACTTTCCATGGCCAGATGATAATGCAAAGATTGTTTCAGCATCTACCAGTGAAGTAGGGACTCTATCACACAGGTGTCTGAAGAGAGGACTCCATCTGCTGGAAGGAAGGCATAGGGAGATAATATTATTACATATCAATGATGTAAAAAAAATACAGTATATTATACAAAATGTAGGAATTGCCTACTTAGGGATGTAACAATATTAAAATTGCATATGACAGTTATTGTAACCTAAATTATCACGGACGGTTATCATTATCACAGTATTGTTGAATGTGCTCTTAAAGTACTTATACGATACACTGAAATCTTTTAACCAAGTTTTATTTTAAATAAATCAAAAAATAAGCAACATGCGCACCCAGACACTATACTTTCCTTGGCAGAATGTTTAAGTATCTTGTATTCATGTTAGCATTTAAGATAGCTAGCAATTAGCACGCTAGCTGCTTCCCCCGGAAATGAGCAGTATCACTGTAGGTTTTACAATGTCAGGTAATCAGTCAAGGTCATCAAGCACTAGCAATTTTTGATTTACGCATATCTGAGGTGCCAAAAGGATTAGGGGGGGGGGGGAAATGCAATTTATT
Organism: Nerophis lumbriciformis; assembly: GCF_033978685.3. NCBI lineage: Eukaryota > Metazoa > Chordata > Actinopteri > Syngnathiformes > Syngnathidae > Nerophis > Nerophis lumbriciformis. The sequence continues at coordinate 21,532,631 of NC_084561.2, read as the reverse complement.
TGTGCAGTTGCTCATCAGGTCAGAATATGTTTGTTTAGACTTGACTTCTAGTTGAGGTGTCAAAGGATTTTTTTTGGTTGTTTGTTTTGTTTTGTTTTGTTTTTGTCTTGTCCAGCCACTCAGGCAAATCATATTGTTGATGTAGATGCCCAAATCTGCTGTACAGATTTACTTTACAAAAGAGAAGTGTGGCATACGGCTCTTGTTGCCTTATTTGTATTAAACTTTATTAAATGGATTTATATTCATGTTTGGCACAACCAGACCAGAGCAGGAGAGGATGGATAGAAGAAAAAAGGAAGACTGAGGGGGAAATTGTGCGGACAAGAAGGGGATAAGACAGAAAGACAACAACAACAGAACAACGTCAGCAAATACAATACAGGTAAAAGCCAGTAAATTAGAATATTTTGAAAAACTTGATTTATTTCAGTAATTGCATTCAAAAGGTGTAACTTGTACATTATATTTATTCATTGCACACAGACTGATGCATTCAAATGTTTATTTCATTTAATTTTGATGATTTGAAGTGGCAACAAATGAAAATCCAAAATTCCGTGTGTCACAAAATTAGAATATTACTTAAGGCTAATACGAAAAAGGGATTTTTAGAAATGTTGGCCAACTGAAAAGTATGAAAATGAAAAATATGAGCATGTACAATACTCAATACTTGTTTGGAGCTCCTTTTGCCTCAATTACTGCGTTAATGCGGCGTGGCATGGAGTCGATGAGTTTCTGGCACTGCTCAGGTGTTATGAGAGCCCAGGTTGCTCTGATAGTGGCCTTCAACTCTTCTGCGTTTTTGGGTCTGGCATTCTGCATCTTCCTTTTCACAATACCCCACAGATTTTCTATGGGGCTAAGGTCAGGGGAGTTGGCGGGCCAATTTAGAACAGAAATACCATGGTCCGTAAACCAGGCACGGGTAGATTTTGCGCTGTGTGCAGGCGCCAAGTCCTGTTGGAACTTGAAATCTCCATCTCCATAGAGCAGGTCAGCAGCAGGAAGCATGAAGTGCTCTAAAACATGCTGGTAGACGGCTGCGTTGACCCTGGATCTCAGGAAACAGAGTGGACCGACACCAGCAGATGACATGGCACCCCAAACCATCACCCAACCATGCAAATTTTGCATTTCCTTTGGAAATCGAGGTCCCAGAGTCTGGAGGAAGACAGGAGAGGCACAGGATCCACGTTGCCTGAAGTCTAGTGTAAAGTTTCCACCATCAGTGATGGTTTGGGGTGCCATGTCATCTGCTGGTGTGAGCCCCACCCCTTTCGTGAGCGCACTGCGCGCGGAGTGACCCCTGTTACGCGCCCCCGGCAACAGGGGTGGCGGGCAGGTAAGCTGCGCGGGCGGAGCGCGCGGAGTGACCCCTGTTACGAGCCCCCGGCCACGGGGGTGGCGGGCAGGTAAGCTGCTTACCTGCTGCGCGTGACGCCGGCCGCGGCGAAGGCGGACGAGGCGGGGTGTCGGTGTGGTGGGCGCGGTGGTGACCCTGGACGTGCGTCGGGCCCTTCTCGCGGATCACCTCAGCTACGGCTCCCGGTGGGGCCCTCTCGGGGGAAGGGGCCTCGGTCCCGGACCCCGGCGAGGCGTCCCTTCTCCGCTCCGTAAAAGTGTCCATCTCTTTTTCTTTTTTTTTCTTCTGTTGTGGCATATGCTGCAGGTGCCTGCTCGTTTTTCGTATGTGGGTAACATTTAACTATGTATATATATTTCCGAATTGGTTTAACTGCCACCCGCCTGAATCTATTTAAAATCTAATTTTTTTTAATAATTTGAACCACCCGACCCGACCCGCGTATAAAATCTAATTTTTTTAAATTTCATCCGCCCGATCCGCGGATAATCCGCGGACTCCGCGGTTGTGCCCGCAAACCGCGCATCTCTAATATATATATATATATATATATATATATATATATATATATATATATATATATATATATATATATATATATATATAGCTAGAATTCACTGAAAGTCAAGTATTTCTTATATATATATCTTAACCACGCCCCCGCCCCCCACCTCCCGAAATCGGAGGTCTCAAGGTTGGCAAGTATGCTCTGAACAAACATGTGCCTGAAGTTCCTCAACTATAAGTTTAAGCATAAATGGACAATAAAAAACCTTGAACATATAGGCTAACTGGAGCTCACGTGTTTTCTCTACTGAAAGTTTTAAATGTGTAAATAATATGCTGTATTTCAAATGCAAATTGGGGAACTTCTGAGATATTTCACAGCACCTTCTCTAATCACACACGTCGTAAACATGATCCTTGAGTTCCACCTAGTGGCTTAATAATGAATAGCAACTGTGGTACTTTCAAGGACAGTCGAATAAAGTGCCAACTTTTAACACTCAATAGATGGATGGGCAAAAACATTGTCAAATAAATAAAGATATTAATATGAGGGGGGAGATTAGCCCATGTCGCCGTTGATGGTCGTACTGCCACCGGAAATGAGAGGGGAAAGGAGAGGTAACTGGCAATAGCTGGTAGTTAATACACATTAATTTCAAAGTTACGTATTTCTATATGCTAAAGTAGTCTGTTAGTATATATGAAGTACAAACCTTGTATTAAGTGTGTTGACTGTAGCTCTCCATAGTCCATGATGTATGGCTGGTAGTAGCAGCATCTTGTTTTATCAAATAAACAACACAAAATAGTTCATTTACTTTTTCTTTTCCATGACATACTGACGTCGTCAAACTCGGATGCCACATGCAAGTAAACGTGACGGGGATACACCCATGAATCTATTGATTGTACAGGTAGGGCTGTAGAGGGCAAACACAGCCGTGCACATGCTTCTCGTGACTCCGTCGTTGTTTGCATTTCGCTCAAAGAGGAGTGCTGCTTCCTTGTCATTTGTGATTGGTTCGTTTTCATCAACAGTGGTAATCGTGAAGTCCCATTCGTTCAATTACCCGTCAGTCTAAATAAGTCCCGCCTACTGTGTGCCTTTTAAATCATTCCGTGCACCCTTGCGTTCCACGTTACCAAGTTTTTAAAAATGTACAATTGTGTATAGCAAAAATATTACATTATTATGCTTGATTTAGTTAATATTGTTTGTACTGGCGGGTTTCTGATGGTTTATGAGACAAACTCAATATTATGGATAACAATTACCATTAATCATTGCCAGTTGGTTTGGAATTAGTATTGTGGCAAGCAGTCAATATTCATTATCTATCTGTTATCTTATGTTGGTTTCTCAGGTACATTGAAAACGGGAAAAAAATCTCACAAATAAATCAAGTTGCTGCATTTTATTGATAAAAACGGAACAGACACACATCAAACTTGTTTGTATTGAACACAATAAAAACCCAGAAATAAAATCAATGAGCTCATCACTTATGGAAAACATGATATGCTTTTTATTCATAAGGTGACTTGAAGTTGAACACTTCTTCTGTTCAGGGTCTAACCAGCCCCTTCACTTAAATGTCAATACACATTTTTAGTTAGTGCATGCAAAACACCTACCAAACATACTTATGGTATTGTAATACAGTATACATATTTAAATGTGTACACCTAGAACCGTATTTTGCGGAGTATAAGTCGCACCAGAGTATAAGTCGCACCTGCCGAAAATGCATAATAAAGAAGGAAAAAAACATATATAAGTCGCACTGTAGCCCGGCCAAACTATGGAAAAAAATGCGACTTATAGTCCGAAAAATACGGTACTCCAAATAATATTACTGTTTGTGACTGTTAATGGTAAAAAATTATCATTTTTTTAAAATATGTGATGCATGCTGCAAACCTTAGAACTAAAATCATAGCACATTCCACATGTCTACTGGTGTGCAGGAGATTCAGCAGAACCTCAGACCTTCATAATAAAATGTACCCAAGCAAAACTGGTGCTTGCCATCAATGCCTTGAAGTTGAACCATACAAGGTAGGGAGATTGACTGCTTGGCTGCGCTGTGGAACACGTCATTCGGGGTATAGATTGTGTACACAACAAAGATACATGGCCTGAGGCCCAGGAGCAAACTTCACCCTGGGATCTAAATAATTTATAGATGCTCATTGTGTGCACAGAGCAGGGCATCTGTCACCCAACAGCTGCTGATCATCAGTATTGTACACACATCCCTGTCTACACAACCACTATTTATGATGGCTGTAATGCGACACAAACGCACATGTTTGGAACAGAACAGAAGAAGCATCAGCTGACAGTCACCCAAGTCATCCACCTATGTTTGTTTTGAAGGATATTTGTTTGAATAGGGTGGCAACTTGTCATGTATAAACTTTGTTTGATTTTTCTGAAAGGGACAAGGCCCTCTAAGTTAAGCAAATATGACAATGTCTCGTGCAGGCTATACGACTCTCAGGTTTAAAGTTATATTTGATCACATAAGCAGCACAGCTGTGAGTTACTCTATGAATCTCATTCAGAGTTGGATCTCTTGCATGTTTTAATTGAGTGTGTTTTCTCCAGGTACTCCAGTTTTCTTCTATAACCTAAAACATGCATGATATTTATTTATTATGTACTGATCTTATTAAGAGACCCTGAATTGTCCAAAAGGTGCACAGCAGGGCTGTTCAATTGCATTCAGCTTAAAACTTGGGAGACAAACATTTTTCCAGCAAATTCCTGAAAATACTACTGTGCTCTTAATTTATAGAGGATCTTGGCCCAATATAAACACGTCGGCAGATCCTTACATTGACATAGAACACTGAGGTAATAACGTGTTATTTACATAACTGAGGCATTCCTCAAGGTACACTGTCTTTTTTGGCAGTTACAATTTTTTTCATGATGTGATTTATGTAACTAAGGTTGTTGCTGCAGCTTGTTTACTTGAGAAGCAGTCAGTAGTCATTTGTTCAACTTCTTTAGCTATCACAGCAGGCACAAGACATTGATACAACGTTAATTATACATATACCCATCTATTTTCTACCGCTTGTCCCTCTCGGGGGTGCTGGAGCCTATCCCAGCTGCACTCGGGCGGAAAGCGGGGTACACCCTGGACAAGTCGCCACCTCATTGCAGGGCCCACACAGATAGACAACATTCACACTCACATTCACACACTAGGGCCAATTTAGTGTTGGATTATACATATATGTTTTTTAAAACTGACGTCTACACATCGTTGCAAAATAGTTGTATTTGTAAATTGAGTCTCACGTTGGATACACGTTATTGGTTGGGAAATGACCAAATGTCAATGGTAAAATCAACGCAAACAACCTAACATTGAATAAATGTCATCAAAAATTGTTTTGTTTCAAAGTTGTATTTGTGTTGTAAGATATTGGTTGGGAAATGACCAAAATTCAATGGTCAAATCAATGTCAAAATCCAACATAGCATGTTGTTTCAACTTTAGGTATGAGTTGCTCAACGTCAGGACCTAATTCAACAAGTTCTCAATGTTGTTTTAATGTCATATGCCTGCTGGGATGCTAGTGGTGTTCCTCAAGATTCAATTTCGGTCCTCTCTTTTTTATCATTTGTCTAAACAATTTGTGGCGCGTTCAGTTCGGTTCAATGAACTTGTGAGAGATTCACATTTTTGCAGCAAATTGTTAAAAACTCTGAAGTGCTGTCACAGAGATGATCTTTGGCAATTGTTTTGCAGAAGGAGCAATGAATGAAAGCAGAGCGCTCCGTAACTCTGACAAAATAAATAGACCAAAATAAAACATCTACTGTAGAGGACACTGGCTCTCTGGAATATACAAAATAGGACTAATAGTAAACGGAAAGGTCAGGCCCCTCGGTTGGGAGATTTCTGGAAATGTGGCCCCTAAAACAACTTTGAATTGAATATCCATCCATCCATCAATCCATTTTTTCCCCGCTTATCCAAGGTCAGGTTGCGGGGGAAGCAGCCTTAGCAGAGAAGCCTAGACTTCCCTCTCCACAGCCACTTTTTCCAGCTTCTCCTGAGGGATCCCGAGGCATTCCCAGGCCAGCCGGGAGACAGTCTTCCCAACGTGTCCTGGGTCTTCCCCGGACATGCCCAAAGCACCTCCCTGGGGAGGCATCTGGGTCGCATCCTGACCAGATGCCCGAACCACCTCATCTGGCTCCTCTCAATTTGGAGGAGCAGCGGCGGCTATACTTTGAGCTCTTCCCTGATGACAGAGCTTCTCACCCCATCTCTAAGGGAAGAAACTCATTTCGGCCGCTTGTACCCGTGATCTTGTCCTTTCGGTCATAACCCAAAACTCATGGAGAATGGGAACGTAAATCGACCGGTAAATTGAGAGCTTTGCCCTCCGGCTCAGCTCCTTCTTTAGCATAACGGATTGATACAGTGTCCGCATTACTGAAGACGTCACACCGATCCGCCTGTCAATCTCACGATCCACTCTTCCCTCACTCATGAACAAGACTCTGAGGTACTTGAACTCCTTCACTCGGGGCAAGAGCTCTTCCCCAACCCGGAGATGGCACTCCACCCTTTTCCAGGTAAGTACTTTGGACTCGAACTTGTGTGTGCTGATTCTAATCCCAGACGCTTCACACTCGGCTGCGAACCGATACAGTGAGAGCTGAAGATCCTGTCCAGGTGAAGCCATCAGGACCACATCATCTGCATAAAGCAGAGACCTAATCCTGCAGCCACCAAACCGGATCCCCTCAATGCCCTGACTGCCCCGAGAAATTCTGTCCATAAAAGTTATGAACAGAATTGGTGACAAAGTACAGCTTTGGCGGAGTCCAACCCTCACTGAAAATGGGTCCGACTTACTGCCGGCAATGTGGACCAAGCTTTGACACTGATCATACAGGGAGCGGACCGCCACAATCAGACAGTCCGATACCCCATACTCTCTGAGCACTCTCCACAGGACTTCCCAAGGGACACTGTCGAAAGCCTTCTCCAAGTCCACAAAGCACATGTAGACTGGTTGGGCAAACTCCCATGTACCCTCAAGGACCCTGCCAAGAGCATAGAGCTGGTCCACAGTTCCACGACCAGGACGACAACCACACCGCTCCTCCTGAAACCGAGGTTTGATTATCCGGCGTAGCCTCTTCTCCAGTACACCTGAATAGACCATACCAATTTAGTTGAATATTCCTGGTGTACAAATACAATAAATGTGTGTGAATGGCTGATTGTATATGCACCCTGTTATTGACTATAGTTACCAATCCAGGGTGAATACCACCTATCAGACAAAGTCGACTAGGATCAGCTCCAGCTCACCAATAATCTCGAAATGGATAAGCAGTAGAAAATGAATGACTTATGTCACAAGAGGCATATCTATACCGCAAATTGTACCCACTGCATGATTGATTGTCAGTAAATTAAAAACAAATGTTTGGTAAGGATATAGGCTCCGGCCCCCCTTCGAATCTAAGAGGGACAAGCGGTAGAAAATGGATGGATGCTAATGATGCTGTGACATTAATTCTACATTGTAAAAGGTGAAAAGGGATCTCATAATAATCATTATAAAACTGTATCACTACCATCAGCGTGAGCGACGTCAGGTCTGCAGACATCCCTTAAAATGTGAATATTTGCAATAAAATGTATATGTATGACTCCAAGTTGCATTTTTAGATGTAATTAATTTAGTTCATGATATTTTTGTTTCATATTAGGAGATTCCCCTGTCAATCATCATCATTTTTCCATTACATGCTGTGTAGGCTAAAGTGGTGGTGAATTATTCCTAGGTGAGTGTGGCACAGCCCCCTCCCCCTTCTCTTTGTCACTTCATCGGAGAGGAGGGCGATTCTGCAAAGGTTGATATCGATCCGAGACTAAGTTAATACAGGGCTAGTGTCGCTATGACGATACTGTTACCGATACTTTTTACTTGGAAATGTTTCAAAATCATTAGATGATGCTTTTATTTTGTTGACAATGACTATGATCAAAATAAATCACAGGACAAAGATTTTAGGCAAAAAAAAAAGTTTTATATAAATCTATTGAACACTATTTGCATTGTGAGCGTGACTATATGAGGTTGAATCCTGCTTCCTCCATCCTAGTCACTGCTGTTGCTTCCTTGAGCAAGACACTATGACCACGATACGGTCCCCGCCTGGTGGCTGTCAACTGCTTCTTGTTTCAATATTGATGAACGCATTCGTAAACATTCAAACAACAATACAGCCGTTCCTCGCCATATCTTGTTTCAAAGTTTGCAGCCTCACTATATTCTTCTGTAGAGTTTGAATTTTTTCAAAGCATTTTCTATGTTTTGGGGGCATAACTCGAGCATATTCAACCATAAAAATGCCAAAATTAACGAAAATATCAATATTTGCATTAGTATTGGCCTCCAAGATGAGACCAAACCAATCAGAGTGTGTTGTTCAATATAGTCACTACTGATTGGCTCAAATTTAGGCAAGATTACGATAATGAGTTCAACGAGTGTAAATATGGTTGCTATTTCATGTTTAGAGGGCTCTCTACTGATAAACCCTTTTTTCAGAATGCCAGAGACAGGTGTTTACGCTTATAGCTATGGACATTTTTGAATAATAAATCCTACTTCACAGAAATTGAGTGAAATAGGAGTCAATTAACAGCAATAAACGAGGGTTTACTGCAGGGATATTCAACTAAATTGTTTTGGGGGCCACATTTTCAAAAAGCCAAGGCCTTGGGCCCAGACTTCTACCTTTGCTATTATTTTTATTTTGTATATTGCAGAGAATCAGTGTCCTCTATAGTAGACATTTGATTTTGGTGTATTTATTTTGTCAGTGTTACAGGAGCGCTCTGCTGTTTTTAAGGCCCATCAGCAAAAAAGCTAGTTAAACAAATGACAGCACTCAAGTGTTTTTAAGAATCTGCTGCAAAAATGTGAGTCTCTCACAAGTTTATTGAACTGAACTCACGGGTCACCAGTTGAATTAATGATGAAAAGGAGAGGAACACCACTAGTAAAACTGAAGAAGTTGAACTAATGACTACCGACTGCATCTGAAGTAAACAAGCTACAGCAACACCATAAATCACATTTCGATATTTTTTTTCTCGCCAAAAAGGAGAGGACTTAAAGGGGTGCCTTGAGGAACTCCACAGTTATGTAAATCACAAGTTTGGACCCCAGTGTTTTATGTTTGCTAGCAAGGCTTATACTGTATGTCAATGAAAGGATCTGCCAGTGTGTTAAATAAAATGTGGATCAGAGGAAAGTGGATATTAGTTAAAGTAACTATGTAAAAAAGGGAGGGATTCAAAAAGTGTATACTTCTTCCCATTACCCTTTTGAGATATGTTTAATTTAATTTTATTTTATTAATTACATTTTATTTTATTTTTTTGTGAAATAATAATATTGCCATTGAGCACAAGATCGTTCACTGGATATATGTATGTATATTATGTCCTACATGTATGAGGTGGAGTTGACTATGACATACTCAATAAACATAATTGCAAGTGTTTTTTCAGGAATATTTGCTGCAAAAATGTTTGTTTCCCAAGTTTTGAACTAAACTAAACACGGGAATGGTGTCATTCCTGGTTCGTATTTGACCCAAGGGCCGCTTGTTGAATAGCACTGGTTTAATATAAAACAAAACATAACAATATCAACAAAACAACCCAATAATTTCCTTTTATTATATGTGTTGAACACCATAAAGTCTATAGCACAAAACAAACAAGTAAACAAAAGCAAAACCTACCATAGGCTCTCCTTTAGTACATTGAGTTTGTAAACAATATTATACACACATATAAACAATGTCACAATATGAAAAGTGACCTGAAAAATATTGACATCATTACGGATACTGATAGTTACTGGTATCCATATCGATATCAGGATCGATCCGGCCACCCCGACTCCCTTGTAGTCGTTGCTGGGTCTCTCTCCATCGAAAGCGCGCATCTTGCTGCTCCACACTCTCACCGCGATGATCCACTGCTGCATCCTCTCAGACAACCTTCACTTCACTTCTACCCTCATCGAACCCTTAAGTCGACCGCCGCGCCGTTCCCATGCTCCGCACTCATCCTGAGATGCGACACCCCTGCTCGATATCCCGGAGAATAGCCACATCTCGCGTCGCCCCTCGCGGGTAGAGAGCATGCCCGACGCGGGGACGCCTGGCGCAGCCGCCGCCGCCGCTGCCGGTGGTGGTGGTGCGGCCGGCGACGGAGCTGAGAGCGGCCGCCACCGACATCGAACACAGCAGGGAGATGCGGAGAGGCCGGAGTCGTCCGCTTCCCCGCCGCAAAGCGCATCCGGTGTGCTGGGTGAGTGTGAGTGGGACGAGGGAACTATAGTGGGCAGGTGGATTGTGGGACGGCTGGAAGCGAGATGGCACCCTTCTTTTGTCTGCACCATGCTGTCTAAAATTAGCACCAGATCAGACCAAACGGCTATAAATAATGACTTCCACTTGTTCATGTCGCTACTACCTTTACACGTCCCCTTTACACTTTGTTCAATGGACGTTTTGCAACAGTCTGCCTTTGACCTTCTGCTGTCTGTTGTTGTGTATCACCTCATGGCTTCACAGCATACGGTTTCCTCTGCGTTTATGGGCTTTGCTTGGTTTTATTCGGACCGAGGTTTTGTTTTTATTGTGTAGTCATTAGAGCTCTTTCATCGTTTCCTGGTTGATCAACTTCATGATGTCATCCAGAGTACCCAAGTTGCACAGTCCAAGTTGCTATACTATTGGATGGTTGGATGACAGACACCGAGTACAGTATACACATACACTGTATACATATACAGTATACACTGTGTGACGGGGACTTCATTTGTTGTCTATTTGAGAAAAACAATTTCCAAAGCCCTCCAATTTGTGATATTTTTTGTGTAAAAAAAATTGTTGAGGTATGCACTAAATAACAAACTAGCAAAAATATGAGTCGAATGCGTCAAAACAAGTAACAATAAAAGTTATTTGACTGAAATAATCATAAGCAACCTTAAAGGGGATTGACTTTTTTTTGGAGCTTTGCCTATGATTCACAATATTTATGATAGACAAGAACACATGTATTAAAAACAAAAAAACATTCTAATTTGTAAATAAATGTAAATAAAAGTCAGCTTACAATGTTGCCAATTGGAGCCATGACATCATTATTATTATTATTATAGAGGTTTATTTGAAATAGGGACAGATACAAAAACAGACATCTGAAACAGTTATTCAATGTATGCATCATAGTGTTTGTAGCCAAAGCTAATTTACAACACTTGTGCCCAACAACAACAACAACAACACAGATGCAACATCATTCAAATAGGAAAATAAAAAATAGAATAAGGCAAAGATGAGTCGATAATAATGATAATAGAAATAATACAGACAAAGTGCAAACTTGATAAAAGCCAATAATAATAATAACACAAAGTGCAGACTAGATAAACACCAATTAGTAAAAATTAGTAAAATCTAACATGGGAACACGATTGTTTCTCAACTAGCCATAATTTTGTTTGTTTTTTGAAAGTGACAAGTGCAGGTATACTTTTCAAAGTGTCAGGTAAAGAGTTCCATAGTTGTGGTCCTTTTATTGAAAAGGCAGTCTGGGCAAAAGATGTTCTATGGAATGGAACGCAACAGTTGCCTTTTGACATTGCTCGCTGGGGTGGTAGATCTGACTTTGCAGTCTTGTAATTGCCTTGCAGAGCAATTGGGGAGCAGAGTTATCCAAGCATTTAAAAACCAGTTTGACTGTGTGTAACAAAATAAAATTGGTAAAACTTAAAATATTGTATTTGGTTCAAATTTGGCAATGATGATATCGTATACTTTTCTTGTCTAGAACTTTCAAGGCGCGGTTGTAAATACACTAAATGGTCTTGATTGACGACTGGTGTGCCTGGGACCATGTAGTTAAGCCATGAGATATGTGTGATTGCGTCTGTTGCGTTTATTCCGACCCTAAAATCCAATAAATAACTATCCAAAAAGCGCCAATAATACTCGATTTACATTTTCAGACCTGAATATTAAGCAAGTATTAGCAATATTGTTATTATAAACGCTAACTTCAGTCTTGGCGCTAGGAATTTTCAAAATGGGGTCCCACGTACCCCATCAAGTCATACAAATGGGGTCCCACAGTAAATGTTTGGGGTCCCATTTTTTTTGTAACTTTTTTGAAAACAAATGATAAATGTATGCATTATCCTGTTATAACTCACATTCTATATTGTGTTTTGGAAAAAGGTTGTCATAAACGTCACTTACACTTTGTTCAATGGAAGTTTTGCAACAGTCTGCTTTTGAACTTCTGCTGTCTGTTGTTGTGTATCCCCTCATGGCTTCACAGCATAAGGTTTCCACTGCGTTTATGGGCTTTGCTTGGTTTTATTCGGACCAAGGTTTTGTTTTTATTGTGTGGTCATTAGAGCTTTTTCATCGTTTCCTGGTTGATCAACTTCATGATGTCATCCAGAGATTTCCCAAGTACAGTATAGTACACTCCAAGTTGGTATACTATTGGATGGTTGGTTGACAGACACTGAGTACAGTATACACATACACTGTATACATATACAGTTTACACTGCGTGACGTGGACGTCATTTGTTGTCTATTTGATAAAAACACTTTCCAAAGCCCTCCAATTTGTGATATTTTTTGTGTTAGATTTTTTTTTGAGGTATGGACTAAATAACAAACTAGTAAAACTATGAGTTGAATGTGTCAAAACAAGTAACAATAAAAGTTATTTGACTGAAATAAACATAAGCAACCTTAAAGGAGATGGACTTTTTTTGGAACTTTGTCATCTCTGCTCCACACGCTGTAAGTCTTTGCTGTCGTCCAGCATTCTGTTTTTCTTTACTTTGTAGCCAGTTCAGTTGTAGTTTCATTCTGCATAGCCATCCCTAAGCTTCAATGCATTTTTTTAGGGGCACTCACCTTTTGTTTATTTTTGGTTTAAGCATTAGATACCTTTTTACCTGCGCACTGCCTACCACTGTCGTCTTCACACTGTGATCATGACAAACCATGTTCCCGACATCCCCAAAGCAATTTGCTACCTGCTGCCACCTACTGATATGGAAGAAAACAACACGGTTACTCTGCCGAGCTCTAGACAGCACTGATACTCAACAACGGCATGTTATTTGCGGCTTATAATTACTGGTTTGCAAAAAATATTTTTAAACCAAATAGCTGAAATGACAATCTCCCACGGCACACCAGACTGTATCTAGTGGTTGAAAAACACTGCACTAAATAACACAAACTAGCAATAATATGAGTTTAATGCGTCAAAACAAGTAACAATAAAAGTTATTTGACTGAAATAATCATACGCAACCTTAAAGGGGATGGACTTTTTTTGGAACTTTGCCTATGATTCACAATCCTTATGATAGACAAGAACACATGTATTTAAAAAAAAAAAAAAGCATTCTAACTTGTAAATAAATGTAAATAAAAGTCCGCTTACAATGGAGCCAATTGGAGCCATGACGTCATTGCGTCTATTCCGACCCTAAAACCCAATAAATAACTATCCATAAAGCGCCAACAATACTCAATTTACATTTTATGACCTGAATATTAAGCAAGTTTTAGCAATATTGTTATTATAAACGCTAACATCAGTATTGGAGCTAGGAATTTTAGTCATAAAAATGGGGTCCCACAGTAAATGTTTGGGGTCCCATTTTTTTGTAACCGTTTTGAAAACAAATGATAAATGTATGCATTATCCTGTTATAACTCACATTCTATATTGTGTTTTGGAAAAAGGTTGTCATAAACGTTACTTAATTCATAAAAAAATAAAACAAATGAAAACACATTTTTATGCATATGTAAATGTATTCAGTTATAAACATTTATTCACATTCTTATTTCCATCATGGATCAAAACTTTACCGCTGCCGGTATTTTTTTCTATATTTTCATTTAGTAAGTTGTAGGTGTATTTATTTCAGTATAAAAGTGTAAAAAGTTTTTTGCTTCGGTCATGAAATGATAATCGTGTGCCAGGGCATACATGCATATGGCAAATTGAATTGATTATTCTCACCTGGATGTAGTTCATCAGTCGTTTAAAAACGGACACATCTACACTTTCATGGCAAATAATGCCAACAAACATAGAATTTGGCAAGTTAGTTTCAATGTCATTTAATACAGTGGCACTCAATGCCTCTAGAATTTCATCTCTGGCTTTGTGATGGCCATAAGCTGTGTGTTCCCCTTTAAGAATGGCAATATGTGGGGTGAGTGGGAAAGTTAGGAGAGGGAGCGCCAGCATGTTCAGGAGTGTTAATACCATGGTGGATGTCCGCTTGGCTTAATTTGTGGAAAACATAAATAAAGAGTTGTAACAAATTGACGGCCTCGTCATTCCGACCGAAAGAGCGGAACTATAGAGAGGGTGTTACCCCCGACAATATATCGGCCCTCGAGGGAAGGTCTCCCCTGCGCTCCTCGACCATGGTGTCGGAGCAGACAAGCAGGAAAGGTGTAACATGATGTCGTAAAGGTGTTCTTTTTATTAGCCCGTTTACATGGCGTGCAAAACATCTTTCCATCTTCATAAGCAGAGGTGGGTAGTAACGCGCTACATTTACTCCGTTACATCTACTTGAGTAACTTTTGGGATAAATTGTACTTCTAAGAGTAGTTTTAATGCAACATACTTTTACTTTTACTTGAGTATATTTATAGAGAAGAAACGCTACTTTTACTCCGCTACTTTTATCTACATTCAGCTCGCTACTCGCTACTAATTTTTATCGATCTGTTAATGCACACTTTGTTTGTTTTGGTCTGTCAGACAGACCTTCATAGTGCCTGCGTTTCAACAAATACAGTCACTGGTGACGTTCACTCCGTTCCACCAATCAGATGCAGTCACTGGTGACGTTCACTCCATTCCACCAATCAGATGCAGTCACTGGTGACGTTGGACCAATCAAACAGAGCCAGGCGGTCACATGACCTGACTTAAACAAGTTGAAAAACTTATTGGGGTGTTACCATTTAGTGGTCAATTGTACGGAATATATACTGTACTGTGCAATCTACTAATAAAAGTTTCAATCAATCAATCAAAAGTGTGAAGGAAAAAAGACCCTTTTTTATTTAAACCGTACATCCCGTCAAAAGCCTAAAGACTGACTGCACAGTTCCTGTCTTCACAATAAAAGTGCCGCTCCATCGCGCCTGCGCTTTCAAAACAAGAGTCTCCGAAAGCCAGCGCAAACAAGCTAGCAAGCTACGGAGTTTGCCGCCAATGTATTTCTTGTAAAGTGTATAAAAACGAATATGGAAGCTGGATAAATAAGATGCCAAAAACCAACCACTTTCATGTGGTATTAGACAGAAAGGAGGAACTTTTTTTCTCCTCCATTTGAAAACGTGGACGCTATCAGCACTACTGTCTGATTACAATCAATGCAAGTCACCATAATCAGGTAATACACCAACTTATATTCTTGTCTTCATGAAAGAAAGGAATCTATATGTGTTAAACATGCATGTATATTCATTAAAACACCTTTAACATGTAAACAAAAACGGCAAAATAAATAAATATAAATTATATACTGTATATATACATATATATATATGTGTATATATATATATATATATATATATATATATATATATATGTATATACATATAAATGTGTGTGTATATATATATGTATATATATACCCGCCTTCCGCCCGATTGTAGCTGAGATAGGCTCCAGCGCCCCCCGCGACCCCAAAAAGGGAATAAGCGGTAGAAAATGGATGTATATATATATATATATATATATATATATATATATATATATATATATATATATATATATATATATATATATATATATATATGATATGTGTGTGTATGTTACTCATCAGTTACTCAGTACTTGAGTAGTTTTTTCACAACATACTTTTTACTTTTACTCAAGTAAATATTTGGGTGACTACTCCTTACTTTTACTTGAGTAATACATCTCTAAAGTAACAGTACTCTTACTTGAGTACAATTTCTGGCTACTCTACCCACCTCTGTTCTTAAGTGAGCCATTTGCTGAAAAGTGGCTCCTGAAGCCACTTTTCATTGAAGCTTCCCTTCTTGGGTTTATTCCTCGCCATGACGAAAACAATAACACGCGGGAGTCCTAATACCGGAAATGCAGTATTTGTGATTGAATCAAAATTTAAGAAATTGTACTGGAAAGTTCATTATTTTGAAGTCGACCATTAAAAACGCAATAAACGGACGGAAATTTGACTCGGCAAATATAAACAAAACAAAACACCGACGGAAAGCGATAATCGATAAAAAAAACAAGTAAACTGGAGTTTTGACCCGGAGAAGGCAGGGTCGGTAAAAAAAAAAAAAAAAAATCTGCGTCCTAATTTCAATACGTAAAAAAGACACAAAAAGTGCGTTAACGCCAACGGTGAACTTTAAGTACCTACATTTAGCGGCGCATTGATCAAAGTGAGGTGAGCTGTTTGACATCATCAGCTGGTGAGCTGCTTTCTTGCATCAGAGCTCGTGAAAGTTAATTCTATATTTGAAATCATGCCTTTTACCTTGATAGTAAAATGATGGACATATACTGAGAAGTCGGTACACTTTGACAGCCAATTTAGACCCGGAAATGGCCAAAAAGACCCAAAAAGACTCTTGGTTCCACTCCCTTTTTTCTTTGCGTGGATTGTAAGTCATTGTTCATCTAAACGGTAATATATCAACATCCTAACGGTCGGCATCCCAGTGGGAACAGACATTTTACAGCAAGTGATGTTTTATTGTGTCTGTTGGCCCTCAATAAGTCTGCATGAGTTGTTGTTGAAGGAAAAAGTGAAAGTTGTGATGTGTTTGTGAAATTAATGCGCCGCCGTATACTTAACAAAATCTTGATGGAGGTGTTTTTTTAAAGTTTTTTTTTGGTAGAATAGAGGGACTCCCATACGCTCCATTGTAAGTGGACTTTTGATTGCATTTATTTACTAGTTAGAATGCATAAAAAAGAAAAAAAAGTGTGCTTCTCTTACATAACGATTGTGAATGATAGGTAAAATTCCCACAAAAAAGTGCAGTTCCCCAACAACCTTGTTACCTTTGTTTAGTAACACAGTATAAATTAGGCAAACAGTGACTTCCTGTTCAGTGCAAGTTAAGCGTGGAAATAAGCATGGCAATCACGGTGTCGAAGTGGGGATCTAATCCAGGGTACCAAGCACAGGGGTCCACTGGGCATTTGTAAAGTTTGAAGATTATTTTTCTGTCATTTAAATATGTAAGTAATAAAAAAACGACATCAAAAACGATAACATACAATAAATATACCTGTGAAAGTTCAGTAATAAGGTTGTTTAAATCAAATAAAAAATGTGTAACTACCTACACCCCCTATCAAAAATACAAAATGGTTCGTTCCACTTGGAAAGCAGCAAACTAGCATGGAACACTTCACCCAACACAGATGTCATAACGTCATCAAAGCTCACCTTTAGGCATTCACACACAGCACCAACATTTTGTAACAACAAAGATGATAGAAAAACATTTTTATAATATGTATCTTCTTGTGGCAGTATAGGAGAAAGTCATTTTTAAGTTTCACTTTTGCATCACATATTACATAACTGTAGTGCATTCAAAGACCCTCGAATACATTTTGGAAAACAGAGGAGTCAGTAGGACAGGAGATTAATAATATAATGATAATAATAATATTGTATCCTGGTTCATATTATCCACTGATGATAATCCTTTAGGTGTATCAGATACTGTAATATCTACTTTATGGTCTGATGTAAAGGAACATTTGACATATTTAAGTGAATAATAACAGTTTGTATGAATATTTCAGTAAAATAATATTGTGGTGGCTTGTTGGCATTTTCTGTTTAAAAAACTGACTTAAAAAACCCCAAAAAAACCCCAAACAAAGTATTTAAAGGGGTTTATTTACATGTTAATCCCATGTTTAAAATGTAAAAAACTAAATTCATGTGTTTTTAAAAGCTGGTTTTAGTGCATGTAAACATGGCAAGTGTGTGTGTATGGCACGGAAGCGTTGGGTTCAGGGTGGGATTGGGGTTTTGTGTATGGGTGTACAGAATTTGGTGCCTTGCCCCTGATGGCAATATTAACTTGGATTCTGCACGTCATTGCTTCTCTATTAAGTGAAGGTAAAGCTGCTAAAGTTGGCACAGTGTTTTTTTTATTCAAAAAGGATAAAGACCTCATTGCGTGGCGAAGTTGGTAGAGTGGCCGTGCCAGCAATCGGAGGGTTGCTGGTTACTGGGGTTCAATCCCCACCTTCTACCATCCGAGTCACGTCCGTTGTGTCCTTGGGCAAGACACTTCACCCCTTGCTCCTGATGGCTGCTGGTTAGCGCCTTGCATGGCAGCTCCCGCCATCAGTGTGTGAATGTGTGTGTGAATGGGTGAATGTGGTAATACTGTCAAAGCGCTTTGAGTACCTTGAAGGTAGAAAAGCGCTATACAAGTATAACCCATTTATTTATTTATTATCATTATTAGCATTAAAACATTACCCGGATGAAATTGTGAGTTGTTGTCACTAATTGTTTACCTAGCTTTAGGTTTACTATGAAGATTACTCCATTGTTGTTTTTGAATAAGTCATGCAGAGAAGGCAAGGGAGGAAACGTGAGAGCTATACCCAGGTCCTGATAAATGCTCTTCAAATAATGAAAACAATAATAAAGCTTATGTTGATGTCATGAAAAAAGCCCATTACTATACACACACACACACACACACACACACCAACACACACTCACAAACACACACACACACACACACACACACACACACGCACACGCACGTTTTCAAACCTTGTGACGTCCTTGCTGTGTGCGTTTTACACACCTCACCACATTCACATAGATTTGTCCGTGTGGGTGTTGCAACTCAACATAGGTTTCTCCTTGCAGCAACAATAGCACAATAGGCTATTTTCTGTACAGAACAATGTTGCACAAGGTCTAGTCTGAGGTACGTAGGCTAGTTTTCCTGTGTCCTCCGTGCTCCCTGCAAGTGCTGCTGCAGAGTGATGCAGTGGGCTGTCAGATGCCGAGTGCCTTGTTGGAGGTAACCCGAGAAGACTGCTGCTGACTGGAGGAGCAGACTGATGTCGTCGTGTGGAGAAGTTTCCAATATACTGTCAAGTTGGGCCAATTTTGTTTTCGAGGGACACGTGGACTGGTGGTTAAAAATGCAGCCTGAGACCAAATGCACTGGTCAAATTGTGTGTGTATGTACAAGACAATAGAAAATGTTGTTACAGGTATCTCAGTACTGTGTGTATTATAGGATGGTTGAAGGATGGAGTTCAGTTTTACTCCCTATTCTTAGTTCATTTCCACCTTAATTAGCCCTCAAATTAAATTCACTCTTGTTTGAATCAAGAGTAAGTCAGTTTGTGTATTTTGCCGATTTGAAACAAATGTTGTCATGCGCGCTCTAGATTGTGTTGCTGGTTTGGTAGTGATTATTTGCTCAGTCCCTAAGGTCACAGTACAAAAACTATTAAGGGTCAAAAAGTGCGAATTGCTTCATTGATATTTTTAGGCCATGTCACAATACACGATATGTATCTCGATATTTTGCCTTAGCCTTGAATAAACACTTGATGCATATAATCACACCAGTATGATGATTTTATGTGTCTACATTAAAACATTCTTGTTCATACTGCATTAATATATGCTCATTTTAAACTTTCATGCAGAGAGAAAATCACAACTAAGTAAATTTAGCAAAACTGTATTTATTAAACAGTTATTAAGCAGTGGCACAAACATTCATGTCATTTCCAAAACAGAAAGTGCAAGATTGTCAGAGACATTTTAAAACAAGCTACGAGTGCACTTTTGTCATATCAAAACAACACTAAATTAAAGTGCACTTTTTGTACAGAACGCCACTACAATAGTTTAAAACAAATAAAGTGCACTTTTGTGCATGATGTCACACAAGATATTTCAATAACTGTCAAATAAAAATGAGCTGCATAATAGGAACTCAAAAAGTGTATGTCCTTCGTTCTGTGGTAGGTTCCTGCGGACGTTATCTCCTTCTGTTGTTGACTATTTTTTTCATACGGTGTTGATGTGGAAATGGTTGCCTCGGCATTTTGTTGATGTGGCACCGAACGGAGATGTTGACATGCGGAGTTTCAAACACTCTTCATTCTCTAGCGGGTGACTTTTCAAATGATGCTACATATTAGCAGTAATGCTACTTTTTGTAGCAACGCTTTTGCCCCACACTTGACAAATTACGGTTGTCTGTTCGACATATTCCCGCTTGAAACCACCGCCAGACGATGGATCCCCTGCTGTTTTTCTTGGGAATTAATTCTTCCTTCATGTGTTACCAGATTCGCACCTTCTTTCTCTCGTATTACCACTCGCAC
This sequence comes from Nerophis lumbriciformis, assembly GCF_033978685.3. Classification (NCBI taxonomy): domain Eukaryota; kingdom Metazoa; phylum Chordata; class Actinopteri; order Syngnathiformes; family Syngnathidae; genus Nerophis; species Nerophis lumbriciformis. The sequence continues at coordinate 21,512,235 of NC_084561.2, read as the reverse complement.
CACAGCTAACGTTACCCATGCCGCTACCTCTCTGCTCCGCGAGGGCGTATACGTATGTGACGTATGTAAAAAGGTGCGCTTGTTTTACGTCTCTGTGAGAAGGAGAGACAACAAAGAGTGAGAAACGCCTGCAGTGTAATGCCCGCAGCTAAAAGCAACTGCGTGAGAATGTATACTCGAATATCACGATATAGTCATTTTCTATATCGCACAGAGACAAACCCGCGATATATTGAGTATATCGATATATCGCCCAGCCCTACGTAAAGTGATAGTGATTGTTGTAGATAAGGCTGCACCTATGATCAATCAAATAATCGGATAAAACACATTTTAAAACCTCAATGCGTATTTTAGGTAAAATAGTTAAAATACACAAATATTTTTTTGCTTGCCATAATCTTTATTTTTTTTCTAATAAATGGAAACCACCAACATTGAAATTTTACTTTTAAATTGTGTGCATTAATAAAATAATGATCATGGCCCCCCACACACCACCGCGCTCATGTGCGCTCTGTTGCAGCGGCGTGCAGAAACTATGTCCACATATTAACAGTTCTCTGCACTCCATGCAGTCCGGATTTGATACATTTTTATTACCGTACTTTTCGGGCTATAGAGCGAAGGGGTATATAAGCCGCACCCACCAAATTTTAAAATAAATAAATAGTTTTACATATATTAGCCGCACCGGACCATAAGTGGTTTGAAAGATTTAGTAAATGTTTATTTACTACACACCGTAGTTGTTTCCAAACGGGGCCTGTCACACGACAGTAAAACGCCTGATCAAACAAAACAGAAGTCATAGTCATGGACCCACTAGCTGTGCAAGCTAGCTCTCTAATAAGCTGAACAGACTCAATAAGTCCACGGTGACGTTTTGGTGAATTTACGAAACTGAAACAATACAAACAGAATGCCATTGTTAAGTTAAGAATACCAACACAGACACTTGTAAACGGGTTAGCAAAGTTGCTAATGCTAACAACGCTAGCTTGAGTACATTACGATAGCAAATACAAATATGCTTGAAAACTCTCTTACAGACATCACATATGGGATGGTTTAGTAAGTATGAATTGTTTTAGTTATATTGCAAAACTTACAAACGTTGCTTGGAGTGATGAAAGAAGAATCCTTCCGAGTATAAACCCTATAGACAAATAGTAGACAAAACGGAATATACTTCCGGTTTAAGGCACATAACAGGAAGTACATTTTCAACCCGCAGCACCTGCAGTGCAAACTTGTCCAAAAGATTGCGCCATAACACAAACAAGACCCTTTCAGTGTCTCTGTCGGTGTTGAAAACTATTTGTTAAATACAAAACATTAATGCCCCTAGCGAAGAAAAATCCATAAATTAGCCGCACTGTTTTATAAGTCACAGGGTTAAAAGCGTAGGTAAAAAGTAGTGACTTATAGTCCGAAAAATACGATAGCTACACTAATTGAACAGAAACAGCAACAGAATATAAATCAACGCTTTTTTTAATCGATTTAATCGGCTAATTGTTGATGCTCTAGTAGATTGTGTTAATGGTCTTCAGTGTCTATAGTGAATCCCAATAACCTAAATTATGCTGACTACCTTATGAGGATTTGCTTAAGGGTCCATCCTAAAATATGTTATTAATTCAAGCCCCAAAAAAATAGTAGTCCTATTGGTCTACTACAGTAGACCAATAGGACTAATGAAGTTCATTTTAAAAGTGTATCTAATTTAATTAATGTTTGGAGAGGTGGCAATTGTTGAGTTTGCATGTAGCTCATTCCACTATTCATTTATTTAAGTACCGTATTTTGAGCTTTCCAAAAAATAATGAACCTTGTCTGGGCTGAGCGGGTACTAAATGCTATGGTTATTATAGTAAAGGAAGACTTTTTTTTAATACTGCTGTTGTCACAATCATGTTCAAATATACCAAATAAAGTGTTTGGGCGCGGGGGGTTTTATCTAAATATAAATGAAAAGAGTGAATCTCATCAAAAACAGGGCAAGCTCGCACACTTGATAGTAGGGCTGCAACTAACGATTATTTTGATAGTCGACTCATCAGCAATTATTATTTCAATTAGTCGACTAGTCCGATTATTATTTCGATTAGTCAACTAGTCAAATGATTATTGCTTATGATTCGCTGTACACGTTGAGTTTAATGTTGAGTCTGTGACTTGATTTTTAATCATTTTCAAAACCTTTTATGGTAACACATTCTGCTTGACAATATAATGACCAGCAAACTATTGCTGATAAACCATATTATTGTCAAAGGTAATTCGAGGCCAAATTAAACCACTGATGTAATGATAATACATAATAATACTGCAAGTATACCCTTTCAAATGCAATAAACTTGTAATCATTGTATATTTTATCCTTGTAATTGTAATGTACAATTTTGAATCTCCAAGTTAAGTAAAACAAACAAATAATAAAAATGAGAGATGTCTGATAATATCGGACTGCCGATATTATCGGCCGATAAATGCTTTAAAATGTAATATCGGAAATTATCGGTATCTGTTTCAAAAAGTAAAATGTATGACTTTTTAAAACACCGCTGAACGTAGTGGTACACGGACGTAGGGAGAAATACAGAGCAGTTGCGTCTCCCAGTCATACTTGCCAACCATCCCGATTTTCCCGGGAGACTCCCGAATATCAGGGCCCCTCCCGAAAATCTCCCAGGGAAACCATTCTCCCGAATTTCTCCCGATTTCCACCCAGACAACAATATTGGAGGTGTGCCTTGAAGGCACTGCCTTTGCGTGCCGGCCCAATCAAATAATATCTACGGTTTTTCACACACACAAGTGAATGCCCTCCATACTTGGTCAACAGCCATACAGGTCACACTGAGGGTGGCCGTATAAACAACTTTAACACTGTTACAAATATGCGCCACACTGTGAACCCACACCAAACAAGAATGACAAACACATTTCGGGAGAACATCCGCACCGTAACACGACATAAACACAACAGAACAAATACCCAGAACCCCTTGCAGCACTAACTCTTCCGGGAAGCTACAATATACACCCCCACTATCCCCTACCCCCCTCCCGCCTCAACCCCGCCCCCCCCAACCCCGCCCACATCAACCTCCTCATGCTCTCTCAGGGAGAGGATGTCCCAAATTCCAAGATGCTGTTTTGAGGCATGTTAAAAAAAATAATGCACTTTGTGGCTTAAATAATAAATATGGCAGTGCCATGTTGGCATTTTTTTCCATAACTTGAGTTGATTTATTTTGGAAAACCTTGTTACATTGTTTAATGCATCCAGCGGGGCATCACAACAAAATTAGGCATAATAATGTGTTAATTCCACGACTGTATATATCGGTATCGGTTGATATCGGAATCGGTAATTAAGAGTTGGACAATATCGGAATATCGGCAAAAAAGCCATTATCGGACATCTCTAATAAAAATTAAATATACAATGTCTGTTGTGAAAATGTTGCACTTGAATAAAACTCACAACCAAAAGCAATAACATAGGTTCTGTCTGTATTAAGGATGGGTTGGGTGACCCTCAATTATACACAACCAAAATAATAAATAAAATGCCTAAAATAAAGAATTGACAAACACATTTGACAAACACAATATAAACACTGCACTACACTATAAGCAGATGTATTAACAAGCCATATGCAAAAACACTTTAGTCTTGCAGATTCAGTTTTATAACAGCAATTCGTTTGCACTGACCTTGTGTACCAAACGCCTCAGTGAGTGTGGTGTCGGTACAAAGGATCTGCATCTTTATGTGCACGTGTTTCACCAGTTGGAAATACTGAGTAGGGCGCTTGCTTTTTAAGTGGACCTCTAAGTTTGTCATGCTGGATTTTTTTGTTGGCACCATTCTCGCGCAAATTCGGCAAACAAGCTCCTCGGTGTTGTATTGTTCCAAGAGGTTAAAACTGAAATATCCCCACACTTGTGCGGTGGTATATGGATTTGTGATAATTTTTTTTCCCATGTTCGTTACTGTTTTCGTCACAAGCTAACTTGTTGCACTGTGTGATGCTAGCGACCCCTGCCTCTCCGCAGAAAGTCAAAGACACTTAATGAATGACAAGAGGATTCACACCCTTCTTTTCATTCCTCTATGGCACAAACATGTGCGTCTGCTGAAACCGATGCAAAGAGTGAATGCCCTTGAAGCCCATAAACATAAACGTACATGGCAGTTATTGACGCTGGAAAAATGACAGACTTTTTAAAAATGTATCGTTCGGTTAATTTACTTACCGAATATCGGCCCAGGCCTAACTTTTTATAGTAAATTTAATTGTAACAAAATAAACAAACAACTGTATTTTCTGAACTATAAGCCCTTACTTATTAAAACCCTGCGGCTTGGCGCGGCTAATTAATGGATTTTTTTGTATTGTATTTAACAAATAACAAATAATTTTCATGAAACACAGACATAGACACTGAAAAGATGGGTTATTGTTTGTGCTACGGCGCCATCTTTTGAAAGTGTTCGCTCATTGCAGGTGCTACGGGTTGAAAATGTACTTCCTGTTTCGTGCCTTGAACCGGAAGTATATACCGTTTCGACAATTATTCTTCTACAGTGTTTCTGCTCTAAAGGACTTTTTATATATCACTCCAAGCAACGGTTGTAAGATTTGCAATATAACTAGAGATGTCCGATAATGGCTTTTTTGCCAATATCCGATATTCCGATATTGTCCAACTCTTAATTACCGATACCGATATCAACCGATACCGATATATACAGTCGTGGAATTAACACATTATTATGCCTAAATTTGTTGTGATGCCCCACTAGATGCATTAAACAATGTAACAAGGTTTTCCAAAATAAATCAACTCAAGTTATGCAAAAAAATGCCAACATGGCACTGCCATATTTATTATTTAAGCCACAAAGTGCATTATTTTTTTTAACATGCCTCAAAACAGCAGCTTGGAATTTGGGACATGCTCTCCCTGAGAGAGCATTAGAAGGTTGAGGTGGGCGGGGTTAGGGGGGGGGGCGGGGTTGAGGTTTGGGGATGAGGAGGTGGTGGGTAGTGGGGGGTGTATAATGTAGCGTCCCAGAAGAGTTAGTGCTGCAAGGGGTTCTGGGTATTTGTTCTGTTGTGTTTATGTTGTGTTACGGTGCGGATGTTCTCCCGAAATGTGTTTGTAATTCTTGTTTGGTGTGGGTTCACAGTGTGGCGCATAATTGTAACACTGTTAAAGTTGTTTATACGGCCACCCTCAGTGTGACCTGTATGGCTTTTGATCAAGTATGCATTGCATTCACTTGTGAGTGTGTCAAAAGCCGTAGATATTATGTGATTGGGCCGGCATGCAAAGGCAGTGACTTTAAGGTTTATTGGCGCTCTGTACTTCTTCCGTGTACACAGCGGCGTTTTAAAAAGTAATACATTTTACTTTTTGAAACCGATACCGATAATTTTGAAACCGATACAGATAATTTCCGATATTACATTTTATCGGCCGATAATATCGGCAGTCCGATATTATCGGACATCCCTAAATATAACTAAAACTATTTATACTTACTAAAACGTCCCATGTGTGATGTCTGCAGGAGTGTTTTCATGCATATTGTATGTGCTATCATAATGTAATCACGCTAGCATCGCTAAATGTCGTATATGTCTGCGGTTTATGGTCCGGTGCGGCTAATATATGTAAAAATATTTATTTCTTCTAAAATTTGGTGGGTTCGACCTAAATACCAGTGCGTTCTATAGCCCGGAAAATATGATACCGAGAAACAAATAGTATGAATTTATTCCACAAGGTATATAACCACAGCGGAAAAAAAATCAACAGACTTAAGTGCAAGATGTCCTGTAAATATGACATTTAGTGCAACAAATATTTGTATCCAGTACTGTTAGGTTGTTTTAGCTGTAAATATTTACCTTAAGGAAAAAAAGTTTAAACATGAACATTCCTGGCGACCTATCAATTAAAGTTTTATTTAGCGACTTGTTGACAATAACACATTTTTGTCTATTAATTTTTATAATCAACTAATTATTGCAGACATTCATGCATGGATTAAAGACAAGTCAAATAATTAATGCGATCGGTTCTATTGCGGGCTGATAAATGACAGATGTGCCGGTAGCGAGCCTCGCCAGAGCTTAGGCCAACAGAGCTAACTCGCCCTCTGAGGTTTGCTAGAGGACGGGTAGAGCACGGAGAAAGTGTTGACCATTTGCCAGCGTGGAATAAAATCACAGTGTGATACAGCTGGTTAAGTAAAATATTTAAAAAATCATTGTTTTAATAATTACAACACGTCTGGTGTCCTTTTTAGATTGTTTGTGCATCCGTAGTTAGAAGTAGATTTTACACTAGTACAGTTTTTTCCACTTGAGAAGTGTTACCCCACTTGGCTGTAGACTTACTCACAAGGGATCTGTATTAGCTTCAGTGGGATTTCTATCATGATATCATCGCAGCTATGACATGTGTCAGTGTCCGTCATCCAGCACTGTCGAAAAGATGGGTAATTTCTCTAACTGAGATTTTTTTTAGTGCTGCCTGCAAGGATTTTCCTCAGCGGAAGCGAGCTAGGATCATTCCCTCCGCCACGTTTTCCCCCTAATCCCATCACAGTAGTCTTGAAAGACTTTGATCCTCTCTCCCAAATAATAACAAACAACGAACCGGTATTTTTCCTACAATGTTTAAATAAGAAATGAGGAAAAAAAACATACAAGCCTCACCGTCATTAATTAGTTTGTGTGTTCTCTGAGGCCACAGTTGATAGTCTGTGTTGTGGAAACATGTCATCTTGTTGTGGTCAGTCAAATGAGATTGTGTAAAATGCATGACTGCAAATACCAGTAATCTTTCAATAACTTTACTCATTGTGGTTTTTATCTTTAGACTGTACAGTTTGGGCTCCATGAGCTGATGTGGACATGAGAGCAGACTATCCTTTTTTTAAAGGGGAACATTATCACAATTTCAGAAGGGTTAAAACTATTAAAGGGGAACACTATCACAATTTTAGAATGGTTAAAACCATTAAAAATCAGTTCCCAGTGGCTTATTATATTTTTCGAAGTTTTTTTCAAAATTTTACCCATCACGCAATATCCCTAAAAAAAGCTTCAAAGTGCCTGATTTTAACCATCGTTATAAACACCCGTCTATTTTCCTGTGACGTCACATAGTGATGCCAACACAAACAAACATGGCGGAAAGAACAGCAAGCTATAGCGACATTAGCTCGAAACCGACGAAAACGACACGACAGCCAGCGACATGGGAGAAAGCGAGGACGAATTCGGCGATCGCCTTCTAACCAACGATTGGTATGTGTTTGTTTGGCATTAAAGGAAACTAACAACTATGAACTAGGTTTACAGCATATGAAATACATTTGGCAACAACATGCACTTTGAGAGTGCAGACAGCCCAATTTTCATCAATTAATATATTCTGTAGACACACCCTCATCCGCGCTCTTTTCCTGAAAGCTGATCTGTCCAGTTTTGGAGTTGATGTCAGCAGGCCAGGGAAGCTAGGGTCGATATTCTTCTCTTGATCATCTTCGGTGGCATGAGGGACGGTGTGAGCCAAGACATCCAGGGGGTTTAGCTCGCTCGTCTGTGGGAACAAACTGCCGCCATTGCTTGCCGTGCTTCCGAGGCCCTTTGTCCCTGAATTGCTCACACACTCCGGCAGATTCAATGGTGGTCTGGCGGCAGATTTCTTTGACTTTATCGTCGGAAATGCATCTGCTTTGAGTGTCGCAGGATATCCACACATTCTTGCCATCTCTGTCGTAGCATAGCTTTCGTCGGTAAAGTGTGCGGAACAAACGTCCAATGTCTTGCCACTTTCGCATCTTTGGGCCACTGGTGCAACTTGAATCCGTCCCTGTTCGTGTTGTTACACCCTCCGACAACACACCGACGAGGCATGATGTCTCCAAGGTACGGAAAACAGTCGAAAAAAACCGGAAAATAACAGAGCTGATTTGACTGGGTGTTTGAGAAAATGGCGGATTGCTTCCCGATGTGACGTCACGTTGTGACATCATTGCTCCGAGAGCGAATAATAGAAAGGCGTTTCATTCGCCAAAATTCACCCATTTAGAGTTCGGAAATCGGTTAAAAAAATATATGGTCTTTTTTCTGCAACATCAAGGTATATATTGACGCTTACATAGGTCTGGTGATAATGTTCCCCTTTAATTAGTTAACAGTTCATAATTCTTTAGTAATGCTGGGATAGTCACATGACCTTTGACACACATTAGTTTGCATTGTTTTAAAATATTCTAGGAAGCTCTTTTCATAAACCAAATTATGTTTGTAATTAATGATATCAACATGTTGGTTTTAGTCCTGTTAGTGCTTGAGGAAGGCTTGTTGGAGGATGAAATGTATTCCTTAAAATTAATTTAAGTGCTGTCAAACATTTTTTTAAATCAGATTAATCACAGGGTTTTTGTGGGTTAATTTTCATTATCATGATAATGATATATTGATTGTATTTAATTTTGCATAAGCAAATCCGCCCGTGTGCAGCTGGGATAAGCTCCAGCACCCCCTTCACCCCATAAGGCAGTGGTTCTCAACCACCGGGCCATGGCCCGGTACCGGTCCGTTGATCGATTGGTACCGGGCCGCACAAGAAATAAAAAAATAAAATAATTTTTTTTATTTTTATTAAATCAACATAAAAAACACAATATACACTTACAATTAGTGCACCAACCCAAAAAATCTCCCTCCCCCATTTACTCATTCACACTCATTTGCACAAAAGGGTTGTTTCTTTCTGTTATTAATATTTCATATTATATATCAATATAGATCAATACAGTCTGCAGGTATACAGTCCGTAAGCACACATGATTGTATTTTTTTATGACAAAAAATACAAAAAAACCCCAAAAAAACATAGGCAAAAACACTTTAAGTTGGTTGAAAATTTTGAGGAAAAAATTGGTACAGTTTCAAAACACCATCAAGTACACAATGAACTAGGGCTGGGCGATATATGGAGTTTGTAAGAGATATAGATATATATTTTTAAACAAGATATTGATTAAGAAAATATCGTAATATCGATATAATTTATTTCAAGTTAAACTGACCAAACGCCGCTTATTTGTTGTGTTCCTTGTTCTCCCCCGCTCCTCCTCCATAGGCTACTAAACCCCTCCCCCTCCTCCTTTTTAAGACGTGCTTGCACGTATAAGAACATCCATGATTGGTTGGTTGTTTACCATGATGAGTCACGATTGGTTGAGATTAGGCCAGTGGTTCTTAACCTGGGTTCGATCGAACCCTAGGGGCTCGGTGAGTCGGCCTCAGGGGTTCGGCGGAGCCTACGCCGCGGAGGTCAAGACACACCCGACTCATCGTGTAAATAAAAACTTCTCCCTATCGGCGTATTACGGATACGGCAACAGCAGAAGTCACACTGATTTTTAGGCGTGTAATTTGTCGTGAGTTCATGCACTGTGTTGGTTTTGTTTTTTGAACAAGGTGATGTTCATGCACGGTTAATTTTGTGCACCAGTAAAAAAAAAAAAACATACAACTTTGTCTTCCATCCATCCATTTTCTACCGCTTGTGCGCATATGAAAACGGTGAGGTTCGGTAGCTCCAACAAGGTTAAGAACCACTGGATTAGGCCAATCAGAAGCAAGATAGGGCAGGTCATCGAACCAGGAAGTGAAATCACAACAGAAATCCCAAATGACGACGAGAGAGTCGTAGGAGAGAAGAGTGATTTATATATTAAAAAACTAGTGGAAGATAGCAGAGGGATTCTCTTCTTTAGATTTTTCTTTTAGCGATGTAGACGACATCCAGGAAAACGACAATGCATCTACTTGGCCACATTTGGACAAATGTATGCGTCTGGATAAAACATTCATTTGACTTGTGTACCATGTAAGCCCATATCTAAACTGTTCTCCAGTTGCCTAGCCGGGCATATTTGGCACGAGAAATGCTGCCAAAAATGTATTATTTGCACAGCTATGTTATTTATTTTACGTAGAAAGAAATGTTTTTATTTTATTTATGTTATATAATTCTGCGCCACTTAAACAGTTTCTTTTCTGTGCTGTTAATACCCAGCTTGACTAACGGGGTTAATAAAAGTGCCACTGACTGTTTACAGTACAGTTGTCATTCACTTCAATTTCAGTGAATCTCGCTCATAAATGATTATCTTTATATGTATACTTTCACGGGAAAATATATCGAGATACATATCAGATATATACTTTTTCGTTCATATCGCCCAGCCCTACAATGAACTTAGACTTTGTCTCAGTGTTTTTACAGAGCCATTCATCTTTAAGCACTTCCTGTTTAGCGTTCTCATGTTAACAGTTCACCATTAAAGACGTGTTTGGAAAAGCAACCGTGTGTTTCCTCAAACCACCACATTGGTGACATCCTCAACTGCCACAACACATTCATTTATCATCATTCAAATATTACAATTATAATATAATCAAAACAATTGTCAAAATGACACCATAATAACCGAATTAAAGGTAACATAACTATAATCTTAACCAATGTGAAAATGCTAGATTTAAGCATAACAAAAAATAGAACAAACAACGAAAGTCAAAACACACATTTTCACAAAGGAGTTTATAGTGCACATCGTGCTGTCAACAAACTGTGCGCGCTGCATGGAACTCTAACTAAAAAGATGATGGTCATGTTGACTTAAGTCTTTGCATCTTACTGTTTCGTTATTTTATCCGTTGAGTGGATAAGGTATTGTGTGTCCCTACCAGTGACGTGGGGTGAGGTTCATGGCTGGTGAGGCACTGACTTCCTCACAGTCAGATTTACAAACATATGAACCCTAAAGAGTACCTTATTCACCATTTGATTGGCAGCAGTTAACGGGTTATGTTTAAAAGCTCATACCAGCATTCTTCCCTGCTTGGCACTCAGCATCAAGGGTTGGAATTGGGGGTTAAATCACCAAAAATGATTCCCGGGCGCGTCGCCGCTGCTGCCCACTGCTCCCCTCACCTCCCAGGGGGTGATCAAGGGGATGGGTCAAATGCAGAGGACAAATTTCACCACACTTAGTGTGTGTGACAATCATTGATACTTTAACTTAACTTTAACTTTACACATACAAACTGTAGCACACAAAAAAGCACATTTAATAAAAAAAACGTTTCATGGTCTTACCTTTACTTATAAATGAAGTCCATGCGCCGCTCCTTCTGAACAAAAGCATCGATAACTTGTTTACAAAAGTCTTCCTTATCTTTCTTCAGTTTTAAAAGTCTCCCTGTCTCGATGGAGATCTTCCTTTAAGTATTACCTCCTGCTTCCATTGAAAGTCCAGTTTAGAAAACTGTTTTATTTTTGATATGTAATCCTCCATGTTAAAAGTCCAGGCGAGAGGAAAAAATAAACGATCGCTAACTGTTGCTGCTTGTTGTCACTTATTCTGCAGCCGAGTAGTCGCAAAAATGATCTCTGGGATCACTAGCGCCCTCTACTACCAGGAGGCGGTATTACTGCGAGCCTCACACAGTGCGTCTAAGCAGCAGTTTTATGATTGCTCAGCACAAGAAATACGTTACACACATACAGTTGTTGACAAAATACACTGTACATTATATACCTCAGCTAACTAAACTATGGAAATGTATAATATAATTCATATAGCAATACGGTCTCACTGCACAGCAGGCCAGCAGTTAGCCGAGTCATTGCGCAATCCATGTTGAGGCTCAACTCAGTGACGTGCCTCAACTGGCTGCTGATCACCGCAAGTCTCTTCTCAGTATTTGAACGGCAAATGTGAAAATTCAGCGATTTTGAATAAAAATAATCTAAAACTGGTGAAGTTAAATGGAAAATAACTGTATAGTATAATCACTGGATACATATAACAATTTTTTTTTTTTTTTTCTTTTTACATTTTTTTTCTTTCCATGATGGCACGTGAGGCCCCGCCTCACCTGCCTCCCCTGACTGCACGTCACTGGTCCCTACAGCATTGGTCTGCCGCCAGCCACAACAGGAGCAGCTGAATGCTTGCACCTGCGCTGATCGGAAAGTGGCAGCCAATCCTTAGGGTGCTTAAAGTCATTTTCACACATCTCTGAAAGAGGTCCAGGGACCCACTTGGACGGCGCTAAAGAGCCGCGGGTTGCTGACCCCAATCTACACAAGCATAAAGGGACAAGCGGTAGAAAATTGATGGATGGATTATTGCTATTATTAAATGCACTTTACGGTTGGCAAAATGCATGTGAAAAATGTGTCAAGCAGAAATCTGCTCTCATGCATAGTCACTTTGGCCAGGACCCTTCCTTCTTATATTTGCTTTAGCACTGACAGTTTGAGTCAGGTTTCTTGTCACATGGGTCACTTAAAGTACTGCAGACTAAGGCAAAGCAGTGCTGAGAAGGAAAACAGCGCACTGACTTGTTTTTTTTCTTCTCCGCAGCAGTCGTACTGAGCCAATAGCTCTGTGTCCTCCCACCGCTACTAAATGAAAGGGCTGATGTAATGTGAAGACTATGGTTGTACTCTAATGACTTAATGTCTCTGTTTGGATCTCTTATCCCATCTGACTCATATCTATACCATATCACGTTTCATAGATGTGTTTTATTACCCCACTGGACTAAGAACTATGGTGCATGTGTGGTCACTGAACATAACCTCTGCAATATGACCTTGCCTTTTTATTATTATTAGTGCATTAGTAACAGAGGTGGGTAGGGTAGCCAAAAATTGTACTCCACCAAGAGTACTGATACTTTTGGTTGACTCAAGTAGAAGTAACAATAATCATCTAACTCGTACTTACGGTTTTTTTCTACATTAAGTATTTGTGGTCTACATAACATGTCATGGTGGTTCTTTGGTCAACATTTTGCATAGATTTTGCATTAAAACTACTTTGACAAGTATAATTGATCTAAAGAGTTACTGAAACAGGTCCTATTATGATTTTTTTTCCTACATTTAAAACACTTTCCTATGGTCTACATACCATGTAATGGTGGTTCTTTGGTCATAATTTTGCATAGATTATGTTTTACTGACCGTTTTCAAGATGCTTTTTGACCGTCTCTTCAGAATGTGTCGTTTTGTGCATGTGTCTTATTTACGTGCCTCTACATTGATGGCGTCTTTTCTGCACCATCTTTGTACTTTTTAGTGCTTCCATAGGAGTCTACTTTAAGTGTAATTTGCATTAGAAATGGCAACAGCGGAGGATGCGTACGTCCATGGAGGACGTACGCAAGGCATTCTGGGTACATTTATACTATATATGGATAATCCAGTGACGTTTTTCCCCAACAGGTGACGTCACAGGTTGTGCAAATTCCAAACGGCTCGTTTGACGGAAGTAAGAAGGAAGACATGATTATTTTATAAATATCTCTGTAATGCCTCCACGGTTTGATTTCATATTTTTGGGACTTATGCCGATCCCAAATAAGCAACAGCAGGTACCAATTGGTAATAAAAGTTGGTTGGTTGGTTTTGTACATTGTAAATGTACTGTAGCGTGTTACTACCCACCTCTGATTATTGCTTACCTGATTAGTCAAAGCAATACTGACACACTTCTTATGAGACTGTTTGCAGCGGGTCATCAAGACAGCATACAAACTAACAAGCCAGTAACACTTATGTTTATTACAAAACTATTGCGGCTATAAAAATGTGAAGTAGTTGTTCAAAGCGTCGTAAACGTACAGTAGTTTAATAGATTCCCTGTCTTTTATTAAACACAATGGCTGTACTGCAGATGCCTTGTTATTACGCACATAATTGTTGATAAAAAGTAAATTTTTGCCGATTCAAGGCTAATTTTATGTCCCCAGTGCTAATTTTGTGTAGTTTAGTCTGCCATCTGACAGTGCCAATTTACTACTACACAATTGTAGTACCAAAAGAAGATAAAATCTTTCTCTATTTACTGTATTTGCATCTTTGTTTTTACTTTCTTCTGTGACGCCGACTGGTCATGCTCCAGTCCTTAGAATGATTTTTTACCGAATAAAGTGTCCTGTGAGTGTAGATTAGTATTAATACTGATAAATTACAGTGTGGGGGTACTAACATGCACTGTACATGTGATGCGAAACCAATGCGAACCAGTGCATTAAATTACCTTGACCTACTTGCCCAATGGTACCCGCTGCCCCCCTAGGGGGAGTCACAGGATTACATTGTTGTACATATGTACTTGTGTGTTACCAGCATGAACGTTGTGAATGGATTCAGATGTAATTTATTGTGTGGCTGCAGTGTGACCATAGGACAAATCAATTAACTTTTGTCGATCATGTGGAAAATTCCATAACAATTTGAGAGCACAGACACACATGGAGTGTGGCCGATCAGTGAGGTTTGACTCAACAGCTGCCAGATCTCATTTGGGCTGTCAAAATGAATGCGTCAACCCAGAAGACTTTGTTTACATGTTTAATTGGAAAATGTATTGCACAAAATGGCTCAATTGCCCAACTCCAATTCCAACTCCAACTCTTTCTGCTTGCAAAACCAACTGGAAAACACAATAAAAAATCTTTCAAGTATTTTGAAATGTATGAACTACTGGTCATGTAAACAGCTTATTGACCCTCTTGATGAGAAGTGTGAGGACAAAGAAACCCCAAGATGGAACAATTGACTGATATTAGCTGGTTAGTGTGGGATTTCTCTGGAAGCGTCCGATTAATTTCAGCAGGGACATCAGTAGGCGTTCCAAAGGTATTTATTTGCAAGTTGCATCTAAGGATGCAATGTACAAGCCGCCATAATGAAGTACTATACTATAGTGACAAAAATGAAATGGTAAATGGATTATACTTGTATAGCGCTTTTCTACCTTCAAGATACTCAAAGCGCTTTGACAGTATTTCCACATTCACCCATTCACACACACATTCACACATTGATGCCATGCAAGGCCCTAACCATGACCCATCAGGAGCAAGGGTGAAGTGTCTTGCTCAAGGACACCACAGATGTGACTAGAATGGCGTAAGCTGGGCTCGAACCTGGAACACTCAAGTTGCTGGCACTGCTGCTCTGCCACCCGAGCCACGCTGTCCCCAACACAACACAATTATAAATATTCCATCCATCCATCCATTTTCTACCGCTTGTCCCTCTTGGTGTCGGGGAGGAGGACTGGAGGGATGGCTGGAGCCTATCCCAGCTGCAATTGGGCGGAAGCCAAAAAGCTCTGTCCCGGTTGCAGTTAGTCCAGAACGCAGCAGCACGACTTTTAACAGGGGCCAGGAAACGCGAGCATATAACCCCAATTCTTCAGAGTTTGCACTGGCTCCCTGTTCATTTTAGAATTGATTTTAAAACCTTGCTGTTTGTTTTTAAAGCTGTACATGGACTGACACCTCAGTATATCTCGGACTTCATCCAAATTTACACTCCTGCGCGCGCTCTGAGGTCTGAGAGCCAGGTCCAGCTCGTGGTGCCTAAGACCAGACTTAAATCCAGGGGAGACAGGGCCTTCTCTGTGGTCGGCCCTAAGCTCTGGAACACTCTGCCCCTCCATGTTCAAACTGCTCCCACAGTGAAGTGTTTTAAGTCTCGTCTTAAGACCCACTTGTATTCTTTGGCTTTTAACACTACGTGAGTTGTGTGGTCCTCTGTCCTCTGTTGTCCTCTGTTTAAAAAAAAAAAAATTGATTTCTATTTACTGTTTTAATTGGTTTTACCTTTTAAAATCGTTTTTAATCATATTTATTTTTATATTGTTTTTATATTTATTTTATTTATTTATAGTCATTGGTGGAGCTAAGGATAATATTTGAATATTGTTTTTAATATTGTTGTGCAGCACTTTGGAAACATTTTTGTTGTCTAAATGTGCTATATAAATAAAGTGGATTGGATTGGATTGGAAGGCAGGGTTCACCAGGGACAAGTCGCCATCTCATCGCAGGGCCAACACAGACAGAGACAGACAAGCATTCACATTCACACACTCGGGCCAATTTAGTGTTAATCATGATTAACCTGAGTGATTCTCATCTGCACTATGGTTAATCTAATGCACACATACTCTTAGGATCCAAAAGCGATCTGGTCATGAAAGTGTCATATAAATCAGCAATATATGTACATATTTTTTTTTACTTTTAACGCTTGAAATATTTTAACAATTTCAGATCTATCTATTGATATAAAGTTGTATTGTTTTCAATGTTTTTTTTGTATTTTCTTGCCTTTTTGTAAAAAATAACAACTGTTTTTTTTTTTTTACAATGGGAAAATGCAAAATATGAAATATTTGTAAAAATAAGTTGCGGAGTGCAATATTTGAAGTTGAATAATTACAGCATTGAATAGGTCAATACTTCACGGCAACATTGATTTTGATACAGTTTGCCATGAAAACAAAAACAATTATTTTTACAGTGCCTATTGAGCTAGAATAAGAGAGAAAGCCGGTTGGACTTGGTTGAGCTCATAGAGTTCACACAAGTCTGTTATATACTGCACTGTAAAAAATGACCATTAAAACTACGGCAAGCAATTGTCAAATAGCAACAGTAAAACACTGTAAAATCAAAAATAGTTTATGACAGTAGTAAATGCAGAGGATTCCTGCAAACCAATAAACAGTAGATAACCTTAATGACTGTGGTTATAATATGTAGAAAACACATGACTGTACTGTGAAAATGTAAAAAAAATGTACAATGTATTTGCATATACTGTTACAAGCATGCAAATACTTTAACATGTATGGTACTATTATTCTGTCTAAATTAAAGATTTTGCATATTGTTCATTTAATTTTACAGCATACCTTAATTGTTTTAGGGGTTTGTGTTAGAGATTGAGAGGTAATGTCTATGTGCTTCATTGTAAACTGCATTGAAATGAACCACACTGTGTGTTTAAGTGTGTTGGAACTGGTTGCAAGCAGCTATTTTACAGATACGGAGCATTTAGGGCTCATTTTTATTAGCTCACTTGAAGGAAGATGTTGCGGGAAGCCATGTTGTGAGTTGTCCAGTGCAAGCTTGTACAACTACTTTCAAGTTAAATGCTCGTGTACCGCTCACATGTCCCAGAAAAACAGACATTTAGCTGATACTAGTATTAAACACATTGGTGCAATGGTTTAGCGATCATACCTCACAGTGAAGAGGTCCTCGGTTCGATTCCCGGGCTAGGGAATTTGCATGTTCTCCCCGTGACTGCATGGGTTCTCTCCGGGTACTCCGTCTTCCTCCCACCTCCAAAGACATGCACCTGGAGATGGGCTGATTGGCAACACTAAAATTGGCCCTAATTTATTTTACGGTGAATTCCTCGCAACCACATCTGCCAGTATTTTACCGTAAATTCTATAATTTTTTTGTAAACAGGTTAACATTATGGCAGCTCGGTGGAAGAGGGGTTAGTGCATCTGCCTCACAATACGAAGGTCCTGAGTAGTCTTGGGTTCAATCCCGGGCTTGGGATCTTTCTGTGTGGAGTTTGCATGTTCTCCCCGTGACTGCGTGGGTTCCCTCCGGGTACTCCGGCTGCCTCCCACTTCCAAAGACATGCACCTGGGGATAAGTTGATTGGCAACACTAAATTGACCATAGTGTGTGGATGTGAGTGTGAATGTTGTGTGTCTATCTGTGTTGGCCATGCGATGAGGTGGCGACTTGTCCAGGGTGTGCCCCTCCTTCTGCCCGATTGTAGCTGAGATAGGCTCCAGCGCCCCCCGCAACCCCAAAGGGAATAAGCGGTAGAAAATGGATGGATGGAAGGTTAACATTATATCAACATACCGTAATATCCTGTTAATGTATCTTTTACGATGTATTCCTGGCAATCACTGTTGCCGGTATTTTACAGTAAATTGTGCAAACAATTTTTTATGTCCACCATGTTATATATAGCGGCCTCAAATCATTTTAATTGCATTTCAGTGGTTTTAATGGTAATTTAACTAATTTACGCTTATCAAAGCTCTGATAATTATTCTCACGGTTATTTGGTGCCGTCTAACGGTTAAGGGGCACAATTAGACCAAAACAATATTTTCTTGTTTTTTCAACCGGCAACATTCATTCTGTTTTCATGGAAAAAACATAGTAATATACCAGGATTACAGTCTGTTAAAAAAATAGCAGTTATAAAGGGGGTTAAAGGGGCCAGGATTACAGTCTGTTAAACAATAGCATTTATAATGGGAGTCAATGGGACCAAAAGAGTTCTTTAAAAGAAAGGGTGTACATTTTATATCTGTATTCTATTCTAACAATGTAGCAATCAAAAACACAATATAATTATATGTATATTAAGTGGTGAAAATTAAGACCGCTAACCTTCAAACCGAACAATCATATGTAACACATATAATGCCCGTTTTGGGCCCTACGGGTGTACAACGGTTAAACAGTTTGACAGCCCTTTAGTGAAGTGAAGTATATTTATATAGCGCTTTTCTCTAGTGACTCAAAGCACTTTTACATAGTGAAACTCAATATCTAAGTTACATTTAAACCAGTGTGGGTGGCACTGGGAGCAGATGGGTAAAGTGTCTTGCCCAAGGACACAACGCCAGTGTCTAGAATGGCGGAAGTGGGGATTGAACCTGCAACTCTCAAGTTGCTGGCATGGCTACTCTACCAACTGAGCTATATCGCTTTATCTAATCAAAAATCCACAGAGAGATAAAGGCACACCAAAATATTAGAAACCTTCGGGCGGCAGATAGCTGTACTGACACCTCTTTAAATTGTGATAAAACATCTGTTGTGCCAGTGGTGATAACCTTGCCCTAGATTCGTCAATTTCAATGGTTTAATCAGTGCAGATAATTGATATTTGCTTCTAGTCTTCTAACTTCTGAATCCCCATTTCTGTGCCCTGTAGGGGTTTCCAAGTTTGTGATTCTATCTGTGAAGTTGATCAAACTGTGTAGCAGAACGTAATATTGCATAGGCCAGAGATTTTGATACGCACAAAGCACAGCCTGCATGCTTCTTGTGTTGGCCTGCCTGACATCTTTGTGCAGAACCTTCCATCATGTTGCATTGATTGCATCTGTGATTTTAGACTTCATTCAGTGTAACCAGAGCACAGTCAGTATACGTACATCCTCTTCCTGAGTGTCATTGATATTGTAAAGGGAAATATATTGTGTCACTCAGTCCTTTTTAAATCTTGTCTGATTGCACAAACTAGGCGTTTTTGTAGTTGCTAGGCAAAACCAGGAGAAATACAAAAAACATGTTGAAGAATACAGTGTGAAGTTTCTCCTCATTAGCCACTTGACCGCCTCCAGATGAGACTAAATAAATAAAATACGATAGGAGATAGGATCCAATACAAGAGTTGTATGAAAAATGTCTCTGTCACCATAATATTAACTTAGTTTCCAATAACAGATTGTTGGACAGATGATGATTTTTTAGAATGGTTTAAAAATCGTTTTACAGTGGCGTAAAAGTGCACTGCATAATACTGACAGGTGTGCTATAATATTTTCTTCCTCTCATGTTGCTAAATAAGGCAACTATAATATAACAGCTCTTATTATAATACTACTTTTAAATATTAATCATAATTGTAGAAATTAAATGATTGTATTTTCCCACAGACTTTTTGAATAGTTTATCACTTCCATAGTTAGTATTTCCTAACAAACCACAGTTATTTGGCATATTTGGCTGTAAAAATGGACAGTAAATCTATACTTTCTCAGTCATAATTGTATGTTGTAAGTGTACTTGTAAGTTTAAAAATTTGAATGCAATATATAATATATTTACATATTTTTTAAAACATCATTTATATTTATTTAACAAGAATATATACATTTTCATTTGGTGTTTAAAATGCAGTGTGGACACAACATAGAGGAACATTCACATCAGAATAAAAAAAGTCTAGCTCATCAGCAAATAGTTTGGTGCATTGATACCTGATATCTATGAATAAAATATGTTATAATGACACACATTAATGGAGCACTAAAATAATTATTTTCTTAATTTCTAGTACCCTCCCTTAGCATATTTATTGCCAAGTCAAAAGGTGGCTACAATTATTATCCCATAAAACAACTTAAAAAAAACAGGCTGCCACCAACTTCCTTTCTGTGACTCTGGACACCTGGAGTCACTTTTTGCTCTCATCTCATTTTTCACCTTTTTGTTTTTGTCACAGTTCTTACCTGTTTTGTTGTTTGTCAGGTGTTTGTCGCGTTGTATTTGAGGAACAGAATCACTGCTGACCAGTCCTTGGACTTTCTTGCTGACTGAAGTGTGTTGTAAGAGCACCTCTGCAATGGGGTAAACAGGGCGGCAACATTAACAATAGAGTCCACAGCTGGAAATGACAGATAAAACCATAGCACTGGGTTCTCTTTCGAGATGTGTCCGAAAATATTTCTTGAGAAAGTAATTTTAGATATTTTAAATTGGAATCAAGTTTTTTTTTTTTTTACCTTTTTTTTACAATTTACATCAGAATTATAATCAAACAAAAACACTGGACAATGGTGTAACAATATCAATTAAATATTTATATTAGTTCCAACTGTTGGCTCTGTTTGGTTTTTGCCCTTTAAGCCCTCTCGTGTCCAGGAATTTATTTACAGAGTTGGTAAACAATAAAAAAATGTTATAACAAAAAATATCGACTGTAGTATCGATCATATATTAATACTTTACCTGGTATCGTTACTGTCAAAATGTATATTGATACAGCCACCTTTGTTTATATACAAGAGCTCTAGCTTGTGGTGAGCATATCTACCTTTTTTACATTTTTTTAAGTTCATCCTTCGTTTTCGAAGATGACTAGGTGACTTCACGTTGACTTGTGTGTGCGAAGATTGCTGATGAGCAATGTTCCCTCTAATTTGTTATGTGTGTGAGCAAATGCACAAACTCCCTGAGCATTCAGTGGAGCCCATGTGAGCAACATCAGACGTGCACACTGTGGCTACACCAGCAGCACACCTGTCCCAAACCTGACATCATAACAATTTAAATGTTTTATTAAAATAATTTCCTGATATAAGTGATTTTGCCCTCTTACAATGACAATAACAAAAAAACATGTTTTTCTTGACCTATGTGCTAGTATTGTATGTCTGGCTGCGGGTCCTGCCTTTAAAAGAAATTTTACCCCTTTCAGATATTACATTTAGTTCCTGTAACTTTCTGTCTGTAACATACATCTTTTCATTAGCATTTATGAAATCTAGTGACAATATTTCATGAATAATATCCTTAGATTAACATTGTTAATAAATGGCAGTAAAATAAGCACACATCTGATTGAGGAGTCAGAGTGTTACAACCTGGCATTTACACATTGTGTGGCATTGGGGTTGTCCGACTTCTTGTGTGGTCATAAACGCAGCACTGGCTAAGTGCCATGAGTGCGTGTGTTGGTGCAGGTGAGACAGAGCGAACGGCTTCTGTTAAAACGACTGATGACAAAGTTGGTTAAAGCCTGGTTTGTATGGCAGAAAATTACCAGTTTTTATAGATAAAAGTTTGTTTTACTCATGTTTTTGGTGTGGTTACAAACCCCAATAAAGTGATTGATGGAATTCCTGTCCGTAGTGTCTCGACAGACGATAATTGAACTGTGTTGACAAAGATTGTTTTATTCATTGGGGCCACTCTTGTTGTCACGTGTCACTCATAGAGTTGCATTGCAAAATCATACAGAATAAATTGTAATGTGTTTATTTTGTTTAAAGTTCCGATGGGATTTTTGATTTTCTGCGCGGCATTAATTTGTTGTGCGCAGAGGACGCGTGAGCAGTGCGCAATTGCGCAGGCGCGCACCTTAGAGGGAACGTTGCTGATGAGGCCAATCCTTGTACGGAATGACTGGCTGCAGTGAGGGTAGGTTATGGCTGGGGGGTGGCTGGCTGAGAGGGAGGAACTGTCTCTGGTCTTGCGGAGCTGTCGCTTCTGTCCGGCTTCATGGATACGTTTTTCCTCGAAATTTGCTACACCATGCCAGACTGCAGAGCGCCAGTTGGAACGATGTTGGACATCAGCTTCCCAGATCTCTGGGTCCAGACCACAGCCTTTGAGACTGGCCTTTAGGGTGTCCTTAAAGCGTTTCCGCTGTCCGCCGCGTGAGCGCTTTCCATGGTGCAGTTCACCGTACAGGAGCCTTTTTGGTAGGCGTTCGTCTGACATGCAGCAGACTTGGCCAGCCCATCTCAGCTGGGAGCACTTGAGGATGGCATAGATGCTCTCCATCTCAGCCCTGTGGAGGACCTCAGTGTCTGGAATCTTGTCCTGCCACCTGATGTTGAGCAGCTTCCTTAGGGATCTCATGTGGAAGGCGTTAAGCTGTTTAGCATGCCGGCTGTATACAGTCGAGGTCTCACAGGCATACAGCAGGGCGGGTAGGACAACAGCACGGTAGACTTTCAGTTTGGTCCGTAGGCTAAGCCCTCTGCGCTCCCAGACAGAACTGCGGAGTCGGCCGAATGCAGCACTTCCATGCGCTATCCTATGCATGACCTCCTCGTCGATGTTGCCCACGCGTGACAAGGTGCTACCCAGGTAGACAAACTTTTCAGCAGCTTTGAGGTCTTCACCATTTACGCTGACGAGGGGCTCAGTGTACGGGGCTCCAGGAGCAAGTTGATACATCACCTCTGTTTTTTTTGTACTGATGGTGAGTCCAAAGTCTGAGCATATCTACCTACAGTGTGTAGTGTAACATGTTTACTATTCCTCGTCCTCTGGGGTTGACAATTAATTAATTATTTATTAGTATTAATTTATTTATTTGCCGACATGGAGGCAAGGATCGCTGATTTAAAAGTGTCTTTGCTTCACTCTGTCTGGAGGGACATTAGCTGCTTGCGAGGATGCTACATTTGGTTGAGCATGCAGCACTAGTTCATTTGTTGCTGTCAAGTTTAGTTTAGTTTAGTTTATTAAGGATCCCCATTAGTCTACACCGCAGTGGAGACTTTTCTTCCTGGGGTCCAGGAAGAATAGTTTGCAGGACACAGCTATAATGTGTCATCAACATGCATTATCACGGTATAGAAATAGTATTAAAACCTCTATCGTTAGCCAAATATATATCATTTATGTTATCTATGGTGCAGCCCCAGTTGGTATCGAGTTGTTATTGAATTATCGATACTATTGACAACCCTAGGATAGGCTGATTGTCTCTTTTCAAATCTGTGTCTTAAAGGGAAACTGCACTTTTTTTTCGGAATTTTGCCTATTGTTCACAATCACTATTATAGACAAGAACACTTATGTCTTGTTTTTTAAGATTTTAAAGATGATAAAAAAATCGCTTGGAAAATGTGGCTAATGGGATCAAGTCACCGTTGTAGCCTTTAAAGCCCTCTAAAACTACTTCAAAACCCTCCAAAGTTTTATATACACACTCAAAGTGTATATATATAATGTAGTAACAGACACATTCATAACAATATGTTCAATATTTACCGTATTTTGATCAATGTAATCATTTCCCGGATTGATTTTTTTCCACGCATTTCCGTTTCCATAGCAGCGCACGTCTGACTTCTGGCAACATGTGTGTTCCTACTTCCGGAATCAAACACAAGTGTGTTTTCTAATAATGGCAGACTTGGTCATAGACAACAAAGACGACTCTTTTTGGACAAACAAGGATTCACCACTTTATCTTTTTGAAGCTAAATATACAGAAGATGAACTACTGCTTTCTTTAAAGGCCTACTGAAATGCGATTTTCTTATTTAAACGGGGATAGCAGGTCCATTCTATGTGTCATACTTGATCATTTCGCGATATTGCCATATTTTTCCTGAAAGGATTTAGTAGAGAACATCGACGATAAAGTTCGCAACTTTTGGTCGCTGATAAAAAAGCCTTTCCTGTACCGGAAGTAGCAGACGATATGCACGTGACGTCACCGGTTGTGGAGCTCCTCACATCCGCACATTATTTACAATCATGGCCACCAGCAGCGAGAGCGATTCGGACCGAGAAAGCGACGATTTCCCCATTAATTTGAGCAAGGATGAAAGATTTGTGGATGAGGAAAGTGAGAGTGAAGGACTAGAGGGCAGTGGGAGCGATTCAGATAGGGAAGATGCTGTGAGAGGCGGGTGGGACCTGATATTCAGCTGGGAATGACTAAAACAGTAAATAAACACAAGACATATATATACTCTATTAGCCACAACACAACAAGGCTTATATTTAATATGCCACAAATTAATCCCGCATAACAAACACCTCCCCCTCCCGTCCATATAACCCGCCAATACAACTCAAACACCTGCACAACACACTCAATCCCACAGCCCAAAGTACCGTTTACCTCCCCAAAGTTCATACAACACATATATTTCCCCAAAGTCCCCAAAGTTACGTACATAGCGGCACGCACGTACGGGCAAGCGATCAAATGTTTGGAAGCCGCAGCTGCGTACTCACGGTACCGCGTCTGCGTATCCAACTCAAAGTCCTCCTGGTAAGAGTCTCTGTTGTCCCAGTTCTCCACAGGCCAATGGTAAAGCTTGACTGTCATCTTTCGGGAATGTAAACAATGAAACACCGGCCGTGTTTGTGTTGTTGCTGCAGCCGGCTGCAATACACTGTTTCCCACCTACAGCTTTCTTCTTTGCTGTCTCAATTGTTGATTGAACAAATTGCAAAAGATTCACCAACACAGATGTCCAGAATACTGTGGAATTTTGCGATGAAAACAGACGACTTAATAGCTGGCCACCATGCTGTCCCAAAATGTCCTCTACAATCCGTGACGTCACGCACAGGCATCATCATACCGAAACGTTTTCAGCAGGATATTTCGGCGCAAAATTTAAAATTGCACTTTAGTAAGCTAACCCGGCCGTATTGGCATGTGTTGCAATGTTAAGATTTCATCATTGATATATAAACTATCAGACTGCGTGGTTGGTAGTAGTGGGTTTCAGTAGGCCTTTAAGCCAGCATGAAGGAAGGGTGAGACGTTAAAGCAGACAGAAGCCAAAAGAGTGAGGTGAAAGTGAGTTTGCCGCTTTAAATGTGGAACTTGAAGCCAAGCTATTTTGACATAAATGGAGTGCTTACCAAAATAAACCGGAAAAAAACGTACCAAACAGACAGCTCTCGCAGCACATCCTGCGTGTTATACAACTAAAGTCCTGTAAATACACTGTCTGGCCAGCTGTGTACAAACAAAACATGGAATGTGGACTAATACTTAACAGATACTGTAATATGATTGTTCATGTTTTTCAGTCAGTACAGATCGCAGTGTTGTGCAATACAAAGTCAAACGTGTTTCGTGCTGACGTAGAAGCAAGCTTATCTCTTTCCATAGTTAGTTTTTACAGCTAATACCGAAGCATCCCAATGTGTTACTACGCTAGAAAAATAGTTCCTCCGTGTTCGCTCTTACAATAACAATGTCGCTACAGTTTGCTTATTATACAGGTTACAAAACGTTAATTAAGTATTGTTGGCATTTTTTAAATGATTTAGAGGTAGAATTGATTGCTCCCATTAGCTGCATTGCTAGCCACCAAGAACAAGCCGATTTTTACATGTTAGAAAGCAAAAAAAACAAACCCTTTTGTCTTCTTGTCCCTCAAATTGATTGTGAACGATAGGCAAATTTCCAAAAAAGTGCAGTGCAGTTTAAGAGAGTTAATTTAAGTGTCATCACACAGAGGCTGCATGCTATCACTTGCAACATCATATCGCTAACATGCTTAAGTTCATCATTTCCATTCATTTGCTTCTGTCTGCAATCCACTGAGCTAAGTGAGTCAGGAGGAAACGCTGCATTGATCGTCTTTAAGCTGCACTTCTAAAGGCGCGGGGAATCAAAGCTGCCTCAGTCATTAATGGTATCTTCCTCTGCTTGCCATTGAGGCAGGAGGGAAATGGGAGAAATGATGTCCTAATGCACAATAATTACTGGCTCCTCCGCTTATTGATCTCACTTTCCCATCAAACAGGGGATCACATAATCCAACAGATTGGTTAGGTCACAGCTATCAAATTGTGCTGAAGTGGCAGAATTGATTTGATTGTGTTGCTAAAGTGTTCAGAATCATTTCTGATGGTCTCACTTAAGCAATGTGGTGATTAGAATTATAAAGGAACCCCCAAGGCAGTGACCCAAAATGGATACAATCGCAGTCCTTTCACTTTATCGGCCCGATTTATAGGATCCAAATACCACGTGCTAAACAGCGTGTACAATCTATAAAATTGTGTATATTATTAGTGGGCATATATTCAAAAGTGGTGCAGACCTCCCTATTTAAGTTAGGATTTTGCGTGTACTATATATATGGGATATTACCACAGATCACTCGATTATTTACTGCATAATAATTTTATCATGTATATATACTTATAATTTTACCTGCTGAATTTTGCCATGTTTTCAAACATGCAGGAGACATCTACTAATTTTTTATGGCCATTTTAGACACAGCCAATCTACAACAGAACCACTTGCTGTTTTCAAGACGCAAAAAATGTATAGAAAATGGATGGATAATTCAAGAAGTGTTTTTTTTTATGTAGGAGATATGTCAATATATATTATAAATTAAAAAACGTGACACCAAACGCATAAATTGAATGTATTTTAATTAACCCCTTAAGTCACCAAGCATGCAGCTATAACATTATGAAATGATGTTGCTGAATAGACAATATGACTAATATTTTTAATTTCTGACAGTCCATGCAAATATGTTACCACACACGTATGGTGAAGGATTCTCTGTCAATTGTCTGCCTTTGCAGCTCGAGCACTGAGTGTGTGTCAGTTTGCACATACTTTTCAGACGTGCTAAATAAATTGCTAAATAGTGCTTGTTGATAAATCACATTGCACGTGCTGTATAATATAGTTTCATCTTCTCCTCCCAGTATTGAGGGCGTTTTGACGATCAGCATATTAATCAGCATATTAATGAAGACAGAGACGCAAAATGGATTGCACGCCTTACTCTGCTCACTTAAAGGGGAACTGCACTTTTCATTCACAATCCTTATGTAAGACAAGCACACATATTTTTTTATTTTTTTTTAGGCAATCTAACAAGTAAATAAATGTAAGGCTGCAGCTAACGATTATTTTTCTATCGATTAATCTATAGATTATTTTTTCGATTAATCGGTTAATCTATAGATTATTTTTTTCCGATTAATCTATAGATTATTTTTCCTTTTACCGATTATTTTTTTTATTTAAAATGAAGATGAAAAAATAAATGTAGGCCAGTTTTTTCAAAAGGCATGGCTTTTATTTACAAAAAAAAAAGTATGGCCACTCAGTCAACATTGACAACAACATGACAAAATATTCTGTAACAATGTAAACATTTGACAAAATTAAAAGTAGCTTATTTGCTTTTAATGTGCAAATATAAAAGTAAACATCCAGTGCAAATCTTAATATTCTGCAATAGTATAAGCATTTCAAAAGTAAATGTATTGCTTATTTTGCTTTAAAATGTGCAAAAATAAAGATAAACATCCAATTCAAAAAAGTGCAAAACGGAAATATTCTGTAACAACAGTGTAAACATTTCAACAAATGTAAAACTTTTGCTTATTTTGCTTAATAACACAACAATGATAGTATGATTAAAGTGAAAGTTAATTGTTCGTTTGTACATAGTATACGTAATTGTTAATGTTGTAAAAGGTATTTGCACAACTAATTAACGTTAGCGTTAAAGAGGAGCGCGTCTTTGTAAACACTGAACAGGCACGCCAAACGCTCCTCTCAGAGCGAAACGGTGCTTTAGTTTATGAATTTACAACGCAGATACAAATGACACATTCATGTTTTTGTGTAATGATGACAACGTATACTCACGCGGACGATTGACTAGTTGATGGTGATGGCAAGAACGCTGCCGTTGTGCTGCTATGATAGGCCATTTCCGCTCGACACTGTGTGCATACAACAACATTATTAGCAGAGGTGGGTAGAGTAGCCAGAAATTGTACTCAAGTAAGAGTACTGTTACTTTAGAGATTTATTACTCAAGTAAAAGTAAGGAGTAGTCACCCAAATATTTACTTGAGTAAAAGTAAAAAGTATGTTGTGAAAAAACTACTCAAGTACTGAGTAACATACACACACATATCATATATATATATATATATATATATATATATATATATATATATATATATATATATATATATATATATGTGTGTGTATATATATATACACACACACACACACACACACACACACATATATATATATATATATATATATATATATATATATATATATATATATATATACATTGATATATACAGTATATAATTTATATTTATTTATTTTGCCGTTTTTGTTTACATGTTAAAGGTGTTTTAATAATTATACATGCATGTTTAACATATAGATTCCTTTCTTTCATGAAGACAAGAATATAAGTTGGTGTATTACCTGATTCTGATGACTTGCATTGATTGTAATCAGGAAGCAGTGCTGGTAACGTCCACGTTTTCAAATGGAGGAGAAAAAAAGTTCGTCCTTTCTGTCTAATACCACATGAAAGTGGTTGTTATTTGGCATCTTATTTGTCCATCTTCCATATTCGTTTTTATACACTTTACAAGAAATACATTGGCGGCAAACGCCGTAGCTTGCCAGCTTGTTTGCGCTGGCTTTCGGAGACTCTTATTTGAAAGCGCAGGCGCGATGGAGCGGGACTTTTATTGTGAAGACAGGAACTGTGCAGTCAGTCTTTACGGTTGAAATAAAAAAAGGGTCTTTTTTCCTTCACACTTTTGATTGATTGATTGGAACTTGTATTAGTAGATTGCACAATACAGTGCATATTCCGTACAATTGACCACTAAATGGTAACACACGAAGTTAGCTCGGAGCCAGTCAGGTCATGTGACCCCTGGCTCTGTTTGATTGGTCCAACGTCACCAGTGACTGCATCTGATTGGTGGAACGAAGTGAAACGTCACCAGTAAGGCAGGCACTTTGAAGGTCTGTCTGACAGACCAAAACAAACAAAGCGTGCATTAACAGATCGATAAAAATTAGTAGCGAGTAGCGAGCTGAATGTAGATAAAAGTAGCGGAGTAAAAGTAGCGTTTCTTCTTAGGCCGTTTATTGAAATACTCCCACACTTTTGACGACTTTTGGCGTGCTTTTTTCCCCTCGCTCGCACCGCTCGCATCGTCTGCTTTGCGCTCCGCCATTACGGTAGTGTGACGTAAATATGCGACGCGTCGACGAACAAAAACGTCCTCGACGTATTTACGTAACCGATGACGTCGACTACGTCGACGCGTCGTTTCAGCCCTAAATAAATGCGATCAAAAATCTGCTTACAATGGAGCCTATGGGAGCCTCGGGCAGCACGGTGGACAGGGGTTAGTGCATGTGCCTCACAATACTAAGGTCCTGAGTTCAATCCCGGGCTCGGGATATTTCTGTGTGGAGTTTGCATGTTCT
Organism: Nerophis lumbriciformis; assembly: GCF_033978685.3. Classification (NCBI taxonomy): domain Eukaryota; kingdom Metazoa; phylum Chordata; class Actinopteri; order Syngnathiformes; family Syngnathidae; genus Nerophis; species Nerophis lumbriciformis. The sequence goes on along the minus strand of NC_084561.2, from coordinate 21,482,742 downwards.
CCCCGTGACTGCGTGGGTTCCCTCCGGGTCCTCTAGCTTCCCCCCACCTCCAAAAACATGCACCTGAGGATAGGTTGATTGGCAACGCTAAATTGGCCCTAGTGTGTGAATGTGAGTGTGAATGTTGTCTATCTATCTGTGTTGGCCCTGTGATGAGGTGGCGACTTGTCCAGGGTGTACACCGCCTTCCGCCCGAATGCAGCTGAGATAGGCTCCAGCACCCCCTGCGACCTTCAAAGGGACAAGCGGTAGAAAATGGATGGATGGGAGCCTCTAAAAAACATCCAAACACCTTATTTTGGGTAAGCACTCCATTTATGTCGAAATAGCATCACTCCAAGTTCCACATTTATAGCGTCAAAGTCACTTTCACCTCACTCTCTCGGTTTTCGCCTGTTCCAACGTTTTACCCTTCCTTTGTGCTCGCTTATAGAAGCAGTAGTTCATCCTTCGTATACTCAACTTCAAAAACATAAAGTTGTGAATTCTCATTTGTCAAAAAATAGTCATCTTTGTTTTCTGTTACCAAGTATGCCATGATTAGAAAACACCCACGCGTTTGTTTATTGAAGTAGGAACACATTTGTTCGGAAGTGCGCTGCTCTGGAATTAGACATAAATGCGCTGAGGAAATCAGTTCTGGCAATGCTTAAAATGACCAAAATCTGCAAATGTTGAACATATTGTTATGAACGTGTCTGCTACTACCGGTACTTTATATATATACTTGCAGTGTGTGTATAAAACATTGATGGAGGGTTTTGAAGTTGTTTTAATGGGCTTTGAAGGATACACCGGTGACTCCCATTAGCCCAGTGGTTCTCAAACTTTTTTTGTCATCCCCCACTTTGGACAAGAGGGAGTTTTCAAGCCCCACCTGCCCCCATCGGCCTAACAGAACGCTAATGCCAAGCTTAACATTTTCAAATTTATTGAACATCAAGTAACATCAAGTTGTATACATTCAAACTCAATAACATAAAATAACATCAAGTTCAATAATAAATAAAATAACTGTGCAGTTGTGGTATAACTTGCATCAAGTTCAATAATAAATAAAATAACTGTGCAGCTGTGGTATAACTTGCATCAAGTTCAATAATAAATAAAATAACTGTGCAGCTGTGGTATAACTTGCATCAAGTTCAATAATAAATAAAATAACTTGCATCAAGTTCAATAACAAATCAAAAAGTGTTATAACTTGCATCAAGTTCAATAACTAATCAAAAAGTGTTATAACTTGCATCAAGTTCAATAATAAATCAAATAACTTGCATCAAGTTCAATAATAAATCAAATAAAAGTGATATAACCTGCATCAAGTTCAATAATAAATCAAATAACTTGCATCAAGTTCAATAATAAATCAAATAAAAGTGCCACTTTGCAAAAAAGGAGGAGCTATGCATTTGGCAAGACAGGGCAAGTGACAGCACTTTGCCCCGGGAGAGCCACCTTGCTTCACTGTGAAACAGTACGGCTGTATGATCAGCTCCCATTTCCTCACACAGTGCAGAGAACAGTCGCACTTTCAGTGGTCGTGTTTTGATCAAATTTACCGCGCTCACAACATCTGTTAAAACCTCATTGAGTTCGGGGCTGAGCTGCTTTGACGCGAGTGCTTCCCGGTGAATGACACAGTGTGTCCAACCCTCTTTATTAGAGCCTGCAGCCCGTTTCTTCACCCTGCCATGGTCTATGCGCCATCGCAGCAAAAGCCCACACAGTTTTCCCATTTAAGGTCGTGTTATTTGAGGAAACTGTCCATTATCTTGAACAGCTCATCAGCAGTGGCTCTATTTTTCATGTATTTGCAAAACAGCAAATCCTCGCAGTGACTCGCCATTCACAAAGCGGACGTATGCGATGAACAGGCAGTCTTTATTGCTGTCAGTAGCTTCGTCCACTTGTAAAGCAAAACGACTTTCTTTTCATTTGTCTACTCAAGATCACTTGCAATGTCGCATATACGTCTCGCAATTGTGTCGTTTGACAGTGGGACAGCTTTTAATTTTGCTGCGCTTGTTCCGCTTAGCCCCGCCCCCATTAGTTACTGCTGCTATGTCTGTCAAACGTTCGCTCCTACCTAGAAATTTAAAGCTTACAGGAAAACTAAGTAATTTACATTTATTTATATAGCGGATTTCACTGACGGAATCACAAAGTGATTTACAGTGTGTATAGAAAATGAAAGCATAGTAGAAAAAAATAAAATCTAAGAATATAATTAAAAAAAAATTTTTTTAAGTGAAATTTCCTCCCGTTCCTCGCGCCCCACCTGTCATGTCTCTATTCCCCACCAGTGGGGCGCGCCCCACACTTTGAGAAACGCTGCATTAGCCACATCATCCAAGCGTTTTTATCATCTTTAAAATCCTAAAAAAAAGACAGATGTGTTATTGTCGCTCATAATGAGATAGGCAAAATCAAAAGAAAAAGTGCAATTCCCCTTTAACAGACGCAATCCACTTTGCACATGCTTAGTTGATCAGCTTTGCATGTGCTATCAAGTTTGCACGTGTTTTAGTACACACAAACCTACAGCAAATCAGGCCCCTAATCCTTTCCTGTTAATATACTCCATAACCAATCCCTTTGACCTGCTCAGTGGCCTTGTGGTTAGAGTGTCCGCCCTGAGACTGGGAGGTCGTGAGTTCAAACCCCCGACCTAGTCATACCAACGACTATAAAAATGGGACCCATTGCCTCCACTCAGCTTCAAGGGTTAGAATTGGGGGTTAAATCACCAAAATGATTCCCGAGCGCGGCCACCGCTGCTGCTCACTGCTCCCCTCACCTCCCAGGGGGTGATCATGGGGATGGGTCAAATGTAGAGGATAATTTCACCACACCTAGTGTGTGTGTGTGTGTCTATCATCGGGACTATAACTTGAACTTCAACTTAAATAGGTGTGACACACTATTATCTCCAGAATTTACTGCACAACCTTCGATTGCATGAGTTTGTTTGAACTGAATGTTGACAGTGTTAAATCTTGCACATTTTGCGTTGAAGCAACGATGCACATCAGAGTTTGTGTCGTTTTAATTAAACCTCCAGAAACAATGGAAGTCAAAGTTGTCAGCATGAAAATGGCTGTTTTTGTGAGTTGTACTTCTCTTCCTTGCAGTGTAATCGGCATTATGTTGTTCTTCTGAGCTTATTAGAAACAACTCTTCCTACATGCTGGCAGTTGGTCACTGTGCAACAAGGAGGCCTGTTTGCTGCACAAAGGCTGCTATTCATACGACTGTACTCATCATTGCCACTCGCTTATTCATAAAGCGTAATTCCCCAAGAGACTATTCTATTCAGCCTGAAGGGATAGTGTGTGTGTGGGTCATCTTGGCATGTTAAGGATTCAACACAGCTCAGGTTAGTTACCTGGCTGAATATAGACAGCGCCTGTTCTGTTTTCACCTTGGCTTTATAATAGATAACACAGATAAATCCCTGATGGTTTTGCGGCGTCACCCTAATAAATGGGCTAATGGCGGATGAAGAGAGTGATGCGAAAAGGAAAGGCAGAGGACAGTGAAGTGGTACTTTAGCTGTCCTGCTTCTCTGCTGTAGGCATGTGTCAAGGGGGGTGGGTCAATATGACATAATCATAGAATTTGCATTATTGGCGATGACCCATATATTTTCATTAAAAACGCAAATAAATTGTTATGAATAAATTTAAAAACAGTAGTAATAACGTATGTTTTCTTTTATAGTTTTGCTCTATTTTTCAATTGTTGCTGTTTATTGCTAAAGTTCAAGTTAAAGTACCACTGATAAGTGTGGTGAAATTACCCTCTGCATTTGACACATTCCCTTGTTCCACCTCCTGGGATGTGAGGGGAGCAGTGAGCAGCAGCGGTGGCCGTGCTCGGGAATCATTTCGGTGATTTAACCCCCAATTCCAACCCTTGATGCTGAGTGCCAAGCAGGGAGGTAATGGGTCCCAATTTTATAGTCTTTGGTATGACTCAGCCGGGGTTTGCAGTCACGACCAGTGTTGGGACTAACGCGTTACAAAGTAACTGTAACGCTGTTACTTTTGGCGGTAAATGTAACGCGATATTTTTTATATTCAGTAACTCAGTTACCGTTACTACATGATGCGTTACTGCGTTATTTTACGTTATTTTTTATGTAGTATTGGCTAGAAACTGAGAAGATCTGAGTGTTTTATTGCAGCGCTGCAGAAGAGGTGACAAGAAAGAGGCACGCCGCGCGCTGTCTGTGTGTATGTGTGTGTGTGTGTGTGTGTGTGTGGGAGGGGGCGTGTCTGTGTTTACTAACAAGACGTCATGGCGAAGCCCGAAGCAGAGTTTCTTAAAATGGAGATATTCTCAATACTTTTCTTTTGTCGACCACAAAGAAAAGAACATTCTAGTTGAATGTAAGTTGTGTCTTGGATCAGAGATCCTATCCTAATAATTCAAATCTGCTGAAACCACTACAAAAGCAACATGCTTCGACGAAGCTAGTAAAGAGACACACACTTCACCTCCACCTCCAACAGCGGCTGGATTTTAACGAGGCACTGCACACTGAAGGTACACACTCTGTCAATTCTCATTCTAGACTTCTAGAGTGTTTGATGATCACATCACTCTAAATGTATAGACTATAAAGTTCACAAACATAAAGAAGGATGCTAGTGGGCAAGGCCAATCTTTCCTTTTCTCTAAACTAAAACTGGGGAAATGTGTAGAGTGTTCTGGGCTTCAGACATGATTTTATTTCAGAATTCCTTGAGAGAAAAAAACGCCTGGTTAGGCTTTTTGTATGTAGTGTGTGCCTTCTTTGGTTTACAACTATGTTGTTATTATGCTGTTTGTTACTTATCTATGTTATGTTGCAGCTATTTAAAATAGTTTTGTCAATTTGTTCTGGCCTGAAACAAATCGGCCCTTTGAAACATATCTTTGTCTTTGTGTGTTGTATGTAGACCACATTGCTTAGCAGAGTTCAGTGATGCAAATGCATGTCAAGTTGATCAACAGATTGTATTATTCTCCAGTGCAATAACAGTACTGAAATGAAGGCTAAAAGGGCATTTAATGGGGCCTTAAAAAAAATTAAAAAATATATATATAAGTAACTAATTAGTTACTTTTCACAGTAACACATTACTTTTTGGTTTAAGTAACTGAGTTAGTAACTGAGTAACTAAATAAAGTAACTAGTAACTGTAACTAGTTACTGTTTTTCAGTAACTAACCCAACACTGGTCACGACCTACTGATCTCAGAGCGGACACTTTAACCACAAGTACGAAGTAACACAGCTGCAATTTGTTGAGAATGTATCAAGTTTCCAGAGACTTCTCCAATCGTTTTAGTGACTTTTTCTCTATTAAAAACGAATAGAAACCAATTTAGCATCTTTTTCTGGGGTTATTGGAGACTGAATTTGGGTTTGGAGACTCTTTACTTATGTCGCTCAATGTCCGTGACGAACAGCGAGAGCTGCAGCGAGCCTCTACACTTGCTTCAGCTGCTTTTTCTTCCTCTCTCCTATTTGAAAATGTTGACCATAAAGGATGAGCGGAATAACTGGTGTTGTGTGGTTGATTGTTGATAAATCACATTTTGAATCAACTGAAACAAAATAATGCAAGTCACAAAGGGGAAGACTCAATGTTTCCCATACATTGACCCTAACCGCCACAAATTGATTTAACGCTATCTCATCAACATATTATAATGGGACTGTCTAGCTGAGGGGTCCCCAAACTACGGCCCGCGAGAAGTCCCAAGTTTAAAAAAAAAATATATATCTATATATATATATATATATATTTTAATTATTATTTTTTTAAATCTGATATTTTGAATCCGTTTTCTACAGCTTGTTACTCTCTGTGTCTCCTAGCCACTCAGGCGAATCATATTGTTTAAAAATGCATTTTCCCATCGATAACGTGACATCACCGCGCTCGGAATACAGTATTTATATATATATATGCCCGGCCTCCGGCCAAATTTTTTTAACCCAATGTGGCCCCAGAGTCAAAAAGTTTGGGGACCTCTGGTCTAGCTTGACGTGACAACTCCATATAGAAGATGGTTTCTTTACACACATCATACACACCTGGTTGCCAGAGAATAAGAAGGGATCCGTGTTGCCAACTTAGCGACTTTGTCGCTATATTCAGAGCCCTCCAGATGGTCTTTTTTTTTTTTAAAAGCGAGTAGTAGGGCTGGGCGAGATGGCCTTTTTTTAATATCTCGATATTTTTAGGCCATGTCACGATACACAATATATATCTCGATATTTTGTCTTAGCCTTGAATTAACACTTGATGCATATAATCACAGCAGTATGACGATTCTATGTGTCTACATTAAAACATTCTTGTTCATACTGCATTAATATATGCTCATTTTAAACTTCCATGCAGAGAGGGAAATCCCAACTAAGTCAATTGACCAAAACTGTATTTATTAAACAGTTATTAAGCAGTGGCACAAACATTCATGTCATTTCCAAAACAGAAAGTGCAAGATTGTCAGAGACATTTTAAAACAAGCTATTAGTGCACTTTTGTGCATGATGTCTCTAAGATGACAAATCAAAACAACACTAAATTAAAGTGCACTTTTTGTACAGAACGCCACTACAATAGTTTAAAACAAATAAAGTGCACTTTTGTGCATGATGTCACACAAGATATTTCAATAACTGTCAAATAAAAATGAGCTGCTTAATACGAAATCAAATTGTGTACGTCCTTCGCTATGTGGTAGGTTCCGGCGGACGTTATCTCCATATGTCGTGGACTATTTTTTTCATATGGTGTTGATGTGGAAATGGTTGCCTCGGCATTTTGTTGGTGTGGCACCGAACGGAAATGTTGACATGCGGAGTAAGTACTCTTCATTCTCTAGCAGGTGACTTTTCAAATGATGCTACATATTAGCAGTAATGCTACTTTTTGTAGCAACGCTTTTGCCCCACACTTGACAAATTACGGTTGTCTGTTCGACATATTCCCACTTGAAGCCAAACCACCGCCAGACGATGGACCCCGTGCTGTTTTTCTTGGGAATTAATTCTTCCTTCATTTGTTACCAGATACGCACCTTCTTTCTCTCGTATTATCACTCGCACCATAGCTAACGTTACCCATGCTGCTACCTCTCTGCTCCGCGAGGGCATATACGTATGTGACATATGTAAGAAGGTGCGCTTGTCTTATGTCTCTGTGAGAAGGAGAGACAACAAAGAGTGAGAAGAGCCTGTAGTGTAATGCCCGCAGCTAAAAGCAAATGCGTGAGAACGTATACTCGAATATCACGATATAGTCATTTTCTATATCGCACAAACCCGCGATATATCGAGTATATCGATATATCGCCCATCTCTAGTGAGAAGTGACAAATTTAGTGACGTTTTCTCATCTTGTTGGACACTTTAGACCCCAGACACTCTAATATGAAAGCACATATTGTTCTTCTCAATGTGTAGTGGGTCCTGCTCTGGGCACCCCCATCTAAAAGCACTTACAGGCTTGCTTGTGAAATGAAAAAAAAAGATATAGTGGTATATTTATATATATACAACAATTATGCACCTACTGCCACATATATATTGTAGTCCTTCGTATTGCACATTATAGTTTGGTGAAGCTGTCAATATAATGTATGTCCTCTTTGTTGCATCTCAGCTGGTAAAACATCCACCATAGAACTTGCATGTAACATGTAGAACCCGGAAGTCATCATGTTGTTTTGGATGCACAAGTTTCATCGCACAAGATAGTTCATGCAAATGCTTTATTAACCATTACAAAATACAAGGGTGAAGGTGAACATAGGGTTAATTCTAGGCCTAATAAAATAGTCTATTGAGACCTGCAGGAAACTAGTTCTCTCACATAATGACCTTCTTTATATATACAGTACATTCAGATCTTGCCATGTCATTTGATGGTGGGTCTGAAGCTGTTTCTACTACTACTGAGCTGCAAAAATAGGTTTTCACACACACACACACACACACACAAAACTCCTGCTGTGTGAATGTTCTGTGAGTGGAGCATTATCCCTGTTTTAGCCTTTCCATTTCCCAAACAGGTGTATTTTCAAATAACCCCAGAGAAATCCTGACTGAAAAAAAGCGCAGCGAGGAAATACAGAAAGCAATAAAGAAGCCAGGCAAAGTGATGAAACTCATAAAGAAACATAGATTTTATGAAAGTGAACGATTGATGTATTGCCAATTGCCAGTGTGACAGAACGATTATGTAGCATGGATGTTTTTCTCAAACACCTGCTACAAATTAAGAGTTCTCATTTCTAAGTTTCTTCTGCATCATCTCTGAGAATACAACATTTACTTTAGACATTTCGGTCGCCCGGTTGGTTTCATTTGATGACTCACTGCATTGTATCCCACTGAGTGCACACAGTTGAATGCGTTTGTGTATCTTTTTCTATGTTGTGCACATCTGAAAGGGAAGCAATGTTGGCTTATCCTTTCGAGGGGACGATTCTCATTAGGAATATTTTGGGAGCTTCTCCTTACTGATGCCTATATTCCATAAGGGACATTTCATTTCATTTATACCCACTATCCTTTCTCCAATTGTTGACTGATGCTAGCTCTATTGGTCTATTTGGCTTCATTATTGATGCATGTTGGTGTCTGTCTGACTATTGTTATACATAAATGAATGTTTGCTTGTTTGTTATCATGGACCACATTTTTCAGTTTGCAAGTCTGTTTTTGCTCGCCTCCTGTTCCAGGCACATTTTCAAGAGTTCTTTTTTCAGGTTGGATTTCTGCATCTCCATCCTGTGCAGTAAACTTGGTATTCCAGCCTCAGAGATAGCATGTTGTTTTCCCCGAAAAGCCTGAATGCTATATTTAGATGTTGAGAAGAACTACATTAGTGCAGTTGTTGCCCTTTTAGATTTTTTATTAAGAGTCGGGACGATGGATGTATTCTGTGTATGGCGGGATTATGATTTACTACTGTTTGACAGTTTATTGGGTAAGATGATTTGTGGATGCTGTTTTCCTGAACTGCACAACACTAGTTCATATATTTTGATGTATGTGTTGTCAAGGAGGGCACTTACATAGTTTAAGCTGTTATAGACAACAGGAGCATCTTATTGAGCTGCTCCTATTGAGAAAACTGAGACAACCATACCGTTGATTATTTACTTGTTCGAGGTTTGTAAATGTACAGCTGGCAGCCAAAGGATTAGCCTGATTAAAAAGTTAAAGTACCAATGATTGTCACACACACACTAGGTGTGGCGAAATTATTCTCTGCATTTGACCCATCACCCTTGGCAGGTGAGGGGAGCAGTGGGCAGCAGCGTTGGCCGCGCCCGGGAATCATTTATGGTGATTTAACCCCCAATTCCACAAAAGAGAGAAGGAAGCGTAAGCTAGGCAACAATGAAAGCTTTTTAAGCATTTGTATACAGTAGATCAGTGATTCTCAAACTCTGGTATGCGGGCTTCATCTACTGTAGTAGTGTACACCAAATAATCACTTGATTCAAGTACAGTGTTTTATTTTCCTATATTTAAACACCGTTTTACAGTTCAAACTGTGTACCTGTAATGTTACAGTGGCCATAAATATGAAATATAATTGTTTAAAAAAAACTGCCTTGTTTAATGAATACTACTACGCTACTGTATTCTTAATGTTGGTCAATATGGTGGTAGTTTTAAAGGCCTACTGAAACCCACTACTACCGACCACGCAGTCTGATAGTTTATATATCAATGATGAAATCTTAACATTGCAACACATGCCAATACGGCCGGATTAGCTTACTAAAGTGCAATTTTAAATTTTGCGCGTCTAAGGCTGGATTCCCTGCTGAAAACGTTTCGGTATGATGACGCCGGCACGTGACGTCACGGATTGTAGAGGACATTTTGGAACAGCATGGTGGCCAGCTATTAAGTCGTCTGTTTTCATCGCAAAATTCCACAGTATTCTGGACATCTGTGTTGGTGAATCTTTTGCAATTTGTTCAATGAACAATGGAGACAGCAAAGAAGAAAGCTGTAGGTGGGAAGCGGTGTATTGCGGCCGGCTGCAGCAACACAAACACGGCCGGTGTTTCATTGTTTACATTCCCGAAAGATGACAGTCAAGCTTTACCATTGGCCTGTGGAGAACTAGGACAACAGAGACTCTTACCAGGAGGACTTTGAGTTGGATGCGCAGACGCGGTACCGTGAGTACGCATGCAGCTGCGGCTTCCAAACATTTGATCGCTTGCCCGAACGTGCGTGCCGCTATGTGCATGTCACGTACGTAACTTTGGGGACTTTGGGGAAATATATGTGCTGTATGAACTTTGGGGAGGTGAACGGTACTTTGGGCTGTGGGATTGAGTGTGTTGTGCAGGTGTTTGAGTTGTATTGGCGGGTTATATGGACGGGAGGGGGGAGGTGTTTGTTATGCGGTATTAATTTGTGGCATATTAAATATAAGCCTGGTTGTGTTGTGGCTAATAGAGTATATATATATGTCTTGTGTTTATTTACTGTTTTAGTCATTCCCAGCTGAATATCAGGTCCCACCCGCCTCTCACAGCATCTTCCCTATCTGAATCGCTCCCACTGCCCTCTAGTCCTTCACTCTCACTTTCCTCATCCACAAATCTTTCATCCTCGCTCAAATTAATGGGGAAATCGTCGCTTTCTCGGTCCGAATCGCTCTCGCTGCTGGTGGCCATGATTGTAAACAATGTGCAGCTGTGAGGAACTCCACAACCTGTGACGTCACGCTACTCGTCTGCTACTTCCGGTACAGGCAAGGCTTTTTTATCAGCGACCAAAAGTTGCGAACTGTATCGTCAATGTTCTCTACTAAATCCTTTCAGCAAAAATATGGCAATATCGCGAAATGATCAAGTATGACACATAGAATGGACCTGCTATCCCCGTTTAAATAAGAAAATCGCAATTCAGTAGGCCTTTAAGGTGGTATGTGGTGAAATCTTTTTGAGAAACATTGCAGTAGATGCTACCTCAGCAACAGTTTTATCTGAACAAGATACTTTGTATTTTTCAAAGCATCTTTATGTCCAGACAGTATCTTTAAAAATGATAAATACATGTTACCATTAGGGATGTTCTGAGCAGTGTTTTATGCTGATCATCCACAATGAGTGGGATCGGCTGATACCAATACCCTCACATACCAATCAACTTTTATTAACTTTAAATTGTTCACTTTATTTATGGTGAGCACTATTGGCAGTTTAACAATATCAAAACCATTGAAAATCGTTCCTTATTTATTACATACAATTGTTTGAGAAGAACAAAGTCAATGTTACAAAATAACTACAACTAAAACTGTCATTTGTCTTTATTGTGAGTAAAAAAAATTAATTCAGTCTAAGGCTGGACTCCCGGCGACAGGGTCCAGGTTGAGACCAGCAAAAAAAAAACTAAATAGCCATAGCACACATAAACAAGTTATAAAAAATTCACGAGACATGCAACAGAGGGGAGGGAGTGGGGGCTATGGGGGCAGGTCGCTGCTATCTAAGCGCTGCCCAGCTGTCTGTCACCCTTAAGGGATTCACTATCTACTATCTACTATTCATTTAAATCCTTTGGTTTTTGCCATCAAAGTCCTCCTGTGTCCAGGGAGTTATTCACTGCATTTGTAAACATTACCAAAAACAACAAAATATTATTTTGAGAATACAAAAATATCCACCTAATCACACTAGTAGCGATCATATATTGATACTACCCTTGGTATCGACACCACCAATCTATGGATCGATCCGCCCTCTTCTTATGTGCCGTGTACTAACTGTGCCAATCCTGACATGCGAACAGTTGTTGTCATATTATCGTGGTTATCCTCTCTCTATACCACATGTGTCAAACTCAAGGCCCGGGGGCTTTTTAAAATGTCTTATTATTTATTTATTTTTTGCACACAGAGAGAGAGAAAGAACAATATACTTGTATAAAGCAAAAACATGTGTGGGACAGGTTAAGAAGACCTTAACGTTTTGTAAAGACATCCCCCCCCCCCCAAATGTTGCAAAAGCCTGAAAATAATATGCGTTAATAAAGTACTTTATCTTTTCCTACTAAATGTATTTGTTTTTTCGATTTTGCCATTAAAAAAATATGTGTACTGCATGCAATTGCATATATTTTGACCTTTAATATTATCTAATAATGCAACAAATATTATACATACATACATTCCAAAAAACATTATTATATATTATTATACATTCTATATCAAAATAAAAATAAATACTTGAATATATGCTATTTATGATTTATGACAGAGTATGATTTCAAAGCATGTTATCCATCAAATTGTACACTGTAAAAATGACAATAGATTTTATAGTAAAATTCTGGCGACTCAGCTGCCAGTTTTTTTATTTTACCGTAAAAACAACTTTGGTACCGTTTTTTTCCACTGATAAAAACAATAACCATGGATTTTACGGTTAAAAAAAACAACCTGGCAGCTCAGCTGCATGAAATTTACCTGGCACTGTTTTTCCATTCCATTTACCGTAACAACCTGCTGTAAAAAACACTGGAAGTTTTCCGGTAAAATTGTGTTTTTTGCAGTAAAATCTAAAGATTTTATTCTACAGCATACAAAAAAATAAAATATTCATATGCATTGGCAATTATATACTGTACATGTATTCATACATACACATTTATATTCATATATTATTCACTTTTACATGCGGCCCTGCAACCGCATGTGGCTCTGAATGAAAACAAATTTGACAAGTTTAATCCAATGTGATCTACTTAATTTCATGTAAATAACTGCTTACTTTTGATGTCATATCTTGTTATCTTATTAGTTATTAGCGTGCCTGCTCCTGGCTTGCGCTCGGTATGAAACATGTTTAGTCTCGTCCTCCAGTGAAAAAGTACGTGATCATTTTTTGGTAAAGTACTAAGAATGCAGTTTATTTGCTGTAATGATGGAAGTGGTCATTATTAGCTTAGGGGAGCCAGGCCACTTGTCAGTAAGTCCCTGGAAACAGGAGGCCTTTAAGGGCAAAAACCAAAAGATTAAAACATCTAAGCCAACAATAGGAAATATTTTAATTATTTATCTGATATTGTTACACCACCATCATGTGTTTTTGTTAGATTAGAATTGCAATTAAAATGGGAATCATTCAATGATCTATCAGTATCAACATTAGTATGACTAATTCTGCCCCTGTAACTAATTTTGTATTGGATCGATACCCAAATGTATTTCCCAAAACGTATGTAAAGTATTGAAACCACAGGAGAATAAGTGCTTATTACATTTTAACAATAGTGTAGATGTAAACATGTTACGGCAGAAAGTAAGCAACTATTACCAGCTAATTAACTAGTAGATTAATAATAGTTTTGAGAAAATAATACAAACGGAAATGATGCAATATGTTACAATATACGTCATCAGCAAAATTCGACTTTTGAAATGCTTTTTATTATCATTTGGATATCGTTATCGCAGGAGGTTGCAATATATGTCACAATACAGAGTTTAGGCCATATTGCCCATCTCTATTTGCCTTGTTCATCCTTTATGACTGTGATCTGATCTTGGGTATGTCTAATGTTCGTTGTAATTGTATAGATTGTAAAAGAGTTAAAGTTAAAGTTAAAGTTAAAGTACCACTGATAGTCACACACACTAGGTGTGGTGAAATTACCCTCTGCATTTGACCCATCCCCTTGTTCCACCCCCTGGGAGGTGAGGGGAGCAGTGAGCAGCAACAATGGCCGCGCTCGGTAATCATTTTGGTGATTTAACCCCCAATTCCAACCCCTGATGCTGAGTGCCAAGCAGGCGGTTTCAAAATTATCGGTTTAGGTTTCAAAAAGTAAAATGTATGACTTTTTAAAACACCGCTGTGTACACGGACGTAGGGAGAAGTACAGAGCGACAATAAACCTTCAAGGCACTGCCGTTGCGTGCCGGCCCAGACACATTATATCTACGGCTTTTCACACACACAAGTGAATGCAAGCATACTTGGTAAACAGCCATACAGGTCACACTGAGGGTGGCCGTATAAACAACTTTAACACTGTTGCAAATATGCGCCACACTGTGAACCCACACCAAACAAGAATGACAAACACATTTCGGGAGAACATCCGCAGGGACGGCGTGGCGAAGTTGGTAGAGTGGCCGTGTCAGTAATCGGAGGGTTGCTGGTTACTGGGGTTCAATCCCCACCTTCTACCATCCTAGTCACGTCCGTTGTGTCCTTGGGCAAGACACTTCACCCTTTGCTCCTGATGGCTGCTGGTTAGCGCCTTGCATGGCAGCTCCCGCCATCAGTGTGTGAATGTGTGTGTGAATGGATGAATGTGGAAATACTGTCAAAGCGCTTTGAGTACCTTGAAGGTAGAAAAGCGCTATACAAGTATAACCCATTTATCATTATTTACCATAACACAACATAAACACAACAAAACAAATACCCAGAATCCCTTGCAGCACTAACTCTTCCAGGAAGCTACAATATACACCCCCCATCACAATCATGCTCAGGGAGAGCATGTCCCAAATTCCAAGCTGCTGTTTTGAGGCATGTTAAAAAAAATAATGCACTTTGTGACTTCAATAATAAATATGGCAGTGCCATGTTGGCATTTTTTTCCATAACTTGAGTTGATTTATTTTGGAAAACCTTGTTACATTGTTTAATGCATCCAGCGGGGCATCACAACAAAATTAGGCATAATAATGTGTTAATTCCACGACTGTATATATCGGTATCGGTTGATATCAGAATCGGTAATTAAGAGTTGGACAATATCGGAATATCGGATATCGGCAAAAAAGCCATTATCGGACATCTCTAGTAATAGGTCCCATTCTTATTAGGTATGAATCCCAAAATAATTGTGTTAGTATTCTTTCAAACCAAGCACAAATAAATATATAAACTCTATCATTGTGGAATATGGAAGCAAATTGCTGCAGTTTCGCATACAAAATACTTATCAAGCCGACTCACTCAGCAGGCAAGGATTTCTGGAGTCTGTGACCTTAATTTTACAGTTTCATAGCTGGCTTCAACCTATTAATATAATACTTTCCTTCTCAGGCTCTTGGCGTACCTGAAGCGACACGAACACATCACACAGCACACAGAAATGACCCTGAGAGCAACTCAGATCAGAGCGAAACACGCCGATGATGACGCTTGGCAGATTTCACCCAACAATTTCCTTCTTTTTGTCTCTCGCTGGGAGTAATACAGACGATATCTGTAGAGCAGGGGCGGGCAAACTACGGCCCACCAATGAGTTCCGAAGTGAGAGACTCCATCTTTTCTAGCGGTACACAGCTCATTACAGCAATCATAGGGGTTTAATTATTTTGGAAGTGAGAGGTGAGAGGGTTTAGAGTTGGAGGAGTGAACTTGCATAACATATGCAAGTTTAAGGTTGGAACACATTCACACGCCTACCCTCATACAAACAAGTGTGATCAGTCCCTTGTTTTGCTTCCTCCTTAGTTCAACACATTTCAGCACTTCCTCAGGTTATCAAAGGTGCCGTGATTGTGGAAGGATACATTTTTTAACATTTAGTATTAGAGATGTCCGATAATATCGGACTGACGATATTATCGGCCGATAAATGCTTTAAAGTGTAATATCGGAAATTATCGGTATTGGTTTCAAAATTATCGGTATCAGTTTCGAAATGTAAAATGTATGACTTTTTAAAACGCTGCTGTGTACACGGACGAAGGGAGAAGTACAGAGCGCCAATAAACCTTGAAAGCACTGCCTTTGCGTGCTGGCCCAGTCACATGATATCTACGGCTATGCACACACACAAGAGAACGCAAGCCATACTTGGTCAATGGCCATACAGGTCACACTGAGGGTGGCCGTATAAACAACTTTAACACTGTTACAAATATGCGCCACACTGTGAACCCACACCAAACAAGAATGACAAACACATTTCGGGAGAACATCCGCACCGTAACACAACATAAACACAACAGAACAAATACCCAGAACCCCTTGCAGCAATAACTCTTCCGGGACACTACAATATACACCCCCCGCTACCCCTACACCCCCCACCTCAACCCCGCCCACCTCAACCTCCTCATGCTCTCCCAGGGAGAGCATGTCCCAAATTCCAAGCTGCTGTTTTGAGGCATGTTAAAAAAAAAAAGCACTTTGTGACTTCAATAATAAATATGGCATTGCCATGTTCGCATTTTTTTCCATAACTTGAGTAGATTTATTTTGGAAAACCTTGTTACATTGTTTAATGCATCCAGCGGGGCATCACAACAAAATTAGGCATAATAATGTGTTAATTCCACGACTGTATATATCGGTATCGGTTGATATCGGTATCGGTAATTAAGAGTTAGACAATATCCGAATATCGGATATCGGCAAAAAAGCCATTATCGGACATCTCTATTTGGTATGAAAACCAGACAAGCAATATACTTTCCTTGGCAAAAGAAAACCTAAATATGGTTTGGTTTCCTAAAAGCTGTATTATTGTTATTTACTGTATTTTCCGGACTATACAGCACACCGAGATATAAGCCGCTCTCACTAAATTGTAGAAGAAACTAATATTTTTCCATATAATAGCCACACTAGACTATAAGCCGCAGATATATACATTGTGAAATGAGTTATTTACACAGAAACCTTGTTGTCTTCATGGACCCACTAGCTGCGGAAGCTAGCTCTCCAATCAGCTAAACAGACTCAATAACTCCACAGCAACGTTCTAGTGAATTTACTGAGGAATTAGTGAAACGGAGACAATACAAAAATAATGCCATCGTAAGTTAATAATACTAACGCAGACACTTGTAAACCTGTTAGCAAATTAACTAATGCTAACGACGCTAGCTTGATTGCATTACGATAGCGTGTACAAATATGCATGAAAACACCCCCACAAGCATCACACATGGAACGGTTTAGTAAGTATAATTTTTTTACATACATTTTAAAACTTACAAACATTGATTAGAGCGATGAATGAAGAAACCATACGAGTAGAAACGCTATTGACGACCAGCAGACAGAACGGCACTTAGAACGGCACTTGTACTTCTAGTTCAAGGCTCGAAACAGAAGGAAATACTGTAGACTTTCAACCCGCAGCACCTGCAGTGAGCAAACTTGTCCAAAAGAAGGTGCAATAGCACACACAATAAGACACCTTTTCAATCTCTGTGTTGGTGTTACTATGTAAGTTTGTTGTATACACCATTAGCGAAGAAAAAAACATAGATTAACCACACCTTTGTATAAACTGCAGGGTTCAAAGCTTGGGAAAAAAGTAGCGGCTTATAGTCCAGAAAATATGGTAAGTTAAAGTTAAAGTCCCAACGATAGTCACACACACACTAGGTGTGGTGAAATTATCCTCTGCATTTGACCCATCCCCATGTTCACCCCCTGGGAGGTGAGGGGAGCAGTGAGCAACAGCGGTGGCCGCGCTCGGGAATTATTTTGGTGATTTAACTCCCAATTCCAACTCTTGATGCTGAGTGCCAAGCAGGGAGGCAATGGGTCCCATTTTTATAGTCTTTGGTTTGAACTCACGACCTTCCAGTCTCGGGGTTAGAGACGCATGTTATTTTTTTTCCAAACTGATAACATCCTGCTATTCAAAACCAACAACAGTAACCTTTTTATATCAATATTTTTTTAAATGTAGATTTAAGTGGCGGTAAGAAAAACTCAAACAAAGGTAAATGTGACACTTGGATCCGGCCATGTTTGTTTACACCGCAAGGTTTGGTGAGTTTAAGGGAAGTTAGGACTGCCTGTCAGGTAGGAGCGCTTGATTTATTCACCCTGAACCACCTCCAGCACAATATGGGTAATCTCGCCTCAATGGAGCATTTTTTTTAAATGTATCTGATCTTTTTTTTATGTTATAGCTGTCTCTGTGTGATGTCAAAATTCCTAATATGTCTTAATTCCTAATAATTATCCTGCACCCTTAATTTAAATGTTTGAAGTAAGCATCTCCAGTAAATAAGCAGTATTGTACCGTTTCAATCACGCTTTTACAATAATTAACATTTAAAGGCCTACTGAAATGCGATTTTCTTATTTAAACGGGGATAGCAGGTCCATTCTATGTGTCATACTTGATCATTTCGCGATATTGCCATATTTTTGCTGAAAGGATTTAGTAGAGAACATCGACGATAAAGTTCACAACTTTTGGTCGCTGATAAAAAAGCCTTGCCTGTACCGGAAGTAGCAGACGAGTAGCGTGACGTCACAGGTTGTGGAGCTCCTCACATCTGCACATTGTTTACAATGATGGCCACCAGCAGCGAGAGCGATTCGGACCGAGAAAGCGACGATTTCCCCATTAATTTGAGCGAGGATGAAAGATTCGTGGATGAGGAAAGTGAGAGTGAAGGACTAGAGGGCAGTGGGAGCGATTCAGATAGGGAAGATGCTGTGAGAGGCGGGTGGGACCTGATATTCAGCTGGGAATGACTAAAACAGTAAATAAACACAAGACATATATATATATATATACTCTATTAGCCACAACACAACCAGGCATATATTTAATATGCCACAAATTAATCCCGCATAACAAACGCCTCCCCCCTCCCGTCCATATAACCCGCCAATACAACTCAAACACCTGCACAACACACTCAATCCCACAGCTCAAAGTACCGTTCACCTCCCCAAAGTTCATACAGCACATATAGTTCCCCAAAGTTACGTACGTGACATGCACATAGCGGCACGCACATACGGGCAAGCGATCAAATGTTTGGAAGCCGCAGCTGCATGCGTACTCACGGTACCGTGTCTGCGCATCCAACTCAAAGTCCTCCTGGTAAGAGTCTCTGTTGTCCCAGTTCTCCACAGGCCAATGTTAAAGCTTGACTGTCATCTTTCGGGAATGTAAACAATGAAACACCGGCCGTGTTTGTGTTGCTGCAGCCGGCCGCAATACACCGCTTCCCACCTACAGCTTTCTTCTTTGCTGTCTCCATTGTTCATTGAACAAATTGCAAAAGATTCACCAACACAGATGTCCAGAATACTGTGGAATTTTGCGATGAAAACAGACGACTTAATCGCTGGCCACCATGCTGTCCCAAAATGTCCTCTACAATCCGTGACGTCACGCGCAGACGTCATCATACCGAGAGGTTTTCAGCAGGATATTTCGCGCAAAATTTAAAATTGCACTTTAGTAAGCTAACCCGGCCGTATTGGCATATGTTGCAATGTTAATATTTCATCATTGATATATAAACTATCAGACTGCGTGGTCGGTAGTAGTGGATTTCAGTAGGCCTTTAAAAGGTTAATATTAACTGTCGGTAATTTTACCGCAGTTTATCATTAATGCCGGTCATCTTTACATGCCTAGCATTTAGTTTAAGATTGAATCATTCTGTTGGGATTATTTTCCATCTCTTAATCATCACAATTACTCTTACCAGTCGCATCGATTAAAAACGATGACTTTTTTTTTGCTTTTGTCAAGAGATATAATTGATATGAAGCATGATTTAGGTCAGCCTCTTGGCCCGGCGCGCCACAATATTTTCTGTTTCTCATGTGGCCCTTTTAAAATAATTGGCCGTCCCTGCTTTAGGTGAAACCCCCAACTGACAGTGAAGTCTAGGTTTTCTTTGAGACAGAAATGAGGAAGCCTTGTGGATTAAGGGGGAAACATCTTCAACCATTCAACCGTAAAAAAAAAAAAAAGCCCCAAGCTGCAATCTGTGCAGCACTCAAGAAAAAAAAATACCACAAGAATAAAATCATTGAATTACAAGAATTAAATAAAAGAATACTGGGTATTAAGTGGAAATATTATAAGAACAAAAATGTAACTGATTAATAACTGTATTGTTCTTGTGAACAGCCATAATGACATCAAATAAGCCAGAAAAGTCAGGGAGGTTTTTCATAATGCAGAGTGAGGTCAGCAGGGGACAAAGACAACAAAGTTGCAAAATTCTAACACATTAAAACATGTAAAACCGTGAGTGATTACCGTACTTAAACACAGTGATACTGCTCATTTCCTGGAAAAGCCGCCAGCGCTATTCAGCTTAAATGCTAACATGAATACAAGTAAATCCAGGGTTTCCCCTCGACTGCCAAGATACCTGAGGTGGTGAGAGCGTGGTCATGAGCATGGTAACAATGACGTAAATGGTAAATGGGTTATACTTGTATAGCGCTTTTCTACCTTCAAGGTACTCAAAGCGCTTTGACACTATTTCCACATTCACCCATTCACCCACACATTCACACACTGATGGCAGGAGCTGCCATGCAAGGCCCTAGCCACGACCCATCAGGAGCAAGGGTGAAGTGTCTTGCTCAAGGACACAGCGGACGTGACGAAGTTGGTAGTAGGTGGGGATCGAACCAGGAACCCTCAGGTTGCTGGCACGGCCACTCTCCCAACAGCGCCACGCCATCGAGTTATATCATAAGATTGGTAATAAAAGTTAAAAATAGTGTCGGACATTGTGTGCTTTATTTTGGGAGCTACAGTACAATATTTTACTTAAATGAGTTTTTCAAGCAAAAACAAAACAAAACCTTATTTCAAGGTGTGGCGGTAATGAAAATGCTGTGGCGGGGTGATCAATTCCATTAAGAGAAAACCCTGTGTACCGAATTCGGTACTATTATATGGTACCGACCAAAGTCTGTTGGTACTACTTGGTACAAATTCAAACGGTACCATCTTTTGATACCAGTTGCAGACTCGGGTCGGCTCAAGCACTTGGCTGGGATACAAGCAGTCAAGCACCCGAACTGCCTCTAAGTACTGTTACAATTTTCAAAGGCAACAAAGCAAAAAGAAAGCACTCCAAAGTACAGTAAGGCTTCACTGTTCAAAATGTGCTAGCTCAATGCTAATTTCTTTTGGATTTGCCACAGGCATGCAACCACGAAAGGGACAAGCGGTAGAAAATGGATGGATGGATGGATGGTACTGGTTAGCATTAGCAATTTTACATGGAAATTTAGACCTCCAAGTTTGATAATGAAAACTACAAATAAGATGCATGTTCCAATCAATCAGCTGGTGTGTAATAAGTACAATACTTAAAAGTTTAAACCAGGGGTGTCCAACTTTTTAAACTGAGAGCCGCACTCTGAAAAATTTAAAAAAGTGGGGGCCATTTATATTTGTATTAATTTTCAAGACAAAACCATACATTGTACATATTTTTAGTCTTTTTGAAAGAAACGGCTCCTCAAGATTTGTCTCCCTTCAAAGAGCCATACAGTCATGGTCAAAAGACCACACACTTGCAAAGAACATAATTTCATGGCTGTCTTTCATCCATCCATCCATTTTCTACCGCTTATTCCCTTCGGGGTCGCGGGGGGTGCTGGAGCCTATCTCAGCTACTATCGGGCGGAAGGCGGGTACACCCTGGACAAGTCGTCACCTCATCACAGGGCCAACACAGATAGACAGACAACATTCACACTCACATTCACACACGAGGGCCAATGTAGTGTTGCCAATCAACCTATCCCCAGGTGCATGTCTTTGGAGGTGGGAGGAAGCCGAAGTACCCGGAGGGAACCCACGCAGTCACGGGGAGAACATGCAAACTCCACACAGAAAGGTCTTGAGTTTCCAATAATTTCTACAACTCTTATTTTTTTGTGAGAGAGTGATTGGATCACATACTTGTTGGTCACAAAAAACATCCATGAAGTTTGGTTCTTTTATGAATTTATTATGGGTCTACTGAAAATGTGACCAAATCTGCTGGGTCAAAAGTATACATACAGCAATGTTAATATTTGGTTACATGTCCCTTGGCAAGTTTCACTGCAATAAGGCGCTTTTGGTAGCCATCCACAAGCTTCTGGTTGAATTTTTGACCACTCCTCTTGACAAAATTGGTGCAGTTCAGCTAAATTTGTTGGTTTTCTGACATGGACTTGTTTCTTCAGCATTGTCCACATGTTTAAGTCAGGACTTTGGGAAGGCCGTTCTAAAACCTTAATCCTAGCCTGATTTAGCCATTCCTTTACCACTTTTGACGTGTGTT
The DNA here is from genome assembly GCF_033978685.3 of Nerophis lumbriciformis. Lineage (NCBI taxonomy): Eukaryota > Metazoa > Chordata > Actinopteri > Syngnathiformes > Syngnathidae > Nerophis > Nerophis lumbriciformis. Next base: position 21,460,660 of record NC_084561.2, on the reverse strand, counting down.
TGGAGTCATTGTCCTGTTGGAACACCCAACTGCGCCTAAGACCCAACCTCAGTGCTGATGATTTTAGGTTGTCCTGAAGAATTTGGAGGTAATCCTCCTTTTTCATTGTTCCATTTACTCTCTGTAAAGCACCAGTTGCACTGGCAGCAAAACAGGCCCAGAGCATAATACTATCAACACCATGCTTGACGGTAGGCCTGGTGTTCCTGGGATTAAAGGCCTCACCTTTTCTCCTCCAAACATATTGCTGGGTATTGTGACCAAACAGCAACATTTTTATTTCATCTGACCACAGAACTTTTCTCCAGAAGGTTTTATCTTTGTCCATGTGATCAGCAGCAAACTTTAGACGAGCCTTAAGGTGTCGCTTCTGGAGCAAGGGCTTCCTTCTTGCATGATAGCCTGTCAGTCCAAGGTAATGCAAAACACGCTTGACTGTGGACACTGACACCTGTGTTCTAGCAGCTTCCAATTCATTGCAGACCTGCTTTTTGGTGGTTCTCGGTTGACTCTTGATCATCCTGACCAATTTTCTCATCAGCAGGTGATAGCTTGCGTTTTCTTCCTGATCGTGGCAGTGACAAAACTGTGCCATGCACTTATACTTACGAACAATTGTCTGCACAGTTGCTCTTGAGACCTTAAGCTGCTTTGAAATGGCTCCAAGTGACTTTCCTGATTTGGTCAAGTCAATGATTAGTTTTTTCAGATCTGTGCTGAGTTCCTTTGACTTTCCCATTGTTGCGTTTGTAACCGAGTCTAATGACTGCATCACACGAGCCCTATTTAAATGGGCTCAGAGAAGTCAACAGGTGTCGTTAATCATAATCACTCACATTAAGTTTAGAGGTCATGCCATGAAGCTAATTTGATTTGATTATAACTTTTCTACATCACCAAAATTGATAATGTATGTTGCTGTAAGTATACTTTTGACCCAGCAGATTTGGTCACATTTTCAGTAGACTCATAATAAATTCATAAAAGAACCAAACTTCATGAAGGTTTTTTGTGACAAACAAGTATGTGCTCCAATCACTCTATCACAAAAAAAAAAGAGTTGTAGAAAATATTGAAAACTCAATACAGCCATGACGTTCACTGGTACTTTAACTTAACATTATGTTCTTTACAAGTGTATGTAAACTTTTGACCACGACTGTACATCTCATCGTTGTATGTTATTAACAAGAGTTCATATTGGGATAAAAAGCCCTTCAATGATTGGCAGGCAGAGTAGTCTGGTGTGGTGAGTCAAGAACAAAAAAACATATACTCAGACAGCGTTGAGGCTGATAAATTGCAGCACTGTGAAAGCATTTAGGGATTGCCGCTGCAGGATTGCGTTGCCCTCAGCAATGAATACAAGACTCATTAGAATGGTTGTCGTGCCGCCGCATTGCCTGCAGCATTTCAGCCGAGGCACGGTGGTGCGGCCAGTCACATTTCAGTATCTGTGAGTACCTCTCAGGATTAAAAACTTTAATATGCTTTTTCTATACATCCTTTTGCAATGTTTAACAAAGACCTTCAGAATGGAGGAGCAGCGTGGACCAAGATAGGGCTGTGAAAACCTCTTTTGTAAGTACAGAAGCAATTACTTTCATAGCAATAATCTTTGGGCTGCTAGTCCATTTCTCTTCTTAATGCTTTTCAGCAGCAATCAATGCATTTTGGATATTTTTTTTCATGGCATTCTTGTTATGTGGCTTAAATAAATGAAAAATTATACATTTCAGCTATTTATGCCTGTTTTTAAATGACAACATACTGTGAGTCATTTTGGATTTACTGAAGTGATTGTGCCTAATATCACTGCTTCTGGTCTTTTTGTCTGGACAAGCGTTCTAAGAGGTCCTGTTAGAACAGGGGTCGGCAACCCAAAACGCTGAAAGAGCCATATTGGACCAAAAATACGAGAAACAAATGTGTCTGTAGCCGCAAAAAATGAAAAGCCGTATATAAGTCTTAAAATGAAGGCAACACATGACGTAAGTGTCTATATTAGCTATAATAGCCTACTATCAAAATGACTGTGTCGCAGGCTGAAGCAAATATTCGTTGACAGAAATTTTGAAATATAATATTTATTCTACACATTTTTACAACATTAGAAACCATTGGTGAATCAGAGGCTACTCAGAAGGTGAGATAACTCCTGGAAATGACTGGCTTTTAATGGCCAAAGGTATAGATGTGTGTGCCCAAGTTAAAGGAAACGGCTGTCTTCTTTTATTTAGATTTATTACAATCTTTGGCAAGCTAGGTAACGTTTGCTGTGGTCTGGAACAACATGGCACACAAATAACCATGAGAAATGCAGCCAATATTACACATACAAATCCCGTTTCCATATGAGTTGGGAAATTGTGTTAGATGTAAATATAAACGGAATACAATGATTTGCAAATCCTTTTCAACCCATATTCAGTTGAATGCACTACAAAGACAAGATATTTGATGTTCGAACTAATAAACTTAATTTTTTTTTTTGCAAATAATAATTAACTTAGAATTTCATGGCTTCAACACATGCCAAAGTAGTTGGGAAAGGGCATGTTCACCACTGTGTTACATCACCTTTTCTTTTAAAAACACTCAATAAACGATTGGGAACTGAGGAGACACATTTTTTAAGCTTCTCAAGTTCTTTCCCATTCTTGCTTGATGTACAGCTTAAGTTGTTCAACAGTCCGGGGTCTCTGTTGTGGTATTTTAGGCTTCATAATGTGCCACACATTTTCAATGGGAGACAGGTCTGGACTACAGGCAGGCCAGTCTAGTACCCGCACTCTTTTACTACGAAGCCACACTGTTTTAACACGTGGCTTGGCTTTGTCTTGCTGAAATAAGTAGGGGCGTCCATGATAACGTTGCTTGGATGGCAACATATGTTGCTCCAAAGCCTATATGTACCTTTTAGCATTAATGGTGCCTTCACAGATGTGTAAGTTACCCATGCCTTGGGCACTAATACACACCCCCATACCATCACAGATGCTAGCTTTTCAACTTTGCGCCAAGAACAGTCCGGATGGTTCTTTTCCTCTTTGTTGCGGAGGACACGACGTCCACAGTTTCTAAAACAATTTGAAATGTGGACTTGTCAGACCACAGAACACTTTTCCACTTTGCATCAGTCCATCTTAGATGAGCTTGGGCCCAGCGAAGCCGGCGGCGTTTCTGGGTGTTGTTGATAAATGGCTGTTGCTTTGCATAGTAGAGTTTTAACTTGCACTTACAGATGTAGCAACAAACTGTAGTTACTGACAGTGGGTTTCTGAAGTGTTCCTGAGCCCATTTGGTAATATCCTTTAAACACTGATGTCACTTTTGATCGAAGATCCGTAATATCATCGCTTACGTGCGGTGATTTTTCCAGATTCTCTGAACCTTTTGATGATATTACGGACCGTAATGGTGAAATCCCTAAATTCCTTGCAATAGCTCGTTGAGAAATGTTGTTCTTGAACTGTTCGATAATTTGCTCACGCATTTGTTCACAAAGTGGTGACCCTCGCCCCATCCTTGTTTGTGAATAACTGAGCATTTCATGGAAGCTGCTTTTATAACCAATTATCACACCCACCTGTTCCCAATTAGCTTGTTCACCTGTGAGATGTTCCAAATAAGTGTTTGATGAGCATTCCTCAACTTTATCAGTCTTTTTGCCACTTGTGCCAGCTTTTTTGAAACATGTAGCAGGCATCAAATTCCAAATGAGCTAATATTTGCAAAAAATAACAAAGTTTTCCAGTTCTAACATTAAGTATCTTGTCTTTGCAGTTTTCTCAGTTAAACATAGGTTGAAAAAGATTTGCAAATCAATGTATTCTGTTTTTATTTACAGTTTACATAACGTGCCAACTTCACTGGTTTTGGGTTTTGTACCATTTACCATAAAAAAATTAAACCTGTAGTGTTCAGTATCCAGTATTTATTTCACAGTCACACTGCTTGAATTATTGGCCTAAAAGTTACTGAATTGATTTCAACGCACTGAATCGTCTCAGATCGTATGGTTCTATATAAACTAATATTGTCCCTGAATCGTATCGGCAGCATCAAATTGTGATTCGAATGGAATTGTTGTTAAAACAAATCGTCACAACTAGAGATGTCTGATAATTTCGGCCTGCCGACATTATCGGCCGATAAATGCGTTAAAATGTAATATCGGAAATGATCGGTATCGTTTTTTTTTCATCGGTATCGTTTTTTTAAATTTTTTTATATTATTATTATTAATTTTTTTATTAAATCAACATAAAAAACACAAGATACACTTACAATTAGTGCACCAACCCAAAAAACCTCCTTCCTCCATTTACACTCATTCACACAAAAGGGTTGTTTCTTTCTGTTATTAATATTCTGGTTCCTACATTATATATCAATATATATCAATACAGTCTGCAAGGGATACAGTCTGCAAGGGATACAGTCTGTAAGTACACATGATTGTGCGTGCTGCTGGTCCACTAATAGTACTAACCTTTAACAGTTAATTTGACTAATTTTCATTAATTATTAGTTTCTATGTACCGTATTTTTCGTACTATAATTCGCAGTTTTTTTCATAGTTTGGCCGGGCTCCAGTGCAACTTATATATGTTTTTTTCCTTCTTTTTTATGCATTTTCGGCAGGTGCGACTTATACTCCGAAAAATACGGTAACTGTTTTTATATTGTTTTACTTTCTTTTTTATTCAAGAAAATGTTTTTAATTTATTTATCGCATTTTATTTTATTTTATTTTTTTTAAAGTACCTTATCTTCACCATACCTGGTTATCCAAATTAGGCATAATAATGTGTTAATTCCACGACTGTATATATCGGTTGATATCGGTATCGGTTGATATCGGTATCGGTAATTAAAGAGTTGGACAATATCGGAATATCGGATATCGACAAAAAGCCATTATCGGACATCCCTAGTCACAACCCTAGTTGTTAATATTTTGATAAGGCAAGCACAAGAATAGTTTTCATGGATGTTGCTTTCTTGATTTCCAACCTCCTAACTGGGACGTTTGTAATTTAGCGGTGACATCATTCCCAACTTCCAACTCCCGAGGTTAATGGAACGCAGAATTTCTTATATCCCCCAGTAGACTTGATATGGAAGCGTTAAAAACTACAACGTGGATGACGAGGTGGCGACACAGTCAATGGAGGCTTGACACGGAGGAGAACTTAGGCACGTCAATAAGACCGCCTGCAAAATGGCACATTTTAAAGAGATAGTCAAAAATTCATGAAGATGGCGAGTAGAACATAATCTATGCTACATTTGGACCAAATAACTATCATTACATGTTATGTAGACCACATGGAAGTGTTTTAAATGTAGATAAAAATATCATAATATGACTCCTTTAAAGATACAACACTCGCCTCAAATCTGAGATGGGGTTTTCCAGTGGTTTTATATAAATGGAAGAACTTTTAATGTTGCTTTTGATGATGTAATGTCTAATGTGTCCAACCTGTCATGTGGTGTGGCCCAGGGTTCTGTTATGGTGCCTGTTTTGTTTTTGTTCTATCTGATGCCGCTTGGGAGGTTGATCAGTAGTTTTAAAAATGTTTCTTATCATTTCTATGCAGATGATATTCAACTGTTATGCTCCTTCAATGATTCAGAGTTTCACTTTTGATCTGAGTTCTTGGAGTGCGTATCCTGTATTAAAAACTGGTTGTCCTCACATTTCCTCCAGATAAATTCTAACAAAACGGAAACTCTGATAATTGTTCCCGATAAAAAAAATCCCCCTGATCAAGAACTACCTTGGTGCTCTGGGTGCATCTGTTAAAAGCAGCCTCAGAAACCGTGGGGTTGTGTTGGATCAGTCAATGTCTGGAGGGTCACTGCCGTCAACTGACCAAAAACTGTTTTTATCATCTCAGAAATATTTCTTAAGTGAGAAATTTGTTGTCAAAATTGGATCTCGAAATGATCATTCACACGTTAATTTCGTCTCGTATTGACTATCGCAATTCTCTTTTCACTTCTTTCAACAAGTCAACGCTAAAGAAACGTCAGTCTGTACAAAATGCGGCTGCCAGACTTTTGACCGGTGCACCCAGAACAGCCCATATTATCCCCGTTTTATCCAGTCTTCATTGGCTTCCAGTTAAATTCCGCATTGAGTTTAAAATGTTAGCCCTGACTAGGGATGTCCGATAATATCGGACCGCCGATATTATTGGCCGATAAATGCTTTAAAAAGTAATATCGAAAATTATCGGTATAGGTTTCAAGATCATCGGTATCGGTTTCCAAAAGTAAAATTTGTGACTTTTTAAAACGCTGATGTGTACACGGACGCAGGAAGATGTACAGAGCGCCAATTAATCCTTGAAGGTGCAGCCTTTGCGTACTGGCCCAGTCACGTACTATTTACGGCTTGACACGCACTGGCGAATGCAAGCATACTTGATCAACAGCCATACAGGTCTCACTGAGGGTGGCCGTATAAACAACTTTAATACTGTTACAAATATGCGTCACACTGTGAACCCACACCAAACAAGAATGACAAACACATTTCGGGAGAACATCCGCACCGTAACACAACATAAACACAACAGAACAAATACCCAGAACGCCTTGCAGATGCTTGTTTTCATTCAGAAAAATCTACCTCTCACACGTGATGACAAGGAGAAAAAGAATTAGCCCGCTCTTTGAGCTTCATTTGTTGCTGGACTGAGTGAAGCTGTTTTATTTATGTTTTGTGACTTTTTTCCCCATGCACTTTAAAGGATGGCTGTGTTTTCTACTAGCCTAGACTGAAGCAGTTTTATTAATGTCCATGCACTCTAAAGGATGGCTGTGTTATCTACTAGTCTAGACTGAAGCAGTTTTTTATTTTTGTGCCTTTCTTGTTTTTATTTGCACATTTTTGTTACTCATACGAATACGTTAAGAACAGGGCAGGTTGAGCCCAGTTTATAGTATACTCTGGACTGAAGCTGTGTCTTCATTGTTTTTGTAGCTGTTGTTTTAGGCATGTTTAAAAATTAAAAAAAGCACTTTGTGAAAGTCATGTTGGCACTTTTTTCCATAACTTGAGTTGATTTATTTTGGAAAACCTTGTTACATTGTTTAATGCATCCAGCGGGGCATCACAACAAAATTAGGCATAATAATGTGTTAATTCCACGACTGTATATATCGGTATCGGTAATTAAGACTTGGACAATATCGGAATATTGGATATCGGCAGAAAAGCCATTATCGGACATCCCCAGTCCTGACATTCCGTGCGTTGCATGGTGGGGCCCCTCAGTACATCACTGACTTGCTATGCCCCTACTCTTCAGGGCGCAGCCTCCAGTCTTCAGGCCAGGGTCTTCTAAAGAACCCAAAAACTTGTTTTAAAACCCTGTGGAGACCTGGCATTCCAGGCTATAGCCCCCAGACTCTGGAACAATTTGCACCAGTCCCTCTGTGATCTTGACTGTGTTGACACTTATAAGAAACATTTGAAAACTTCTCTTTTTAGTAAAGCTTTTAGTAAATGCACTTTTTAACTATCAATATTAAACCACTTTGTATTTTTTTTATGATGTTGCCCCTGTTGTTTTAATTGAATTGTTTTTTTACTTCACCTATGTTTTTGTACAGCGCTTTGTGATTTTATCTGTGAAAAGCGCTTTAAAAATAAAATGTACTTACTTACTTACTGACTGTTACTTCTCTTTACACAGGCTGTTTTGTGTTTCAGATAAGGCAAACAGATAATCTGACTTGATGCAGTGTGTGAAAGTTCAGCTTTATTTATTTGTAACATGGAGCGAATGGGTTCAATAGTTTGAGTCTTGTCTAATGTAAGCTGTTGTTTTTTTTTTTACAACTTAGTCGTCACCGTTCTGACATGGAATAAGGGGCAACTTTCCGAAGTTGGATCAGTGCAGTTAAATAGGCAAGACATTTTCATTCTGTGTATTCTATTCAACTTTTGAATGGCTCTAATTGCAGTTGTATAGTGGTATCTGTGTGAAGGAGGCTTTTTGGGTAACAGGGGAAAAGATGACGGTCAAATAGCATGACAATCAGCATTGCTGTTGGTGTTGCAGCTTTTTTAAATACCAGCAATTAAATGTTTAAGTTGTTTAAAAAAACAAAAAACATTATAATATTAAGAGAAAAACGTTACCTTACAAAAAAGTTGCAATTTAACAACAATATAGTCATAATATTTTGAGATACATCTTTAAATAGTAAAGAAAAAATATATTATTTTATAAAAGTCATAATCCATCCATCCATCTTCTTCCGCTTATCCGAGGTCGGGTCGCGGGGGCAGCAGCCTAAGCAGGGAAGCCCAGACTTCCCTCTCCCCAGCCACTTCGTCCAGCTCTTCCTGTGGGACCCCGAGGCGTTCCCAGGCCAGCCGGGAGACATAGTCTTCCCAACGTGTCCTGGGTCTTCCCCGCGGCCTCCTACCGGTCGGACGTGCCCTAAACACCTCCCTAGGGAGGCGTTCGTGTGGCATCCTGACCAGATGCCCGAACCACCTCATCTGGCTCCTCTCGATGTGGAGGAGCAGCGGCTTTACTTTGAGCTCCTCCCGGATGGCAGAGCTTCTCACCCTATCTCTAAGGGAGAGCCCCGCCACCCGGCGGAGGAAACTCATTTCGGCCGCTTGTACCCGTGATCTTGTCCTTTCGGTCATAACCCAAAGCTCATGACCATAGGTGAGGATGGGAGCGTAGATCGACCGGTAAATTGAGAGCTTTGCCTTCCGGCTCAGCTCCTTCTTCACCACAACGGATCGATACAGCGTCCGCATTACTGAAGACGCCGCACCGATCCGCCTGTCGATCTCACGATCCACTCTTCCCTCACTCGTGAACAAGACTCCGAGGTACTTGAACTCCTCCACTTGGGGCAAGATCTCCTCCCCAACCCGTAGATGGCACTCCACCCTTTTCCGGGCGAGAACCATGGACTCGGACTTGGAGTCATAATGTTACGAGAAAAACTTCAAACTTCTGTGGGAATTAAATAATCTTATGATGAAAAAAGTTGAAATAGTTGTACATTTAAAAAATAGCAAGTGGGGGGAAAGGGGTAATTTTATGAGAATGAAATCAAAATATTAAGAGAACCAAGTTCTATTATTAAGAGAAATGTTTTTGTAATCTTATGAGCAAAAAAGTTGTAATTTTACTCCAATAAAGTGGTAATGTTATGAGATAGAAAATGTATTTTTATAAAATGTAAAATAAATAAATAATTAAAAAAAAAAAAAAAAAAAAAAAAAATATATATATATATATACATATATATATATATATATATATATATATATATATATATATATATATATATATATATATATATATATATATATATATATATATACTGTATATATGTACTTTATTTTTTTGTAAAGTAATGTTCTAGGTGACAAGCGAAACAAATAAAAAACTTTCAACTTTTGGAAAAATCTGGTTGGGAAAACCTATTATGACAGTAAAGTCAAAACATTGTGGCAATAAATTTGACATATTAAAAAAAAATTGACGAGAAGGAAGTATAAATATTTATAAAGTTGAATTCCTAATTGTGAGCATGTCTAACAGCAGACCGCCACAAATGAATTAAAGTATGGGAACCACATAACAAATACAATATAAGTACGACGAAATGTTGAGGCATCGAAAAATTGTTGAAGACAAGATAAAGACATGACATTCAGTCTTCCATTTAATCTAATTCCAGAATGAATCATATATAATCGGATTTCATCATAAATTCTATAATGAAATCAACTTGACTTACAAAATCCGCCGAAAATCACTTTTTAGTATGATATGTTGCGTTGTATGTAACATATCATATGATGGCCATCATTCACAATCCCTATGTGAGACAAGAACACACGTCTTTCCCTTTTCTGTGCGTTATAAATAGAGAAAAAGTGCTGGTACGAGGCGGTTAACAGTACAGTAGTACTTCAACTCACCAGTCTAATTGGCTTTATGAAGGAGCTCTTAATCTAAAATCTCAAATCAGTGCCTCTCATTGAAATTAATTGAAATCAATTGTAATTTGTGCTCGCCCGTCACCTCCCAAAAATGTACAAATTTAACATGTAACACGCCTTTGAAATATAAAAACTAACGTTTAGATGAGTAATATTGTATAATAGAATGTACTACTATAGAATGTTCTGCTAACAACTACAGTAGTTTTATGAAATAATAATAATGTACAGTATTTACCTTGGACAGTGGACTTCTACGGCATCTCCTCACAGCTGCTTCGCCGTCAAAACATCATCTGCAGGTTTTTCATATATTCATAAATAAATGTGCGCCGTTTTGATATTATTTCAACATTCTTAGCTGACGTAAAACTCATTCTGCTTCAGTATGGCGCAGACTAGCAGTGCTATGCGCCAATGCTTCAACAAGTTAGCTGGCTATACGCTCTGTCATGTTTTTGATAATTTATTTTTTTAAAGAGTCAATGAATAGGTAACACTTTAGTATGGGGTATATATTTACCATTAATTAGTTGCTTATTAACATAGGGTTAAGGTTAGGATTAGGGTTAGGGAAGACTCTTAGTTAATGGGGGGGTATAGCTCGGTTGGTAGAGCGGCCATGCCAGCAACTTCAGGGTTGCAGGTTCGATCCCCGCTTCCGCCATCCTAGTCACTGCCGTTATGTCCTTGGGCAAGACACTTTACCCAACTGCTCCCAGTGCCACCCACACTGGTTTAAAAAAAAAAAAAATGTAACTTAGATATTGGACTTCACAATGTAAAGCGCTTTGAGTCACTTGAGAAAAGCGCTATATAAATATAATTCACTTCACTTCACTTCACTTAATGGCTTACTTGTAGTATAATAAGACCATGCAGAATAAGACATTAATAAGTACTTAATAAGTACTCAGTTACTTAATAATGACTAATTAAGAACCAATATGTTACTAATTTGCATTTTAATAAGCAACTAATTAATGGTGAATATGTTCCCCATACTAAAGTGTTACCAATAAATATTAGGGATTTAACGGTATCAAACTATCACAGTACGATGTTATCACGGTATTAAGGCCACGGTACGATATTATTGTAGTGTATGTCCAAAAAAAAGACCTAAAAATGCCATATTGTGTAAAAAACACAACATGTTTGTATTTAATACTAAAAACATATTTTTTTAGGAGCAAAGAATTGTGCAGGAACATCCACTGTTTTCAGAAAATATATTTTTTTAAAAACCTTATAGTTGCGTATCTTTAAAGTGACAATGTAAACATCCAGTGTAAAACAATAATGTTCACTTTAGTGAATGCTTTTTTTTTATTTTTTAGAAAAGTTAACTAACAATTTAATTTTTAACATTAGCTTAGCTGGCTTCAAATATATTTTCTGGATGACGGTTTAAGAGGTGGCGACTTGTCCAGGGATACTCTTGGATTAATTTATGCCACCTTTAAAGCGTTCTGAAAAACATCCAAAAACCTCCAACAACACTCATTTTACATGCCGTGACCTGCATAGTAACCAAGCTTCAGCGACATTGTTATTGTAAGAGCTAACACAGAGGAACTACTTTTCTGGCGTCATGACACATTAGCTAATAACCTGCTAAAAGACCTGCTCAGTGGCCTTGTGGTTAGAGTGTCCGCCCTGAGACTGGAAGGTTGTGAGTTCAAACCCCGGCCGAGTCATACCAAAGACTATAAAAATGGGACCCATTGCCTCCCACTCAGCATCAAGGGTTGGAATTGGGGGTCAAATCACCAAATGATTCCCGAGCGCTCCTCACTGCCTCCCCTCACCTCCCAGGGGGTGAACATGGGGATGGGTCAAATGCAGAGGATAATTTCACCACAACTTCACCTAGCGTGTGTGTGACTACCGTTGGGACTTTAACTTTAACATTGGTTGCTACACACCATAAAATAAAGAAAAAGAAGAAGAAGAAGTAACTTGAGCTGCTTTGCTGCTGTATTGCCTTTGAGTGAATAAGTTATTGCTACTATGGTTTACAAATCATGTATGGTAGAAGGTTGTGGAACCAAGCTGAGAAGTTGGTCTACTTTGAAAACAACACAGAAAACATCATAAACTCGACTAATAGACGAATATGAAATTAGCAGCTCAAAGAGAGCACCTGTGCTGAAAGATACAACCATCCTATCAGTCGGCATCCCAGTAAGAGTGGACATTGTAAGTCATTATTTTATGTTCTTATTTGAAACCTTTAGCAAAAGTGATATATAATAACATGCCAAGGCTCTTACAAAGTTAAAGTTAAAGTACCAATGAGTGTCATATTCTCTGCATTTGACCCATCACCTTTCTCTGCCATTAGTGGTAGCAAACACAGGAAGTTCTCTCTGTGTTGTTGTTATCGGAAGTAGTGTTCATTGCAATTAGCTCTTTGATATCAATGCCCCAAGAAATAAGTTACGGTAATGCTTAAAATGACCAAAATACTGTAAATATTACATGTTATCATGCATATGCCTGTCACTACATTACATACAATACACACTTACATACAGTATGTTCATGAAACACTGTTGCAGGTTTTTGTATGATTTCTAGAGGGCTTTATAGGCGGAATACATCCTATCCCCATTACCTGCATTGTTAGCTGCCAGGTACTAAAATGTTTTACTATTTAGAACTCACAGGAAAGGGAAATACTTTTCTCGTCTCACATAGAGATTGTGGATGATGGGATTTTTTTCCTTTTTTTTTAAGTGCAGTTTTCCTTTTAAGTACATTTTTTTTTAATCATTTTGTCAAGTCTGCCATTCATATCTTGTGATGAAAGAGGGCCTGGTGTTTACATATGTCCTGTCAAGTGGTTAGCAGAATGATTCAGGGTTTGCCCAAAATGTGAAGAAATAACATTGCTCCTCCCTCTGTATCCTTGTGAAAAAGGTCTTACTGTTTTTCTCCCCGTTTTTGCTCTTCTCACCCACACAGATAAGTTGTTTGGAAAGAGGCTGCTGCAGGCTGGCAGACACGTCATGTCACATAAGTCTTGGATGAAAACGGTGCCCACGGAGAACTGTGATGTCCTCATGACATTTGCAGGTCATGCAGACGAACATAATCATACTTTTATTTCCTTTATAGTGCGGGGATGCAGTAAATATTATTAATTCATTACTTGGATGACATTGGATTACCCTGTGTCATATCACACATACTAGTATTGGACTGGATTTATTTGTACCAAATATATGAATGTATATTTCTTCATATTGAGTGTAAGGGGAAAAAAGTGTTGAAACGTCACAATTCCAATAATTCTTGACCAAGTTTCTACCAATTTTCCATACATATATTGATTGTCATATCCTAGCACTTTTTGGAAACACTATCATTTATTATTTATTTACACTATTTATAATTAATATTTTCGGAATGCAATGTTTTATCTTTTGTCTGCTACTTTTTTGTGTTTTTTCAAGCTAAATGATACCCTTTATCCCAATAAAAATGCCCTAACATGCTGAGTTTGGCCAGGGAGTGAACAATTCTGGTCATAACTGCATATCTTGCGAAGGAAAACCCTTTGGAAAAAACTCAGTAACACTAAAATGTGTTTAGTTTGTCCAATTATATTAAAGTACAGTGCATAACCTTTTCAACATAATTATACCAAATTATTGTGTGAACAGGCTTCTCCCTAATTACTGAGAGATATGTATGTAATAAAATGTAATGGGTTGAGCAATTATGAAAATAACAGACCATAAGAGGATGAACATGGTTCTCAAAGAATATTATATTGTAATCAAAATGCACTAGTCATGCTCTTTAGGGATATCATACAAATCAGGGGTTTCCAAAGTGTCTTTTAAAAATACATTTGAACAGGAAAGCTAAAATACATTGAAAAAAATAATAGGGAAATGCGAGAATAAAGTCGAAATACTTTTGTAAATAAAGTTATAACATTAAGAGAAAAAGGTTATCTTCTAACTGCGATGAGGTGGCGACTTGTCCAGGGTGTACCCCGCCTTCTGCCCGTATGCAGCTGTGATAGGCTCCAGCAACCCCCGCGACCCCGAAAGGGACAAGCGCTAGAAAATGGATTAGGTTGGATAAGAGGATGAACATGGTTCTCAAATAATATTATATTGTAATCAAAATGCACTAGTCATGCTCTTTAGGGAAATTAAAATGGATGGATCGTTATCTTACGAAAAAATTGTAATGTATCAACAATAACGTGGAATTTATATACTTAAAATAGGATTATGAGATAAAATATTTTATTTTAAAAGCATAATTTAAAAATATAATATACATATATATAAAATATATATACATCTATACATATAAAATATCTAATAAATGAATAAATATATTTAAATAAATACTTTTATTTCAAACAAGTTAGGATAAAAACGAAAGTTTGGGAAAAAGTCAAATTCTTAAAAGAAACAAGTTGTCATTATACAACAGTAAAGTTGTAATATTATGGGATGAAAAAAACATTTTAGATTATGTTATAGAAAACAAAAGTTTTTTTAAAGTTGTAATGCTATGAGATAAAAACAGAACAACAAATTAAATTGCAACTTCTGGTAAAATTATGGGAAAAAGTTATAATATTACAACATAACATCCCAATATTGTTGGAATACATTTTTTAGAATTTTAACAAAATAAAGGAAATATTTGTAATTTGAAAAAAACAGCAAATAGGGATAATTTTTGAGAATAAAATATTAGTAGGGTAATGTCATAATATTGAGACAAAAAGTTGTAATCTCATGAGAAAAAAGTTGTAATTTAAAGAAAACTTTTTTTTAAAGTTGTATCATTATGAGAGACAAACAAAACCAACATTAAGTTGCAACTTTTGGTTGGGAAGAAGATATAATAACAATACAGTCAATATATTGTGGGAATACATTTGGTATATAATGAGCAAACAAAATTAAATATTTGTACCAGTAAATGACGAAAAACAGCGAACAGGAAATAAAATTGTGGTCGTTTTCAGAGAATAAAGTATTGTAGGGTAATGCCATTATATTAAGAAGAAATGTTTTCTTTTTTACAACAATAAAGTGGTTTATTAGGAGATTTTTTTTTTAATGTTAGAGGAAAACTAAATCTTATTTTAAAGATTTTTTTTTTAAGCTGGCATGCTAAAAGGGAACAAAACAACAAAATGTGTTGCAATTTTTGGAAAAAATTGTTTGGAATAAAGTTATATTATCACAACAATAACGTCAAAATATTATGAACAAAAACAGAATTGACGAGAAGAAAGTTTAAATATTTGTAAATTTAAAAAGAAAACAGCAAAATAGAGTGTAATAAAAGTATAATATAAAGAGCAGAAGTTAATATTAGTAATACGCTTTGTCAACTACAATACAAAGCTGAGATGTTTTTTATTATTAATTTATCTTAGCATATTTACAAAAAGTAAAATATTAAAGTGGGTGCCCACATCTATAGATATTTTAGTATGTGACTCTTGGTGAAAAAGTTTGGACACCCCTGATATAAATGGTTATATTTTTGGTATTGATTTATTCAAAACATGCATACGGTTACAATGTGGGACATCATATATTTACAGTTTCACATTCAAACATGTCTAAAATGTCTGAAAATGGTCATGGGAATAACAGGTCTTGAAAAGGTCATGGAAAAGCTTTGACCTCTCGTCTGGGTAATCGTGGGAAGGAACATGCTACTGCAAATTCAATTCTCATAGCCATAGGCTGAAAGTCAGTGAACAGTGTTTCCAACAAGTTTAAATCCACAAAGCGTTTGAGGAAGCGCAGCAGAGTAGTTTGTTTGTACATCACTTAACCTCCAGCTGCTTCTTCAGCACATAGGGACAGACGGCATGAGTACTTGGTAGCTCTGTGCACAGAGGTGCGTGCATGGGGCTACTTGAAAAATGTATTTTTATCTTTCATCTCCACCAGATACTACAGATGACCACACGTTGCTATGGCTACTCAACCACATCCGGCTGGGGATTCCAGAGCTCATCATTCAAATTCGTCATCATAAGCACACGCATGTCTACGCATTCTTCGTCACCGCCACCTATGAGAAGTAAGAACTCGCAAAGGAGGTTGTATTGGATTCTTTGCAATTATGATTGTTTTGGAAAATTTGGGGAAAAGTCTTAAATAGTCTCATATTGTCACAATGTATACGGTTGCACTTAAAGAGGAACTACACTTTTTTTTCTAGAATTTCACCTACCGTTCAAAATCATAATGGAAGACAAGAGAACACGTCATTTTTTTTTTAAGGATTTTAACGATGATAAAAATCGCTTGAAAATGGGAGTCACTGTTGTAGCCCTCAAATCCCTCAAAAACAACTTCAAAATACCCTACATCAACGTTTTATACACACACTGCAAGTATATACCGTATTTTTCGGAGTATAAGTTGCTCCGGAGTATAAGTCGCACCGGCCGAAAATGCATAATAAAGAAGGTAAAAAACATATATAAGTCGCATTTTTTGGGGAAGTTTATTTGATAAAACCCAACACCAAGAATAGACATTTGAAAGGCAATTTAAAATAAATAAAGAATAGTGAACAACAGGCTGAATAAGTGTACGTTATATGAGGCATAAATAACCAACTGAAAACGTGCCTGGTATGTTAACGGAACATATTATGGTAAGAGTCATTCAAATAACTATAACATATAGAACATGCTATACGTTTACCAAACAATCTGTCACTCCTAATCGCTAAATCCCATGAAATCTTATACGTCTAGTCTCTTACGTGAATGAGCTAAATAATATTATTTGATATTTTACGGTAATGTGTTAATAATTTCACACATAAGTCGCTCCTGAGTATAAGTCGCACCCCCGGCCAAACTATGAAAAAAACTGCGACTTATAGTCCGAAAAATACGGTATATAATGTAGTAACAGACACGTTCATAACAATATGTAATATGTACAATATTTACCAAATGTTGATCATTTTAATGATCTGCCATGTCTAGTAATCATGGCAGAATTGATAACAGACAACGAAGACGACTATTTTTGGACAAATGAGGATTCACAATGTTATATTTTTGTAGCTGAATATACTGAGAATGAACTACTGCTTCTAGAAGCGAGCACAAAAAAAGGTGAGACGTTGGAGCAGACGGAAGCCGAGAGACTGAGGTGAAAGTGACTTGACGCTATAAATGTGGAATTTGGAGACAAGCTATTTTGACATAAATGAAGTGCTTACCCAAATAAACCTGAAAAAACGTCCCCAGCCAGCTGGACTAAACGCACAACTGTCCATCGAGTAAGTCACTTTGATATTGATCATGATACACGCAGCACGTCATGCGTGTTATTAAAACTACAGTGCATACTCTGTCTGGCTAGCTGTGTACAATCAAAACATAATACTTTACAGATAATGTAATATGATTGTTCCTGTTTTTTGGTCAGTTAGATTGGTGTCCTATGGCGGTGTTGTGCATTACAAATTTAAACATGTTTCGTGTTGTCGTAGAAGCTCGCTTATCTCTTTCTGTAGTTAGCTTTTACGGCTAATACCGTAGCACGGCGATGTGTTACTAAGCTAGAAAAAGAGTTCTTCTCTGTTCGCTCTTACAATAACAATGTTGCTACGGCTTGGTTATTATACAGGTTACGGAACACAAATGAAGTATTGTTGACGATTTTTGAATGCATTTTTAAAGGGATTTAGAGGTAGAATTGATTGCTTCCATTAGCTGCATTGCTGGCTACCTGGAACGAGCCGATTTTTACATGTTATAATGCCAAAAAAAAAACTTTTGTCTTTTTGTCTCTTATAATAATTGTGAACGATAGGCAAAATTCCCCAAAAAAGTGCTGTTCCCCTTTAAGTTACATCCATTTTCTATACTTCATTAGCTTCATTAGTTAGCTGGAACCTATCCAAGCTGACTTGGCAGTGTTTCCTGCAGGACTGCAATCTATTTGATAAATATGTTTAGAAATACAAATGAACTTTCTTCTGATGCTTGTTAATATGGGATTGTTTTCAGTCTTGTTTAAAACTGCCTGTGAGTGCTTTTAGATAGGGAATGGGCCCACATTTGTTGAGAAGTGTCATACATGCTTTCATTTCAGAGCATCCAAAAGTCCCAATAAGACCAGAAAAAGGGCTCGAAAGTGCACGCGATTTCGCAATGCAATGTAGGGCCGCGGTAGCCATTTTTGATGACTTTTGTTTACATGCCTGTATTGTACCCGCGGTAATGTGCGAAAGAGCAACAAACTGGATTAAAATGGATTATACAAAGTTAAAAATCAATGGACCGTAACGAGACAAACTGTACCCTATTCCAGGCTCGCTACCTCCAAAAAATAAGTAAAATGCGTGAAATTGATCCATATGAGCACGTCCAATAGACACGAGATATGAGTAAGCTGCTGCCATTGTCGAAGCCACATTGGTCTAAATCTTGTCAACTGAGTCAATTTTGATACCAATTTCAAAATGCGAAGACTGTTAAGGCTCATTGTACTCCATTCACGGCTTTCATGTCTTCATGTGTTCGAGATGGAGTGGGGGTGCCCAGCCTCATTTTACAAGCAGGTTTCTCTGAAAAACAAGCCTATTATTACTTTTAAATACTTTGATCACTGTGCTACTGCTCCAAAAATAATACTCATTCATTTACTAGAAGTAAACAGACAAAATGCTTTTTTCCAAAATACTGTACGTTGTTTGCAGCCCGCAGCTAGCTTGGCTAACGACAGCTGCGTTTCCATTACCCGTGGAAATGCGCAAAACCTAAATATCGCAAAAAGAAACTGCTAATGGAAACACCCGTATTGCGAAAAACCTCTGAAATACCGCTAAAACATTTTTGCGCTCTCAAGAGGTGGTTTTTGAGATGTTTCGATATTGAAGTGTTTTGCAAAAGCATGATGGAAACACTTTTTTGGCATTTAGAGAGCACCTAAACACCGAACCAGATGGGCGCCAATGCAGGACAACTGGGGCAGACGGGTCGTCTTGGTCTCGTTTCCGATCGGTCGGCCAGGGGCGAGCGAGACGGCACCACCGTACCGGGCCGTCTCTCAAGTACCTTCGCCGCAATAAAGGCCGACCCGCAGGCTCGGAGAGACCCACATTCCCGAACCATGTAAGGGGGCCGTAAGGACGTTGCCTTTGAGTGATCACCCGCTGCCTTTGTTTTCTATTGACATCACCGAGCAATGGCTGCAATATCTTCCTCAAAGTGAAGTCTCAAGGGATGAGATTTTACGTGAATTGCGGCTCATGACGCAAAACACTCTTTAATGGAAACACCAACAAGTCGCAAATGTACTTGAGCACCAATTTTAGAAATATAGCTTTTATTTTGCGAAAAACTGCAATGGAAACACAGCTACGGACAGCCAACTAAATGCTACGTTTGAAACAGCATAAAACATGCTTTGATCAGAGATGTCCGACAATGTATTTTTTGCCGGTAGCCGATATTCCGATATCAACCGATATTCCGATATATACAGTCGTGGAATTAAAACACATTATTATGCCTAATTTTGTTGTGATGCCCCGCTGGATGCATTAAACAATGTAACAAGGTTTTCCAAAATAAATCAACTCAGGTTATGGAAAAAAATGCCAACATGGCACTGCCATATTTATTATTGAAGTCACAAAGTGCATTATTTTTTTTAACATGCCTCAAAGCAGCAGCTTGGAATTTGGGACATGCTCTCCCTGAGAGAGCATGAGGAGGTTGAGGTGGGTGTGGTTGGGGAGTTGTTAGGGGCTAGCGGGGGGTATATATTGTAGCATCCCGGAAGAGTTAGTGCTGCAAGGGTTCTGGGTATTTGTTCTGTTGTGTTTATGTTGTGTTACGGTGCAGATGTTCTCATTCTTGTTTGGTGTGAGTTCACAGTGTGGCGCATATTTGTAACAGTGTTAAAGTTGTTCATACGGCCACCCTCAGTGTGACCTGTATGGCTGTTGATCAAGTATGCATTGCATTCACTTGTGTGTGTGAAAAGCCGTAGATATTATGTGATTGGGCCGGCACACAAAGGAAGTGCCTTTAAGGTTTATTGGCGCTCTGTACTTCTCCCTACGTCCGTGTACACAGCGGCGTTTTAAAAAGTCATAAATTTTACTTTTTTAAAACGATACCGATAATTTCCGATATTATATTTTAAAGCATTTATCGGCCGATAATATCGGCAGCCCGATATTATCGGACATCTCTAGCTTTGATTCAAACTTAGCCTTTTGAACACACCAACATGTACCAGAGGATGGCGTTAAAAGTCATGTTTGACCGTTTCACTGCTATCCAGGCTACTTACTGTCTCTCTATTAGCTCACTAACCCAAGTTCCTTGGCTTTGCTTTCAAGCTGGAATTGAGAATTATTTTCCCTTAAATGATCATGACAACCATTGTGTCAGTTAATGAAAATAACAAAACTTTAGCACAGTCTTCATTCAGCCATGTAAATAAGCTATTCAGATGCCAGCAAGACCCACAATGCACTGCGTTTACATCACACTTACAAGCCTTATACTTTTTTGCTAGTCATTTATTTAATTTTTTTTTCAAAAATTTAGAGGCGCCTAAATACTTGTTAAATATAGTGCCAAAGTCACTAAGTTGGCAACACTGAGCCCTCATACTATGTCTTCTTATTCTCTGGCAGACTGTCTTTATATTAGGTGGGTTAAAAGGCGGCATCACAATGCATACCGCCACCTATTGTACAGAGGTGTAACGGCAGGCTACATTCACAAATTCACATAATGTGCCCATGAAAAAGGGAAAACGTAGGCCTAAATCTATGAATGAATGTCTAATGGGCTGTCACAAATGAATGAATATACAGTATAGTGTTGTCCCGATATCAATAATTTGGTACCGGGACTTATGGTCCGGTGCAGCTAATATATGTAAACATACAGTATTTATTTATTCTAAAATTTGGTGGGTCCGGCCTAAATACCTGTGCGCTCTATTGTCTGGAAAGTACGGTATACAGTATGATGTTATGTTGTTTAAGCCAGGAATATTACTGCTGTTCTTCGTTGGTGTCGAGCAGCCCTAATTTATCATTGTGTTATATTTAGCTCACAGTCTTGACATAGCAAATCACCATGCAAGCTGCTGTGATGCCTCAGCATTATTCCTCTCCTTCTGGCCGCAGGTTGTTTAAGTTTCACGCAGCACCCAGGTGGAACTCTCTTGTTTGTTTGTAAGAAAGTGCCAGATGAGCCCAGGGACATTTTAATCTCAGCCTCGACCAAAGTGCATATTTAGAAATACACCCAAAGAGGTCAGGGTGGCACGCACGGTTCCATTTAGTCCTTCCTGCGCACTGTTGGCGGGAAATGGAATGAGATATAGCAAAATGGAAAGAAGCGAGGGAGTAAGAGCAAAGTTCCCTCTAAGGTGCGCGCCTGTGCAATTGCGCACTACTCAAGCGTCCTCTGCGCACAGCAAATCTATGCCACGCACAAAATCAAATAAAAAAATAAGCGCATAACAATTTTTGACACACGGACACGACAGAGAAAACAGTTTTCGTCATCATTGTTCAAATATTCTAACGTCTGTCGAGACGCTTTGAGGACATGAATTCCATTCATCACTTTACAGAGCAAAACTCTTTATTGTCGGCCATAAACACATCACCAAAACATTAGTAAAAAAATGATATCTAGCAAAACTGGTCATTTTCTGCAGTACAAACCAGACCAAAAGCAACTTTGTTATATCAACAGCAGCCGCTCGCTCTTTCTCACTTGCGCCAACACATGCACATATGGCACTTAGCTAGTGATGCGTTTACAGCCACACAAAAAGTCGGACAACTTTAACACCACACTTAAAATGTCATTCCAGGTCGTTACACTATGATTTACCAATCAAATGTGTGCTTATTCTAGTTTTATTTATTAGGAATCTTGATTTATAAATATTAATCATGAAATGCTGTTAGTATATTAAATACATACTAATAAAAATATATTTTTTACAAACAGGAAATTGCAGGAATGTACACATGATCCCCTGCTTACATCTCACTGTGCAACATGTGAATGTTTTAATGGGAACTAAATGCAATGTCTGAAAGGGGTACAAATTATTTCCAAAGCAGGACCTCCACCCAGACAAACAATACAAGTACACAGTTCATGAAAAACAATATTTTTTGTCATTGTCATTGTATGTGGGCCTAAACACTTATATTAGAAAATTATCTCAAGGAAATGACTGCTGTCATTTGATTATAATAATAAGAGAATATTGTCTGTCTATCTAGTGTTGGCCCTGATGTTGCTCACATGGGCTCCACTGAATGCTCAGGGAGTTTTTGCATTTGCTCACACACATGAAAAATTAGAGGGAACATTGAGTATGAGTCATAGGGGGTGGGGGGACAAGGAAGACGTCTGTTAATTCCATAGGAGGAAGGGTAGAGTTAGGTTTTAGATTAAATGCAATGGCAAAAAGATTTATGTGTGGCGTGAAGCACACACACTCTCTCTCTTTTGCACACACACCTGCTGTCAGAGATGTTGACCTACATTCAGGGAATTTAACCCAGAAACAATTATATCCTTTCATAGTCACCTTGATAGATAACATGTCCCTTATTACTGTATCCTCCTGATGGATTGTAAAAAAAAACTGCATAGGGCATGCATAATACACCGCGATGGAACCTGGATTGGCTGACTGACGTCAACATCGCCGGAATTGAAACCAAAATAAACATTACTTCCACTTTTAATTGTAACTTTCGCCTTAGACTGGTGAAGTGTCTTTCTAGTCTTGCCGTCCCGGGCCAAGAGATGACGTGGCTGCGTAGTTGGATCAAAAGAGACGTCAGAGACGCTTTGTTGAACAAAAAGTTGCTTATTACAAGGTCTGCAGTACCCGGAGGAATCGTAGTCAAAAGTGGAGGATTCCTAACTCGAGAAGCCAAACCATCAGTTTATATATTCCTTCTATACAGAACCTCCAGGTTCTGTAACAGCTTCTTCCCTCAGGCCGTAAGAGTCTTGAAGGCATCATAATAATCCCCTCAATTCCCCCCAAAAACGGATTAACTCGCTGGAATATAAATCAATCAATCAATCAATGTTTATTTATATAGCCCTAAATCACAAGTGTCTCAAAGGGCTGCACAAGCCACAACGACATCCTCGGTACAAAGCCCACATAAGGGCAAGGAAAAACTCACCCCAGTGGGACGTCGATGTGAATGACTATGAGAAACCTTGGAGAGGACCGCATATGTGGGTAACCCCCCCCCTCTAGGGGAGACCAAAAGCAATGGATGTCGAGTGGGTCTGACATAATATTGTGAGAGTCCAGTCCATAGTGGATCCAACATAATAGTAAGAGTCCAGTCCATAGTGGGGCCAGCAGGACACCATCCCGAGCGGAGACAGGTCAGCAGCGCAGAGATGTTCCCAGCCGATGCACAGGCGAGCGGTCCACCCCGGGTCCCGACTCTGGACAGCCAGCACTTCATCCATGGCCACCGGACCTGTGCCCCCCCCCTCCACAAGGAAAAGGGGAGCAGAGGAGAAAAGAAAAGAAACGGCAGATCAACTGGTCCAACAGGGGGGCTATTTAAAGGCTAGAGTATACAAATGAGTTTTAAGATGGGACTTAAATGCTTCTACTGAGGTAGCATCTCTAATTGTTACCGGGAGGGCATTCCATAGTACTGGAGCCCGAATAGAAAACGCTCTATAGCCCGTCAATATAACATACATCCATAAACGTGGATGCATATGCAAAAAGTGCAATATATTTATCTGTACAGTAATCTATTTATTTATTTATATCTGCACCTTATTGCTTTTTTATCCTGCACTACCATGAGCTAATGCAACGAAATTTCGTTTTTATCTGTACTGTAAAGTTCAAATTTGAATGACAATAAAAAGGAAGTCTAAGTCTAAGTCTGTTGCAGGATCCACATTATTTATCCTTGAAAGGCGAGGGGACTTGCCCAGACAAGAATGGTTTTGCTCTATTGTGGTGAAAAACAACTGTTTTTTTAAATACACTGGAGTGAGATCGCTGCCAGCACAACAACAGCCATTAGAATGGAGTTAATCTCGTTAGCATTCCATTCAGTCGTATCCGACTAGTCCAGGGTGTCTCCAGCCATGACCCTAATAAGAAGAAGCAGTATAACGATACTGATTCTAGGATTTCTTGCTTGAAATGCAAACAAAATGCTATGAACTGCATCCTCTTACAGTTCTGCCTCAGTTTAGTTTTTTTCCTCTCAACCTTTATATCGGTATGTTCCTGCCCAGTAAGCTGTGACACAAAAGCTCATGCTTTTCCTGCTATAATCCATCGTGGTGTTGAACACACATTGTGTTGTTCCTCCAAGAGCTGGAGGTGCATGATAGATGGATGTTGCAGACTCACCTAGGCTTTATTTGTGTGTTAGTGTGTGTGTGTGTGTGTGTGTGTAAGGACAAACATGTGAAGAGTAGAGGTGTGCTGACAGCGTGTAGGGAAAAGAAGATGTGCGGCTGCATTATTACTGCTGATTTCAGCCTCTGGGAAGGACAGAGGGTGAGGAGGAAAGGATGATAGGATAAAGGGGGGAGGAAAAGAGCCCGAGATATAAAAAGGATGAAGAGGGAGGGAGGATGAGGGCGGCAGGAAATAGAACGACTGGGGGGGTTGAAGGGAAATTAAGAAAGCACAGAAGACTCAGAAAAACAATCATTCTACAGAAGGAAAGCTCTGCCAGTGAATGTGACTGCAGTCATTTACAGCACCGGCAATTAACAGCCGACACAATAGCAGTGTGGCTGAGAGAATATTGCATTTTTGTTCAATATGCAATTATTGTTATCTTGGGGAAGCAGAAGTGAAGGCAGTTTGTTTGTATGCTCTCTTACACTACACTCACCATATACTGTAGACTTGTTTGCCTTTGTAGCTTTGTACAGTACATGCTAGTGTTGTCCCGGACTGTTGAACAACTTAAGTTGTACATCAAGCAAGAATGGGAAAGAATTCCACCTGAAATGCTTCAAAAATTGGTCTCCTCAGTTCCCAAACGTTAACTGAGTGTTGTTAAAAGGAAAGGCCATGTAACACAGTGGTAAAACTGCCCCTGTGACAACTTTTTTCACGATGTGTTGCTGCCATTAAATTCTAAATGAATGATTATTTGCACAAAAAAATAAGTTTGTCAATTCGAACATTAAATATCTTGTCTTTGCAGTTTATTCAAATTAATATAAGTTGAAAGGAATTTGCATATCATTGTATTCTATTTTTATTTACAATTTACACGACATGCCAACTTCACTGGTTTTGGGTTTTTTAAAAGTAATTGTTAATCCAAACAATATTTCGATATTAGAAAAATAATCCTAAAGAAAACAACAACCGACACTCTTCCTGTAGTGAGTTAGGGTATGTGGCAACAAAAACTGATCGACCTCTCACTGGGTTCTCCCGCAGCTTGTTACGAGGTGCTGAAGAAATGGGCCTTATGAAGGCGTTGAAACCCGAGTTCGGAGGAGGAACCCGGAGTTTCTCCTGCGAGGAAGACTACATCTACGAGAACATCGAGAGCGAGCTATGCTTCTTCACATCGCAGGTGAGTGCTCACATTCATGCCTGAACATAGCAGCGTTGCAGTGGAGCGGTAAGTGGGGACGATGTACCGGGTCCCCCATAGGGGGGACCTTGAATATTGTGGAGTTTGAAGATTTTTTTTCTGCCATTAAAATATGTAATGTGAAGAAAAAAAACATCATAAATGTTAATATAACATTAATATTGCCGTGAAAGTTAAATAACAAGGTTGCTTGTATCAAATTAACAATGTCTAAGAATACCTACACCCCCTGCAAAACCTAGTATGGAACACATGACTTGACACAGATGTCATAAAAGCTCATCCATAAGCATACACACACAGCACCATTATTTTGCAACAAGGATAATGTAACAGAAGAAAGGTATAACATTAAACATTTATCTGTGGCAGCATAAGAGAAATGATGTACAAGTTTTACTTTTGCATCTCATTGCACATAACTGTGTTGCGTTCAAAGACCCTCGATTAAAGTTACAAAAAGGAAGCATCACTAGTTTTTAAAGACAAGGGGAGACTTAACTCCCAAGAGACACAATAATAATAATACAATCATAATAATGATATATATATATAAATATACATACAGTCGTGGTCAAAAGTTTACATACACTTGTAAAGAACATAATGTCATGGCTGAAATAAGGTGCTTTTGGTAGCCATCCACAAGCTTCTGTTTGAATTTTTGACCACCCCTCTTGACAAAATTGGTACAGTTCAGCAAAATTAGTTGGTTTTCTGACATGGACTTGTTTCTTCAGCATTGTCCACATGTTTAAGTCAGGACTTTGGGAGTGCCCTTCAAAACCTTGATTATAGCCTGATTTAGCCAGTCCTTTACCACTTTTGACATGTGTTTGGGGTCATTGTCCTGTTGGAACACCCAACTGCACCCAAGACCCAACCTTTAGGTTGTCCTGAAGAATTTGGAGGTAATCCTCCTTTTTCATTGTCCCATTTACTCTCTATAAAGCACCAGCCCCATTGGCAGCAAAACAGGCCCAGAGCATAATACTAACACCACCATGCTTGATGGTAGGTATGGTGTTCCTGGGATTAAAGGCTTCACCTTTTCTCCTCCAAACATATCGCTGGGTATTGCGGCCAAACAGCTCAATTTTTGTTTCATCTGACCACAGAACTTTCCTCCAGAAGGTCTTATCTTTGTCCATGGAATGTCAGATGAAACAAAAATGTAGCTGTTTGGCCACAAACCCAGCAATATGTTTGGAGAAGAAAAGGTGAAGTAATCCCAGGAATACCATCCTACCGTCAAGCATGGTGGTGGTAGTATTATGCTCTGGGCCTTTTAGTCACCACTAGGAATGTAGTCGCAACATAAGTCAACAAAAACGGCCTGCAATAATAATCATCACGCCAACCAACAATTCAAAGCCAGATCATTACAATAGGACTAAATCCAGAGAGCAGGAGCAACACACGACACACCACCCTCATTCACCAAGCTGGGAGCAGATATTGGACCAGCTGTCTACTTCTGCTTTTGAATGAACATTTATGAACAGCAGTAACTTGGTTATATGAGTGGACCCTGATGCATGAATACATCAAAGTGGAACCGCTGTGCTTTGCGGTAGGCAGGCACTTAATTGGTGTTAACAAGCTGCAGTTGCAGAAGTAGGTACAATGTCAGAACTCTTCGGGGTGAAATGTTTGCAATGCAATCTGTTCGTAAGAGTGCAGAGGAGAAGTTGGCAGTGTTCACATTACAACAGATACCCTCACACGAAACACATGCTTTAGAGACAGAGGAGACAGCCATTCACACCGGACAGTCAAATCACAATAGCAAAACTTTGAGGAAGCCAACAAGACTGTAGGCTCAATTGATTTTACAGGGGCTGGTGAATACGTGTGGTGCACATTCAGGTGGAAGAAGAGAAGCCGCTGGAAGTGCTGGACGTGATCCACAGCAGGATAGGTGGACTTTATACCAATATGGACTTTGCTGGGCTCTACAGAAAATGGACCACTGATAGTTAACAGTGGCCTACAAATGTGAAACTACAACTACATAGAATAGAATAGAATAGAATGGACTTTATTGTCATTATATTTGCATATAACGAGATTAAGGACTCCAACTTAAGGTGCGGTAGTGGGAACAAATATGGGGTAAAAATAAATTACACAACCGGTAATAAAGAAAAAACTAACAATTGAAATAAACAGACTACTATCCAATAAAAATAATAAGCAATCATGTGCAATATACAAAACACTATAGAAATACAAAATACTGTACAATATACAGAACAAGACAAGAGTACCGGAGTAATAAATAACAATCAGTGTCGGACGTATTGCACTCAAAGGGTAATATTGCACTCGAAGGGTACTAGGGTAGGATATTGTATAGGGGTGAATTATTATTATAAGTTAGAGTTCAAGATGGTGACAGCTCTGGGAAAGAAGCTGTCTCTGAGCCTGTTTGTTCCGCCTCTGATGCACCTGTAGCGCCTGCCCGATGGTAGCAGGTCGAACAGGTGGAAGCCAGGGTGTGTGCTGTCCTTGGTCCTTGTCCATTATAAACCAGGTCAGCAGCGACAACAAAGTTAGGACTACACTCAAGCAACTATTTATTTGCCACCAAGACACATCTACCATTAAGAGATCTTGCTGTGACAACCCCAAATAGGAACACTTTGATACAGCGACCTCACCACCTGACAAGGAGGCTCCTGGTAGACTTGCTGTTTTTTCCACTGAACAAACAGCACGCAGCATAAAGAACACAAAGGACATGATTTGGTACAGCCAACCCATTCTGTCCTACGTTTACCAGCTCCGGTGCCGGTTTACCTCCACGGAGGTGATGATGTGCAACACGGCAGACAGGCGTTGGAGCGCTAGATGACCAGTACAACAAGGTCTGGAGTAGCTACAACAACTTCGAGGAAGCTCACAGGAGCGTGAAGAGCTGCAAGGAGAAGAAGGAGCAGCAGCTAACATTGTTGCAGACCAGGATGAACAGTTTTATTTCAACAGCAGCCGAGAGCAAGTACCGAGGCCGCCATTCAGGAAGACGAAGAGGAGGAGTTACGTCGGCCACAACATCTTCCCTGAGGACGCCGGCAATCAGCACATCAGGTCCTGGCCATGGACAAGCCATGGCAGAATCAGCAGATGGCCACAGAGGATCAGCTTTTAGCAAATCTTCAGAGGCACTTAGAGACATCTAAAAGACGTTCCATAAGGCAGTGTTTTTCAACCTTTTTTGAGCCGAGGCACATTTTTTTTCATTGAAAATATCCGGAGGCACACCACCAGCAGAAATCATTAATAAATGAAACTCAGTTGACAGTAAAAAGTTGTTGTTGCAATTTTTGGATATGACTTTAAACCATAAGCAACCATGCATCACTATAGCTCTTGTCTCAAAGTAGATGTACTGTCACGACCTGTCACATCACGCTGTGACTTATTTTGAGATTTTTCCTGTGTGTAGTGTTTTAATTCTTGTCTTGCGCTCCTATCTTGGTGGCTTTTCCTGTTTTGTTGGTGTTTTCCTGTAGCAGTTTCATGTCTTTCTTAAATGCTATTCCCCTCATCTTTGTTTTTATCAATCAAGACTATTTAAGTTGTTGCTATCCTTCTTTGTGGAGACATTGTTGATTGTCATGTCAAGTTCGCATGTACTTTGTGGACGACGTCTTTGCTCCACAGTAAGTCTTTGCTGTCGTCCAGCATTCTGTTTTTGTATACTTTGTAGCCAGTTCAGTTTTAGTTTCATTCTGCATAGCCTTCCCTAAGCTTCAATACCTTTTCTTAGGGGCACTCACCTTTTGTTTATTTTTAAGTATTAGATACAACGACAAACCGTTGTCGTTTCACACAACGTGTTCCCGACATCTACAAAGCAATTAACTACCGGCTGCCACCTACTGATATTGAAGAGTATAACACGGTTACTCTGCCGAGCTCTAGACAGCACCAACACTCAACAACGGCACATAATTTGCAGATTATAATTACTGGTTGGCAAAAAATATTTTTAACCCAAATAGGTGAAATTACATAATCTCCCACGGCACAGTGGTTGAAAAACACTGCCATAAGGAACCTGAAGGGAATAAAGGATCTGTTGATAGAGGTCAATACTGCTCTCCATAAAAACAGTGTGAACTACCTTTTTTTTTTCCTTTTAAAGAATCTCCTGGTCTACTTTTTCTTGACAATTTGAATATTTTAAACATTTTAACTGACTGAATTCTGTCAATGGGCATCTATGTTATAAGGACGGCCAGAAGAAAATGACTTTATGTGAAATTTTGCCTTTCTTGTATATGTCTGCTATTTTTTATTTGTAATTATTGTGGAACCAATTATTAGAAGCTGGCATGTAAGAGACATAATTAAGTTCTTTGTTGTAGTGTGTGTGGGGCATGTGTGTCTGTCAGGTTTGAGTAGGAACTAGTCACCTGGACAGGGGATTGGCTGTGACATAACGTAATTCAGGGAGTATTTAGGCAGCGTCCATATACCTGTTATATAGGACATGGGAAACAAGAGAGAGGAAGGAATACACTTATCATACTTTTGTTGACCACTTTGTAATCACTTTATTTTTGATCATACCATTCACATCTGCTTACTTCACCAACACCTGTATTAAGATCACCTCAACTGCACTCTGGATCTCGGCGTATTTCATCAGGAATAGCTCCTCATTCAAACTTGGAACTAATTTGTGCCCACCTCTCAGCATTCACTAGGAATTGTGGGCATATCAATATATATATATTGTAATATGATTCGTCACTGATGATAATCCTACATGAATCAGATAATTTCTATTTAACACTATGAAGTAAAGGGAGACTTGGCATATTTGTAATCACATTTAAGTGAATAATGACATGTTTGATTACTTAAATTGATATTCTGGCCACTTTATATTGAATTTTGTGGCACTTTTTTGTAAAACAAACCTTTTTTTTTTTTTTTTTAAACACAAACAAGTTATTTAGGGGGTTATCTAGATATATTCTAGAGACTATAAAAATGGGACCCATTACCTCCCTGCTTGGCACTCAGCATCAAGGGTTGGAATTGGGGGTTACAGTAAATCACCAAAATGATTCCCGTGCTGCTCACTGCTCCCCTCACCTCCCATGGGGTGATCAAGGGTGATAAGTCAAATGCAGAGAATAATTTAGCCATACCTAGTGTGTGTGTGACAATCATGGGTACTTTAACTTAACTTATATGTCGATCCTATATTTCAAAAGTCAAAAACCTAATTATGGTTTGTAGATGTGTTTAAAAATGCTGGTTTAAGCCAAATTCATGGAATAATGACTTTTTTAGTGGATGTAAACATACTAAGTGTGTGTATGGGGCGACGGCGTTGGGTTTAGGGTAGGATGGGGGAGCTCTGATGCAGTCTTGTGTACGGGGACCCAGAACCTGGTGCTACGCCCCTGATTAGGACATGTAACACATCGCTTGATTGTGCTCTCTCATCAGGAGCGGCAGAGCATCATTAAATACTGGCTGGATAATCTACGAGCCAAACATGGGGAGGTGCTTCATAACATCAACTTCATGGAAGGTCAACCAATCAGTAAGCTGATTTCTAATATTGATTTATTGTGTCTTCTTAGACTTAGACAAGCCATGCCAAATATTTTTTTCTAGTTCCGGAGCTGAGTGCACGAGGTGTGATTCAGCAGGTGTTTCCCCTCCATGAGCAGCGGGTCCTGAGTCAGCTGATGAAGTCTTGGGTCCAAGCAGTTTGTGAAAAACAGCCCTTAGGTCAGTGGAAGCTTACACAAAGCTCAGAAAGGACTAAATGTTCTTTTATTTGCATGTTTTGTTTTCTTTACAGATGATATCTGTGACTATTTTGGGGTAAAGATAGCCATGTATTTTGCCTGGCTGGGGTTTTACACCACCTCCATGTTGTATCCTGCTGTGATCGGCTTCGTGCTGTGGATGCTCACTGAGGCGGATCAGGTGAGACTTTCTCACATGTTGGCAACAATTACATTATATTTCAGTATCCACGGCCCAGTTTTTCAAAAAGTGTAATCTGGATCTTAATTATTCTAAATTTGAAATCCCCTTTTTTGCTATCCTGGGTCGACTTAATCCATTACTTGTATCGCAGTTGTTCAAAGCAAAGTTGGATTGGACCACATTTATCCAGATTAGGGATGTCCCGATCCAGGTTTTTGCACTTCCGATCCGATACGATATTGTTTTTGCACTTCCGATCCGATACCGATACTGACCGATACCGATACTGACCGATACCGATACTGGCCTATCCGAGCATGTATTCAAGTTTAAAGTTATTTAGCCTACTTAGTTGTCAGAATCATGTTGAAAAGGGTTTTAGTACTCTTGATAACAACTAGCCAGCTGAATTAGGGGAGTTTGAATAATACACAATGGTTGGTAACAAGAAACTGACCTGTTTATTCAAGGATAAACACAAAATAGACAAAATTATACATGACAAACAGAAATGGCATCATTGAACTAGAGCTGGGCGATAAGGCCTTTTTTTAATATTGCAATATTTTAAGGCCATATTGCGATACACGATATATATCTCGATATTTTGCCTTAGCCTTGAATGAACACTTGATGCATATAATCACAGCAGTATGATGATTCTATGTGTTTTGATTGATTGATTGAGATTTTTATTAGTAGGTTGCACAGTGAAGTACATATTCCGTACAATTGACCACTAAATGGTAACACCCGAATAAGTTTTTCAACTTGTTTAAGTCGGGGTCCACTTAAATTGATTCATGATACAGATATATACTATCAGATATATACTATCATCATAATACAGTCATCACACAAGATAATCACATTGAATTATTTACATTATTTATAATCCGGGGTGTGGAGGGGGGCGCCGGATGTAAGTGTCAAAAAGACAGTCAAAAGAGTTTGATATGAGAATAAATCTAAAGTTAAAATATAGGGTAGAAATGCACCCATTTGCAGGAAATGTAGTCTTGATTTTCAAATTTTCTTTCAAGGCTTGCATGTCTACATTAAAACATTCTTCTTCATACTGCATTAATATATGCTACTTTTAAACTTTCATGCAGAGAAGGAAATCACAACTAAAAAAATCACTAATTTTTTCATACGGTGTTGATGTGGGAATTTTTGCCTCGGCATTTTGATGGTGTGGGCGTGTGGCACCGAATGGAGATAAGCGTCTCGACAGACGTTACAATATTTGAACAATGATGACGAAAACTGTTTTCTCTGTCGTGTCCGTGTGTCGAAAATTGTTATGCGCTTATTTTTTTATTTGATTTTGTGCGTGGCATATAATTGCTATGCGCAGAGGACGCTTGAGCAGTGCGCAATTGCACAGGCGCGCACCTTAGAGGGAACGTTGGTCACCCGGCTGCGCTAGCATCACAGCTAACGTTAGCCATGCTGCTACCTCTCTGCTGGGAAAGGACGTATACGTATGTGACGTATGACGTGACAGTACGTGACGTGTGTAAAAGGTGCGCTTGCTGTCTGTGAGAGGGAGACACAGAAAAGAGTGAGAAGAGCCTGTCGTGTAATGCCAGCAGCTAAAAGCAACTGCGTGAGAATCCACAGACCTGTGGATGTGTTGAAGGTGTGCTGGAAAATGCGGAACGGAAATTAGGGAGCAGCAGAAAAGTGGAATGTATTATTTAAATCGGTGCGTTGGAAAACACGGACCGGAGGTTTTTTTTTAAACTGGATCTGGATCGGCATTTTCCCATGCCTTACCGATACGCATTTTTTGGCAAATATCGGCGGCCGATCCGATCCAAATATCGGATCGGGACATCCCTAATCCAGATCCAAACTTTTCACAATGACCAAATTTGGATAATGAGTGCTCAAAATAGACTGCGTATCACTCTTAACCCCGGGTTTTCACTGGATGCGTAATGGCTGCTGAAGTAGCGCAGACTTTTTCGAAATCTTGCAAATCCGCGCGTAATCACATAATGGAACGTAACGGCGGCTGAACGGCAACACGGCAAAACCCCTCAACCTTTGCCTCGCACCAATGCCCCCCGACTTGACTTGACTCATGGAAAAGGCGACAGTGTGGCCTTAGAGAACGACAACTTTATTTTTTTTTTGTAGCAAGCAACAACACAACAGTAACATCATCCCTTGCGAGCGTTGTGTGTACACACACACACACACACACACACACACACACACACACACACACACACACACACACACACACACACACACACACACACACACACACACACACACACACACACACACACATCTCAATTAACTCTCGCTAACCACTTCCCTGCTTCCCCGACCCCGGTATCACCTGGTATTTGACATAGGACCCCAAATAGCTGTCCAGGATATGCCTGTAATATGACTATTTGATTTTCGACCTAAAGAATTAGCATGTCCTCATTTATTTTTTGTCAACAAGGTGAAATTACATCATAAAAATGTTGACAAGTTAACGGCAAGTCCGTCCGTTTTCAAAGTGTAGAATACGATCCGCCTTAAACAATGAGTATTTTATTTTGTAAGTACACCGAAAAATGTGTTTGGTGTTTGGGCATGACTTCCTGTCCTACACAATCACATTTGAGCTAAATAGAGCCGTGCGGCGACTTACAAAAATTTTAGTTCTGCGTATATTTAGCGCAGGGATGCGGTATGGCACCGGCTTTGCGGCGCCGTGCGCAGGGGATCCGCCAGCAATGGAAACTGACACATTGACTAGAATGGAATCAAAAAGAGTCTGCTGCCGTGGCTGTCCTGCAGCCGTTACGAATCCAGTGAAAATCCGAGGTAAGGCTGTTAGGTGTGTAAAAAAACCAGTAAGAATAGACAACTTGGGTTCACTCAAAGTGTAATAATTTTTTTTTTTTAACAAAAAGAAAACACAGAAATTTGAAATACCGCATTTTCAATATCTATTGACCAACCAGATCATATAAAAAAAAGCGAGAGAAAAAAGAGCGAATATACATTACATGTGTTTCAAATTAAAACTTCAAATTTAAACATGAAAAAGGCAAAACACAGATGCCATTGTAATAAAACTATTTTTGAACACAGATATTTGAATGTGTCTGTAAATATTACAGGTAGAGATGTCCGATAATATCGGACTGCCGATATTATCGGCCGATAAAAGCTTTAAAATGGAATATCGGAAATTGTCGGTTTCAAAAAGTTATTTTTTTTATTTTTTTTTGTCCAGCTTCTCAGGCAAATCATATAGTTGATGTAGATGCCCATATCAGCTGTTCAGATTGAGCTCAGTTTATAATTTCCTGTTTTACAGTATGCCAGGCAGTCTTGCACTAAAGGAGGACTATGTTATTGTTTACTTTATTACTCTAGTATACTCTGGACTGAAGCTGTGTGCCTTCATTGTTTTTGTAGCTGTTGTTTTGAGGCATGTTTAAAAAAAATAAAAAAAATTATGCACTTTGTGAAAGTCAAAGTATAGTATTTCCCACAGTTGTAGTGAATATCAGGATTATCTCAGGGTGAGCATGTCCCAAATTCCAAGCTGCTGTTTTGAGGCATGTTAAAAAAATAATGCACATAATAAATATGACAGTGCCATGTTGGCATTTTTTTCCGTAACTTGAGTTCATTTATTTTGGAAAACCTTGTTACATTGTTTAATGCATCCAGCGGGGCATCACAACAAAATTAGGCATAATAATGTGTTAATTCCACGACTGTATATATCGGTATTGGTTGATATCGGAATCGGTAATTAAGAGTTGGACAATATCGGAATAACAGATATCGGCAAAAAAGCCATTATCGGACATCTCTAATTACAGGTCCAATTAAAGTTTGCATTGAATACTTTGACAGCTTTTGAGAGGATTATATTATTTCTACCTTACTGGTCTTAATTATGATTTCAAAGCAAGTTATCTATGATTTGTAGGTTGAAAAAAAAAAATATATATATATATACACACCGGTATAGACGATTACGAATTAATAATACTATAAATTCACTGTTACAATTGGCTATCTGAGGACAGCCATAATTGCAATGTGGCCCTCAGTGAAAATGAGTTAGACATCCCTGATGTAGGCTTAAGACATGGACGCTGTCTATGATTTATAAAGCTTGACTGTTTTTTCTTGTGTGTTTATCAGACCAGCCGTGACATCTGCTGCGTGGTCTTTGCGCTCTTCAACGTGGTGTGGGCCACTTTGTTTCTTGAACGGTGGAAGAGAAGGGGGGCGGAGCTGGCTTACAAATGGGGAACCCTGGACCCGCCTGCCGAATCCCTGGAGGAACCTCGTCCTCAGTTCCGGGTCTGAAATAGTCCAACCCTTCGTAATATCATCTTTTATCTTATCTTTTACTCAATTGAATGCCTTTCTCTATGTCTGGACAGGGGGTCAAGCGCTGTAGTCCCGTCACCGGATGTGAGGAGTTCTACTATCCACCGTGGCGGAGACGCGTGTTCAGGTGGCTGGTCAGCTTGCCCATCTGTCTTCTCTGTCTCTGTTTTGTCTTCCTGGTCATGCTCATCTGCTTTGAGCTGCAGGTCAGTCACCTCCCATTAAATGATGATATACTTTGCATCTGTCCATTTCAATGTCACTGAATGAAAACGACATTTTCAAACAGCCTTATAACTGGATAGTTTGACTCTGAGTATATGCATTTCAAATCAAGTCAAAAGTTATTTATATAGCACTTTTCATACACAGGCAAGTGGCAAACACAAAGTGCTATACAAAAGGAAAAAAAAGAGAAAAAGAGTAGAAAACGCACGCAACTTTCTTTTTTTTTGTAGCAAGCAACAAGACAACAGTAACATCATCCCTTGCGAGCGTTGTGTGCACACGCGCGCGCGCACACACACACACACACACACACACACACACACACACACACACACACACACACACACACACACACACACACACACACACACACACACACACACACACCACTATTGACAAAAACAAACATGGAATGGCACTGAGGATTTGAGGACAAACACAACCTTTGAGGCGTCGACACTGGAGAATACTTAAAATTATCGCCATCTAAAAATAGTATAAAACATAATAAAAAATATGTAAAAATAAAATATAAATAATACATTAATCAGTTAGTAAAAATGTAACATTGAGAGAATAATAGTCGTGATATTAATAATTAGGATAGAAAACAACACAATAAATAATAAAAAACATATGAGTTTATAAAAAAATGTAAGAGTTAATGAACACTATTTAACTGTTCTCTATGAACTGCAAGTATTTGCTTTTAGGATTAAAAACAAATGTCTGTCCTGTCTTATCATTAAGGGGGCTCTTTCCAAACCTTTTTGTTGAAGACATTTCACTTTTGAACCAAAAGCCTTCTGAATTTCTAAATTTTACTTGTCGAGTCGGTGGTCGCAGTCGGATTTTTTTTTTTGCTGTTGTGTCCCTGCGCGGCCGGTGAACCACCATCCTCCATACCAATAGGTCGTTCATGACAATGAGACAATATATTTGCTGAATCACCTGCTAACAACTAGAGCTGTCTTTGACCAAGGATTTTCTTGGGCGAATGGGATTCATTAGATTTTGCTCATAGTTGACGATCAGTCGAATCTATGGGGTTTTCTTTTTAAGAGAAATAAACAGATGACGATGATATGTAGTAGTATATACTGACTGGTCACTAGGTGTCTGTAATGTCACATGGATATTTTCTAGTACTACTCTTCGTGAATATTCCAAATTAATTACCGTATTTTTTAGAGTATAAGTCGCACCGGCCGAAAATGCATAATAAAGAAGGAAAAAAACATATATAAGTCGCACTGGAGTATAAGTCGCATTTTTGGGGGAAATTTATTTGTTAAAACCCAACACCAAGAATAGACATTTGAAAGGCAATTTAAAATAAATAAAGAATAGTGAACAACAGGCTGAATAAGTGTACGATATATGACACAAAAATAACCAACTGAGAACGTGCCTGGTATGTTAACGTAACATATTATGGTAAGAGTCATTCAAATAACTATAACATATAGAACATGCTATACGTTTACCAAACAATCTGTCACTCCTAATCGCTAAATCCCATGAAATCTTATACGTCTAGTCTCTTAAGTGAATGAGCTAAATAATATTATTTGATATTTTACGGTAATGTGTTAATAATTTCACACATAAGTCGCTCCTGAGTATAAGTCGCACCCCCGGCCAAACTATGAAAAAAACTGCGACTTATAGTTCGAAAAATACGGTATATACAATTATAAAAATAATATAGTCTTTCGTTAAAGTGAACAAAACAATGTTCTGATTTGCAATTTTTTCAAGTTTTCACTGTGGCGCACCATCAAAATGACATCAAACTTGACTAAAACTCAAATTCAAATCAACTCAACTCAAATAGAGGACGTAATAATAATAATGGATTAGAATTATATAGTGCTTTTCTACACTCCCAAAGCGCTTTACTGTGAGTAGTAAGAACCCATCATTCATTCATTCCACATTCACACATATGGTAGTAAGTTACATTTGTAGCCACAGATGCCGTGGGGGAGACTGACGGAAACATGGCTGCCAACTTGCTCCTACGGCCTCTCCGACCACAACCAATTCACAATCATACACCAGTGTGTAAAGTGTCTTGCCCAAGGACACAACGGCCATGATAAGGATGGCGGACGCTGGATTTGAACCAGGAACCCTCAAAAGTCGTAACAAAGTTTGCCTATGTGAACCATTGGAAGGATCATTACCTTTACAAAAGGAGCACTACACCTTTGGGGCAAAGGCAATGTGTAATTTCCCGCGGCCGTCAGACGGATTTGGCACTCGATGGCACTGTGGGCTTCGTGTCTGACAGCATCGTGTCCCAACTTGCCTCGATCACGTCCCCTGTGTAGAAACATCCTCCCAACACTTTTACCATTTTTTCTGGACTAAAAGCCGCTACTCTTTCCTAAGCTTTGAACCCTGCGGCTTGTGCAACGGTGCGGCTAAACCACAGATTTATCTTTGCTAACAGCTTAATTATGGAATGGATTAAGCGAAGAAATCAAACCATGTACTAAAGATCCACTTTAAGTCAAACTCAAAAAGTGTTTACAAAGTACAAGGAAGAATAATCCTGATAAACATCTTGAACCATGAATTGATTAACCTGAACCCCGACCCCAAGTTGAAAAACTTATTCGGGTGTTACCATTTAGTGGTCAATTGTACGGGATATGTACTGTACTGTGCAATCTACTAATACAAGTTTCAATCAATCAATCAAAGAACCTTATTAAAAAAAGAATACAATCATATTCATCTTATAAATGATGAATAAAGACATCAATGACTTTTCTGTTTTGTTTGATCAGCTGTTTTACTGCCGTGTTACAGGCAGCATTTGGAATGGTATGTAAATAAACATTCACTAAATATTTCTATGTCAATATCTTATTTCATAGCGTACTTGTATATATCTGTGGTTTATAGTACGGTGCAGCTAAATATGAAAAAAAAAATAGTTTTAGGCCAAAACACACCAGCTGTTTTTATAGATGTGACGTCACACCAGGAAGCAAGGACTGGAAGCGACGAACGCGCTAAAGCAGTGGTTCTCGAACCTTTTTCACCAAGTACCACCTCAGAAAAAACTTGGCTCTCTAAGTCTCACCATAATGACTAACATTAAAATACAGTTGCTTCGTAAGCCTACATATTCATTAAAAACAAGGCAGAGGTTTTATTTAACAAGTATAGTTAATATATTTGGCCACTGTAAAATTACACAGTTCGAACAGTAACACTGTGTTTGAATATTTAATTAGGTGATTTTTTGGCATACCACTAGACAAGATGGAACCCACGTACCACTAGTGGTGCACGTTGACAATCAATGCTCTAAAGTGTCAGTTGTCATTGACAGCAGATATTAATGATCTCTTACACTCTAAAAACTGTTTGTCCAAACACCACAGAATTTTACTAATATTTATAGAAGACATCCATTCATTTTCTACCGTTTGTCCCTTTTTGGGGTTGCGGGGGGTGCTGGAGCCTATCTCAGCTGCATTCGGGCGGAAGGCGAGGTACACCCTGGACAAGTCGCCACCTCATCACAGGGCCAACACAGATCGACAGACAAGACATGATGAATGCAATTGAACTATCCTCCCAACACATCGGCTGTACACAGGGGTCCTCAGCAGGGACTTAACTAGCCTTCCTCCCACAAAGAAAAGACTTAGACTTCCTTTTTATTGTCATTCAAATTTGAACTTTACAGTACATATAAGAGCTACATTTCATTGCATTAGCTCGTTGTAGTGCAGGATAAAAGAGCAATAAGGTGCGGATATAAATAAATAGATCACTGTACAGATAAATATATTGTACTTTTGCATATGCATCCACGTTTATGGATGTATATTGTCTTTATATTCCAGCGAGTTAATCCATTTTTGGGGGGAATTGAGGGGATTATTATGATGCGTTCAAGAGTCTTACGGCCTGAGGGAAGAAGCTGTTATAGAACCTGGAGGTTCTGCTACGGAGGCTGCGGAACCTCTTTCTAGAGTCCAGCAGTGACATCAAACAAACCGAATCGTAGAATCTTCGACTATTTGAATTATTTGACAGCCCTACTAACAACAACATCCTGACATCTCTCGACCAAATATTGTCTCATTCCGCGGGAAGAGTGAGAGAGTTGTTTTGCCAGCACACAGGCGGAGGACCTATTGATTGGTCTTACCCTATTGTGAGCACCCCTCGGGCACACACCCACAAGAGAGACAAAAAAGGGAAACTCGAAACTGTACAACAAAAGAAGCTTTTTGGATGAAAGAGAAGAGTGGAGTCGATTCAATGTTTGCAGAAGGCCTGGGTGACTGAGAATCTACAAAGACATTTTTGAAGAGTGCTACAACTTAATGTAGAGCTGTAAAAGTGCAGGCAGTGGTGCTACTTCTACACTATCACACCAGAATCTAGTTGAATACTAAGACAACATCAATTATTTGATGGATTTCTCAAATTCAAGTGACTTTTTTAATGATATACACAGGTGTTAATGCATGGACAAAATAATTGATTAATTGATCATCGAGTTCACTACGTGGTAGCAACTTGTTTGCAGCCAAAAAGAACAAAATGAAGGGAAGTTGATTCATGCAGAACTCCACTATGACACAAAATGTTTCTGTTTATTATTAAGTTAAAGTAAAAGTACCGTACCAATGATTGTCACACACACCCATCACCCTTGAACACCCCTTGGAAGGTGAGGGGAGCAGTGAGCAGCAGCGGTGGCCGCACCCGGGAATCATTTTTGGTGATTTAACCCCCAATTCCAACCTTTGATGCTGAGTGCCAAGCAGGGAGGTAATGGGTCCCATTTTTATAGTCTTTGGCATGACTCGGCCGGGGATTTGAACTCACGACCTACCGATCTCACTCTAACCATTATAGATCATATATAAAGTTATTGTCGAGATAACTGATAGGCGAGTGCAGACGATTTTTACCACAGCTGCGTCACAGTGTTCACATGGCTAAAGATTGTACTAAAATTCTTTCAGAGGGATGCACAATAAGAAAGACACAAACAAGGTGCGTGTCTTGCCACAACACCGGCTCGAATTCGAGGGCACGTCATCTAACCACATTGCGAAACCGCTTCTAAGATACTAATCCTCACCACCATGGTGGAAAGTAAACAACGTTTCTTCCAAGTATCATCACTGGAGGACGAGAGGAAATGGCTGAGCATGCAACCCACACACATGGAGTAGGATTACACAAGAAGCTAACGGCTAAAGCTTCAATGTAAAGTAAGGGTGATCGATTCAGATGTCGATACAAATGATACCTAGTTTAGTATCAGTATATAAACAATACTAAAGTGATTGGATCAATATTTTTCTTTTTCTTGTTGTTTTTAATCACAAAATCATTTTTTGTGATGTTTGTTATTGTTTACAAAGTCAGGGAATTCTGGACACAGAATGTGGAAATTATTTAAATGGAAACCAATAGTAGTTTTTGATTTTGTTTAGTTATTGTGCACTATCCACTTTATTTTGTTAAAAAAACTGTATGTAGCATTCAACACTACAACTTTAATACATTATCTAATACAGCAATTCTCCAAAACTCTAAATTTAATTAGACAAGCTTCATAAAAATGTTGTTATTTTGTTTATTTTATTTACTTGCCATAAAACATTTTAAGGTGTATAATCTATTGTCAATGTATCGGATCAGGACTCCAAATCGAATCTGAGTCAACAAAGTCTGAACGGGATTTGGGGCCAAAAATGCTTATCAGGACCCCCTAGTTATTAATAGAATAGATCTCAATTTGCACAATCATGGATATTTTGTCAATAGCTAATTCTTATTTTAAAACAAAAAACTTTGGATTTTCTCTGTGCTATCACGCCATTTTTGTGAAAGTAAAATATGTTTTGTGTTTGTTGGTGTTAAAATGTTATGTGTCACAGCTGCTGGAAAGTCTCGAGAATTGGTTGTGCTTAAGAATGACGCACAAGGAACAGCATTAATGGTTCAATTTAACATTTATCAGGCATCTTGTGCAATCTCTATCCATTGTCTTTACTCTGTCATTCACTGTGAGGTGTTTTTTATACAAACTAAACAAATATTGACATCCGATTTTTACAAAATTTGTCTTCAGTGTAAATCTTTTTATGTGTGTAAAGTCATAGCTTAAGTTGAGCAGTTCCCTAAAATGAATGAATATTTACTTGAAGGTGAAAAATATCTAATTGATTATTGGTTTATTTGTGCAGGAGTTTGTAATGGGGATCAAGGAAATGCCTCGACTGGCTCGCTTCATCCCTAAAATCATGCTAGCTATCACTGTGACTGCATGCGACGAGGTGTACAGGAAAATTGCCTGCTGGCTCAATGACATGGGTAAGAATTTGTATTTCCTACACTGGTCCAAGTCCAAAATATGTCTCTAAATAATAATTTGTACTGTTTCCACAGAAAACTATCGACTCCAGAGTGCCTATGAGAAAAATCTCATTATCAAAATGGTTCTTGTGAGTGATCTTTAGTAACATCTTCTGCTACTGTGCCAGCTCTGCTGTGTACTTCTTTCTTTATACATGTTGATGTCGTCTTCTCTGTCAGTTTCAGTTTGTGAATTCATATCTCAGCCTTTTTTACATTGGATTCTACCTCAAAGACATGGAGCGTCTCAAAGAGGTAAGCACTTTATATATTTCCTATGAATGCTGCTGTTTTTGTCCATCATTATCCCCCCACCACATCCCACCTCCCCGGATTGTAAATAATCAAATGTATATACTTGTTCTTATGCTTTCTGAGCTCACTATGTTCACTGCTCGCTGTACATATTCTTCGAAGTCAGACGTACACTGTTACAATGTCCATTTCTCAGATGATATACTTGTTGATGACTGAAGTATGCTGATAGCAACCAAACCTAACCCCCCAGCCCCAACCCCCTCCGCATCCCACCCCCCGGATTGTAAATAATGTAAATAATTCAATGTATATACTCTGATGATTAACTTGTGTGATGACTGTATTATGCTGATAGTATATATTTGTACCATGAATTGATTAACGTGGACCCCGACTTAAACAAGTTGAAAAACGTATTCAAGTGTTACCATTTAGTGGTCAATTGTACGGAATATGTACTGTACTGTGCAATCTACTAATAAAAGGTTCAATCAATCAATCAAAAAATGTGGTTTCTTCAAATGAAACTGGTTCAATCAATGTGCAACAAGCGAAAAGACCACTGGGCCAATCCACCGAATAGTTGCCATTCACGATAAAATTAACTGCAAAATATTTTTTATCACGCACATTGATCTAAATGCTAATTAATACAATTTAAAAGAATAATTAATTTTACCTTGAACCCGAGAAAAATATAATTTGTTGCCCATCCTCTCTTCCTAAAACGAAACTTTACAATGAAATGTAATCATTTACATCCTTCTGAAATGTTACATTTTTACATGTTTTTGTTACTCCTTATGCCAATTATTCAATACAATTAAACTATTTTATTAAAATGTTGCATACATCAAAACATTCGCCGATATCATAAAATAATAAGTATACAATAATAAATCATATTTTAAGTTTATTTTACTTTGTTAATGTTTTATTGAGCATCATTATTGCAGTACAACACTGCATCAATAAACAAAAGTTCAAATTTGTTTCCAATTTTTTTAAAGAACATAAAAATCCATAAATTAATTAATAAAAATTAAAATAAATAAAGAGGGTGGGAAGTAGGATGTAAAAATTGA
This sequence comes from Nerophis lumbriciformis, assembly GCF_033978685.3. Classification (NCBI taxonomy): domain Eukaryota; kingdom Metazoa; phylum Chordata; class Actinopteri; order Syngnathiformes; family Syngnathidae; genus Nerophis; species Nerophis lumbriciformis. The sequence continues at coordinate 21,416,707 of NC_084561.2, read as the reverse complement.
ATAGAACAAAACAAAAATGTGAAACTAACAAAGTGAGTAATTTAGCATAATGCAACACAGAGTAAGTCGCAAGTCATGAAGTTGTTGCAATGGTTCAGTCAGGAAAAATATATGAATACATAAAATGACAGAAATAATATACCATGTCAAGTTATTATATGACAATCCAAAATTCTCAGAGGGCTTTATTTTACTTTTTTATAAGTAAAAAAATCACACTTTAGTCATTTCCCTAGGTTTTTACTCAGTCCAGGTATCCCCTCTGAAAATGTGGAATACTCTACAAGTCCACAGGAAGTTGCATCTTTTATATCCTCCCATGGAAAGGCCAAAAGTAAGGCGACTCATTTATTTTGCTGTATTTTGGAGCGTAGCATTAAAACAAGTGAGAGTGAGTGTAGAGTATGAGCAGAGAATGCTGTATTGCTGTTCTGTTCTTGGGTGTTCCACTCGTTCAAATAGACAGACTTTCATAAAGTCCCGAAAGAAGTGGTTCATAAAGGTAATAAAGTCAGGGAAAAAACAAAAGTGCATAGAAGGAAGTGCTCTTGAAATTATCACTTGTATCATCTTGTGGAATACAATCAAACCATGCTTGTGTCTGCAGCGATCACTTTGTAAAATGTTCGTTTGAACATTTGATTTGTTTGAGAAACTTTCCGTGATGCAATTGAGTTTCTTCTCTATCATGTTAGTCATGTTTGATAGCAAAATGACAATAGATCGCATCAGTTTGTGTTTTGTGGTTGCTATGCCTAAATATAACCACAAAGACCTGCTTTTGCGAATAAACTAATGTCATGTTAAGTGCTAGTAATAAATATTGTGATTGTTGGTCCAATCCACCATATTTTGTTGATGATTTTCATAATAGAAACTAAAAGCTTAGTTATTGTTGTGCAGGAAAGCCAGGTGCTTTATTCAACACAGATGACCACATTATAGCATCTTTGGTGGTATTTGTTAGCATCAAGAACATATCCTTAATACTATTAATAAAGCAGATGAATAAATCTCTTGTAGGCTCAACAGCATATACTGAACCTTGATATCGCCAGCAAGCATTGCTGAACAACAGGGACATCTATAGCTAAATGAGACTTAACTGTGAACTTCACACCATAAAATCAACTGCAGACATGAATTGTAGATGACAGACTAATATTTGTAGAACTGCAAACAAACGTATCCTTTTTCTCAGCACCGCACTCGTTATGTTAATCAAATACGTTACTTAGCGATGTACAAATAAGTCCAACTTTGTCTTTCACGGAATAATGCCTAATGTGTGGACCCCTCAGATGTTAAGACATGATGTGCCTCTAATCTTTCCTTCTCTAAATACCGTAAATGTCAAGTGAAGTGAGGGAGCAGTAACCTCTTGGTGATGATAAATGGTTTAAATTTTTTTTTAAATTATTATTCAGTGTAAAAATCCACTCCATCCCATTTTAAATATTTTTTAATGAGCGCTTTTATATTTGCCTCTAGTCTTTTCAAAGTATATTGTTGTTGTTTATTGAGTATGTCATAGTCAACTCCACATCATACATGTAGTACATAATATATATATATATATCTCCAGTGAACAATCTTGTACTCAATGGCAATATTATTATTTCATAAAAAAGAAAAGAACATTTAATTAACAAAATGAAATAAAATGTAATTAAATCAAACTAAACATATCTCAAAAGGGTAATGGAAAGAAGTATACACTTTTTGAATCCCCCCCTTTTTTACCTAGTTAAGTAAGCCTAAATCTGCACAGATTTAGGTAAATAAACAGTAGCCTAATGGGGCTTAGCCTGAAACACAGAAGTGCCCGGGCGTGCTTCATGATTGCAACCCACCTGTTCGATAACATTTCAATTTTGACTAGAGGGGGAGCTTAAAATCTCAGCTCGCTCAATGAGTCCACAATGGCGTTTTACTGAATTTACTGACAAATTTGTGAAACAGAAACAATACAAAAAGAATGTTGTTGTTAGTTAATACTACTAACACAGACACTCGTAAACGTGTTAGCTTCATAGCTAATGCTAACTAAGATAGCGTCATTACGTTACGATAGCCATACAAATATGCATGAAAACGCTCCTACAGACATCACACTAGGGGCCGTATAGTAAGTGTAAATAGTTTTAGTTATATTGTAAAACTTACAAAGGTTGCTTGGAGTGATGAATGAAGAATCCATACAATTAGAAACGCTATGGATGGCTAAATGACTGAACAGAAAAATAAAATAAAAGCATTACCCATAAATGAAAGGACCCTGCATCTCCTGCAGTGAGCGAATTCATCCAAAAGATGGCGCTATACTACAAACAATAAAAACACACTATAAATGTTTTTGCCAGTTTAAAAAAAAAAATTAAACTAATTTTTATTATTGCCGTCCATAAATTCATGAATCCATAAATTAGCCGCTCTGTAGTATAAGCCGCAGGGTTCAAAGTTTAGGAAAAAAGTAGTAGCTTATAGTCCGGAATTTATGTGGCCTAGTGGCCTAGTGGTTAGAGTGTCCGCCCTGAGATCGGTAGGTTGTGAGTTCAAACCCCGGCCGAGTCATACCAAAGACTATAAAAATGGGACCCAACTTTACTTTAACTTTTAAATGCAGTTCTGATTCTACGCTAAAAATTCACGCCTGTTACTTTCAGTCCTCCATCCATCCATCCATCTCCTTCCGCTTAACTGAGGTCGGGTCGCGGGGGCAGCAGCCTAAGCAGGGAAGCCCAGACTTTCCTCTCCCCACCCACTTCGTCCAGCTCTTCCCGGGGGATCCCGAGGCGTTCCCATGTGCCCTAAACACCTCCCTAGGGAGGCGTTCGGATGGCATCTTAACCAGATGCCCGAACCACCTCATCTGGCTCCTCTCCATGTGGAGGAGCAATGACTTTACTTTGAGCTCCTCCCGGATGGCAGAGCTGGGAGAGACCTGCCACCCGGCGGAGGAAACTCATTTTGGCCGCTTGTAACCGTGATCTTGTCCTTTCGGTCATAACCCAAAGCTCATGACCATAGGTGAGGATGGGAACGTAGATTGACCGGTAAATTGAGAGCTTTGCCTTCCGGCTCAGCTCCTTCTTCACCACAACGGATCGATACAGCATCCGCATTACTGAAGACCCCGCACCGCCTGTCGATCTCACGATCCACTCTGCCCTCACTCGTGAGGAAGACTCTGAGGTACTTGAACTCCTCCACTTGGGGCAGAGTCTCCTTCCCAACCCGGAGATGGCACTCCATCCTTTTACGGGTGAGAACCATGGACTCGGACTTGGAGGTGCTGATTCTCATTCAGTCCTGTTACTCCAAAACGACTTTCTGCTTAGGAACGTTATACAAAAATCTGATACAGTTGTCTGAAATGGACTGTACATGTTTTGAGTAGTTTGATATTTGTATTGTCAGATTGAGAGTTTGGAAAAAAAACAAAAACTAATCGTGTTCAAGAAACTCAAAAAGGTTCATTATGTCTTCTTATACCTTTAAAAAATGGTTTATTAAAGTCACAAGCAAATGTCAGCAAATTTTGTGGAATTACCTCATTTTAAATGTACAGAGTAATAAATGGTTATTATGATGCTGAGATTTTGAAAACGTGTACAAATTGTTCTGATGATGTGTCGCTGGCGTGTGGAGGATTCGAGAGCGAGCTTTAAGACAATTACGGACACTTTCATTATTCATAAACTGAAACGGATATTACTTTCCTGGAAAAATATGAGGATATTGTTTCACTGATATTACAAATAGAACTCTCATACCTGAGATGGTTTCACCTGTCTTACAACCAAATAATGAAAATCATACTGTATTAATATTTGCCACACATTTACACTTTTTGACTTAGCGAACAGTGTGCCCTTTTCTGGTGCGTTGGGAATATTGATTACTGTTCTTCCTGTGTGTCCCTGTCCTCAGATGCTGGCCACTCTGCTCATCATACGTCAGTTCCTTCAAAATGTGAAGGAGGTGCTGCAGCCTTACGTGTATGAGCGCCACAAGCTGGGCGAGCTCACTTTGCGAGCTATGTGGGACCTGCTGCTCTCAGTGCTGCTAAAATACGCCCGCCTGGCAGCTGGAAAGGTCCTGACCTCTCCCACTGACCCTGGCATGCCGGGACCTGGTCTGAGGGGCACCAGGCCTGGCTTGTGGCAGGCAGACAGGAGGTCGGTTCTTTTAACAATAGTCATTATAAACATGAAATAAACCCAATGTATATGAAACTACATGCGACATCCGGCTGAACTACTGTTATCAGTTATAGAGGTATCCAAAAAGAACATGATTTATTAATGCCTTTTGACATATCACGACCATTTAATGATGACTTGACATGAAATTATTACATATGGCTCCTTTAACAAACGACCACTCCACTTCAACTCAAAGAGTAAGTCCAAACAAAATTATGAAAGTATGTAAAATTCATGGGTAATATAATGTCGGATCAATATCGCTATAGTATTGGAAGTGAAAAAGTTGTATCGTGACTAGAGATGTCCGATATAATCGGCCGATGAATGCTTTAAAATGTAATATCGTAAATTATCGGTATCGGTTTCAACCTCCCGATTTTCCCGGAAGACTCCCGAATTTCAGTGCCCCTCCCGAAAATCTCCCGGGGCAACCATTCTCCCGATTTCCACCCGGACAACATAATTGGGGGCGTGCCTTAAAGGCACTGCCTTTAGCGTCATCTACAACCTGTCGTCACGTCCGCTTTTCCTCCATATAAACAGCGTGCCGGCATAGTCATATAATATATGCGGCTTTTACACACACACATGATTGAATGCCAGGCATACTTGATCAACAGCCATACAGGTCACACTGAGGGTGGCCGTATAAACAACTTTAACACTGTTACAAATATGCGCCACACTGTGAACCCACACCAAACAAGAATGATAAACACATTTCGGGAGAACATCTGCACCGTAACACAACATAAACACAACAGAACAAATACCCAGAACCCCTTGCAGCACTAACTCTTTCGGGACGCTACAATATACACCCCCGCTACCACAGAACCCCGCCCACCTCAACCCCGCCACCCCCACCTCATCTCCCAAATTCTGAGGTCTCAAGGTTGGCAAGTATGGCATGCACAGTTTTAGATGTCACATTGTTGTGACCGGGTGAATCTATATAATGCTCATGAAGTTAATTTGCGATCCTGTCTGGAAAAAAAATAGTGGTGACGACTTCAAGATTTACATTCAAACAGTGTCCATTTTCAAAAGATAATTTATGATACTTTTGGAGAGGGCAGGGGGGTGCGGTTTCATTTGCAATCCGAGAATGCCTCCAGAATCGAACATCATACAGACAGACTCAAAAAACGGCTTACAAAAGTGACTGTGGAGCAAAATATATGTGCACATTAGACCAAAGCATATCCAATACGTATCAAGACCACAAGGAAGTGTTTTAAATGTAGATTAAAATCATCATAGATCCTCTTTAGAGTAGTCCGTGTACAGCTTGTAGTGCAGTATAGATTTGCTCTCTACTGAAAAAGGGCCCACACGCTGCTTTTAATGTCTAAGACGAAAACACATTTGAGTGCCCAGATGATTGTGTCTTGCCAGTCAAGCATGGTGGTGGTAGCGTCAAAGTCTGGGACTGCATGGGTGCTGCCAGCACTGGAGAGCTGTGGTTTACATAAGATCTAACATGTACCATTCGAAATAACAGTGGTACTGTTTTCCATTTATGCTGTAAAAAATACAGTGAATTGTACGTTAAAATTCTTGCGACCAGGCTGCCAGTTTTTTACAATAATAAAACAATAGTACTCTTTTTCCATTTAAAATAGTGTGCTGTAAAAATCACCATCAATTTTAAAAACAAAACTCTGGCGACTGAGCTGCCAGTTTTTACAATAAAATTTAAGGTGTTTATTTAACAGCATATTATACTGTTTTTTTACGGTAAAAATACCTGGCAGCTTAGTCTGAATTTTTGTTTTTTTTAACCATAAAAAAATGTGGTTCTGTTTTTCCATTTACAGTAATATGCTGTAAAAAAAACACCATAAATTGTATGGTAAAATTATTGCAATTGGGCTCTAAAAAACAAAATAGTGGTACTGTTGTTTCATTTATAGTAATATGGTGTTAAAAACACCGTAACCATTATAGTGAAATTTTGGTGACTGAGCTGCCAGTTTTTTACCGTAAAAAAACAGTAGTACTGTTTTTCCATTTACAGTGATATGCTGTAAAATATATATATATATATATATATATATATATATATATATATATATATATATATATATATATATATATATATATTACAAGAATCAAACTCAAGGTTTGATCAAATAATATGCGTCAAAAAAGTACTTTATATTTTCTTACCAAATGTATTTGTTGCAACACAATGCAATTGCATATATTTTAAACTTTTATGTTATCTAATAATGCAACAAATATTATATTATCATACATCCCAAACATTTCTTTTGTTAAAATAAATCTACATACTTAAATATCTGTTTGACTGTACACTGCACACTGTAAAAAATGACAACAGATATTACAGAAAAGTAATGACGACTGAGCTGCCAGTTTTTAACCGTAAAATGTATGCTGTTTATTTACAGCAAATTACTGTAAATGGAATAAAAGGTACCCCTGTTTCACGGTAATATTCTGGCAACTGAGCTGCTTGTTTTTTAACTGTGAAACTGTGTTTACCGTTTTTCCATTTACATTACGACATCGAAAAAATACAACCCTAGATTTTACTATCAACAAAAAATGGTAGATCAGTTGCCAGAATGTAACCCTAAGAAACAGTGGTACTGTTTTTCCACTTACACTAATATGCCGTAAAAACGCGAGATTTTACAGTAAAATTCTGGCAACTGTGTTGCCAGTTTCTTAATGTAAAATTTACAGCAAATTATTGTAAAGAGTGTCCGCCCTGAGATCGGTAGGTTGTGAGTTCAAACCCCGGCCGAGTCATACCTAAGACTATAAAAATGGGACCCATTACCTCCCTGTTTGACACTCAGCATCAAGGGTTGGAATTGGGGGTTAAATCACCAAAAATGATTCCCGGGCGCGGCCACCGCTGCTGCTCACTGCTCCCCTCACCTCCCAGGGGGTGATCAAGGGTGATGGGTCAAATGCAGAGAATAATTTCGCCACACCTAGTGTGTGTGACAATCATTGGTACTTTAACTTTAACTTTAAAACAATACCATTGTTTTCCAATAAAATGTTGGTAACTGAGCTGCCCGTTTTTTTCCACTGTAAAAAGGCTGTGGTACCATTTTTCCATTCACAGTAATCTGCTGTAAAAACCAGCATACATTTTACGATATTAAACTGGCAGCTCAGCTACCAAAATGTTACCTTAAAAACAGTTGTACTGTTTTTCTATTGACACTAATATGCTACAAAAACCACTGCAGATTTTACAGTAATATTCTGGCAACTGAGCTGCTATTATTTACTGCAAAAAAACAAACATTGGTGCTCTTTCCATTTACAGTAATATGCTGTAAGAACAATACCATAGATTTTACAGTACAATTCAGGCGACTAAGCTGCCAGTTTTTTACCGTAAAAAATAGTGGTACTGTTTTTTCTATATACCATGAATTGATTAACGTGGACCCTGACTTAAACAAGTTGAAAAACTTATCCGGGTGTTACCATTTAGTGGTCAATTGTACGGAATATGTACTGTACTGTGCAATCTACTAATAAAGTTAAAGTTAAAGTTAAAGTACCAATGATTGTCACACACACACAAGGTGTGGCGAAATTATTCTCTGCATTTGACCCATCACCCTTGATCACCCCCTGGGAGGTGAGGGGAGCAGTGGGCAGCAGCGGTGGCTGCGCCCGGGAATCATTTTGGTGATTTAACCCCCAATTCCAACCCTTGATGCTGAGTGCCAAGCAGGGAGGTAATGGGTCCCATTTTTATAGTCTTTGGTATGACTCGGCCGGGATTTGAACTCCCAACCTACCGATCTCAGGGCGGACACTCTCACCACTAGGCCACTGAGTACAAGTTTCAATCAATCAATACAGTAATATGCCATAAAAACCACTGTAAACTTTACAGTAAATATTTGGCAACTGAGCTGTTATTTTTTTACCATAAAATATACAACTTTTTTTTTTAAGTGTACTAAAAAAAAAAAAAAAGTAATAAAGTTAGAGTTAAAGTACCAATGATTGTCACACACACACTAGGTGTGGCAAAATTATTCTCTGCATTTGACCCATCACCCTTGATCACCCCCTGGGAGGTGAGGGGAGCAGTGAGCAGCAGCGGTGGCCGCGCCCGGGAATCATTTTTGGTGATTTAACCCCCAATTCCAACCCTTGACGCTGAGTGTCAAGCAGGGAGGTAATGGGTCCCATTTTTAAAGTCTTTGGTATGACTCGGCCGGGGTTTGAACTCACAACCTACCGATCTCAGGGCGGACACTCTCACCACTAGGCCACTGATTATGTAATAAGTACCGTATTTTCCACACTATAAGGCGCACCTAAAAACCTCCAATTTTCTCAAAGGTTGACAGTGCGCCTTATAATCCGGTGCGCCTTATATATGGACCAATATTTAGCATCTCGCAACTACGGGATGCATAACTACTGTAGTGTCTATTCTATGTGCCTTATAATGCGGTGCGCCTTATATATGAACAAAGTTTTAAAATAGGCCATTCATTGAAGGTGCGCCTTATAAACCGGTGCACCTTATAGTGCGGAAAATACGGTAACTGAGTAATAATATCATGAGGTGAACATACATTTTTCTATTCATATATATTCACTGTTCATTCAAGCAGGGCAGCCATAAGTGCGATGTGGCCCTCAATGAAAAGCAGTTTGACACTCCTGCATGTCATGCTGTAACAGTCGCCTAACAAATTTGCATTTTTGTAGTAAAAACTGAATGGAAATTGGGAAACGCTGCACTGACAACAACAGATTAGTACTGACAGCAATCTGACTTGAGTGTTTTATATCTGATAACGTTTGATTGCAGGGAAAGGAAGTGTCTCAATGGAGGATGTGGGGTCCTTGATGAAGAGGAGCGTGGCGAGAGGGACGAGGCTGACAGTGGGAGGTTCAGTGAAGGAGAGACCGAGGAGGAAGGTCTGATCGACTGCGGTTTGAAACTGAGGAAAGTCAGCTTCATAGAGAAGGTAAGCAGCTCTTTGTCTCTGCAAGACTTACTGTAACTCTGCGCCTTGTAACATCCATCCATCCATTTCCTACCGCTTGTCCCTTTTGGGGTCGCGGGGGGTGCTGGAGCCTATCTCAGCTGCATTCGGGCGGAAGGCGGGGTACACCCTGGACCATATTTGCCAACCTTGAGACCTCCGAATACGGGAGACGGGGGGCGGCACAATTGAGGATGGGGGCGGGGGGTTTGAGGGTTGCGGGGTTGAGGTGGGCAGGTTTTTGGCGGGGGGCGGGGTTTGGTGGTAGCGGGGGTGTATATTGTAGCGTCCCAGAAGAGTTAGGGCTGCAAGGGGTCCTGGGTATTTGTTCTGTTGTGTTTATGTTGTGTTACGGTGTGGATGTTCTCCCGAAATGTGTTTGTCATTCTTGTTTGGTGTGGGTTCACAGTGTGGCGCATATTTGTAACAGTGTTCAAGTTGTTTATACGACCACCCTCAGTGTGACCTGTATGGCTGTTGATCAAGTATGGCTTGCATTCACTTAAGTGTGTGTAAAAGCCGCAAATATTATGTGACTAGGCCGGCACGCTGTTAGTATGGAGGAAAAGCGGATGTGACGACAGGTTGTAGAGGACGTTAAAGGCAGTGCCTTTAAGGCTCGCCCCCAATATTGTTGTCCGGGTGGAAATTTGGAGAAATTCGGGAGAATGGTTGCCATGGGAGATTTTCGGGAGGGGCACTGAAATTCGGGAGTCTCCCGGGAAAATCGGGAGGGTTGGCAAGTATGCCCTGGACAAGTCGCCACCTCATCACAGGGCCAACACAGATAGACAGACAACATTCACACTCACATTCACACACTAGGGCCAATTTAGTGTTGCCAATCAACCTATCCCCAGGTGCATGTCTTTGGAGGTGGGAGGAAGCCGGAGTAACAAATAGTAGCAATAATGCTTTTGTTGCACTTCAGATGGACAGGAGGCCAGCATGCAGGGGCCAGCCCATGAACAACAGTTACACAGAGGAGGGCAGTCCGACCATGGTGGAAAAAGGACTGGACCCCACCTCTGTGTTTGAAATATGTGACGACGACACCGATAACGGCATCCATGATGTGAAGGAGGCAGGTGGGGGAACGGCATGTGCGGCCGAAGGGATCGGTTACGCCGTCGGTGCCGCTCCACCTGCATCGGGGAGCGGGTCGTTGCGACACCGCAGACGAGGAAGGAGCGCCGAGCGGGCTGAACCCAGAGCCAAGAGGGAATCGTGGATCGACCCTCCGGCGGTGAAGGAGAGCGCCGCGCTCGCTCAGGCGGAGATGGAAAGCTGCATGCAGACATATGAGGTAAAAGGACCCTGCACTGCAAAAACTGAAATCTAAGTAAGATTAAATATCTCAAATAAGGGTGATATTTGCTTATTTTCTGTCTGATAAGATAATTCTTCTCACTAAGCAGAATTTATGTTAGAGTGTTTTACTTGTTTTAAGGGTTTTGGTCCTAAATGATCTCAGTAAGATATTACAGCTTGTTGCTGAGATTTTATGACCTATATTGAGTAAAACATGCTTGAAACTAGAATAGCAACTGTTGCAAAGCTGTGTCATCAACACTCACAAGTATAAAACTACTTTTTTAAAGTAATCATTTCTTACTTCAAGCATGAAAAAAAAATCATGATGCCGAGCGCATATCATTATGTCAAGATAATGGCACTAGCATTTACTTAATTTAAGAATATTTTTCAACATATTGAGCAAAAAGGTCTTTTTTTTCATACCAAGAAAAGTGCCCTTTTCGCTGGACTAAAGTCTACTGAAGTCATCCGTGCCTTGAGGAGTTGGTTAAATTCTGAATTGTGGTCATATAAGGAAGCGGCCCTTCAAAGTGAGTAACACCTGCCAATCTTCTCTCAGGGAACCTTCCAGGACTACCAGGAAATGTTTGTCCAGTTTGGCTACGTGGTGCTTTTCTCCTCGGCCTTTCCTCTGGCTGCCATGTGCGCACTCATCAACAACATCATTGAGATACGCAGCGACGCCTTCAAGCTCTGCACGGGTCTGCAGAGGCCCTTCGGTCTCAGAGTGGAGAGTATTGGCCAGTGGCAGGTAAGAACATAAACCAGGGACCCTCAGGCTCATCTAAACCGTACTTGTGTTTTATCTTAGCAAGGTTGTTTTTCTCTCTCTCTCTCATGCTGCAGACTGCAATGGAAGCCATGGGTCTGATTGCCATCATTGTGAACTGTTACCTGATTGGCCAGTGCGGTCAGCTACAGCGCCTCTTCCCCTGGCTAAGCCCTGAGATGGCCATCATCTCCATTGTGATCCTTGAGGTACTCCAACTCTTCTCTCTTCTAAAAGCTTACAATTTTCCATGCCAAAAAAGCAAAAGGTCGCTCAAAAGTACAGTAAGGCTCTACTTTTCAAATGCGCTAATTTACATTGGATTTGCTATACACATGCTACCGATTATCATTAGCATTTTACATGGCGATTTCAACACCTCCTAATCTGGTAATGAAAACTACAACTCAGATGGCCGTTATAATCAAACAGGTGGTATGTAATACATACAATACTAGCAATATAAACATTTTACAGGACTTGACAAAAAAAACTGGCACATTCTACTTAATAGGAAATACTACACTGAGTCTAAACATTACTTGGAATTGCAACTATATGTAAAGTCAAATTTTTATAATACAGTACTTGCAAATGAGATGCAGAAGTGTAAGAAAGCAAGAATAGACAATTAACATTTGAACACACTAAAGTACAAAAAATTGGTAGCTAGCGAGCTAACAAGCTAACTATCTTACAGAGGAGAGTTGGAGCTCATTTCTTCCAGATGTCTGAAAAGCTTTCGCTTTAAATGCTCCCACATGACAGATGTACTGCCGTAAAAGCAAGGTCCGCTTTTAAACCGAGCAAGTTTTCGACATGTTGGTTTACACATTTTTCTCTTCCTTTTGCTCGGTGATTACCGGTCGCACTCGCACTCTGTGCGGAAAAACACAAGTGATGACGTCACCCACTATTTTTGACAATGAATTTGTCAGCGACAAATTTTATTACCCTTACTAATTACTCTGATCTTAAACACAAATTGAATTTCACAATGTACCGTTTTTAAAAAACAAATATGAGTCGCAACCCTGGGAGTCGTGGAGAGAGATTTGACTGTGTCTTTTCAGATTGTAATGTGTCAGGAAATCAACTGTTTATTAGTTTATAATAAACATATAAACAGTCTAAGTGTGTAAAAACAAGAGAAGTCAGACACAACAGACATAAGAGCCAAACTGTTATCTAAAAATATGGTTAATACAAATCTAAATTTTGTTTTATTCTTCTGGTTTGTGTTCCGAATTATGCAAGAAAATACCTGGATTTGCACAAATATTTCATCATTCGGCTATGTCCACAGGTATATGGACATTTTCCAAATACACCTTTCTAGTGATAAAACCATCTCCATCCGCTCTTAGTTTCGAAATATTCTCTTTCCACATAAAAACACATTAACCAAGATTAAAACCGTTCCTCATCGCCAAGACGTTGGATTTACTCGTGCATAGGTAAGTGCCGTATTTGATTGACATAACGAGCGCCATGCTGCTGTGATTGTGATGCTAATGAGAAGGATAAATTTGTTTGCAGTTGATTTCCTGCTACAAATATTAGTCTCATCTTCAATTCCTGTCTGCAGTTGTTTTTATGGTGTGACGTTCATACTTTGTCTCATTATTTAGCTATAGATGTCCCTATTGTTCAGCAATGTTTGCTGGCGATATCAAGATTCAGCATATGCTGTTGAGCCTACGAGAGATTTATTCATCTAGTTTATTAATACTGTTCAAGATATTTTCTTGATGCTAACGAATCTCACTAAAGACGCTATATTGTGCTCATCTGTGTTGAATAAAGCACTTGGCTACTAAGCTTTTAGTTTCTGTTATGAAACTCAACAACAAAAATACGGTGAATTGGACCAACAATCACAATAATTATTACTAGGATTTAACATGAAGTTTATTTGCACAACCAGGTCTTCGTTGTTCTATTTAGACATAGCAACCTCAAAACACAAACTGATGCGATCTATTGTCCTTTTATTACGTTTAGTTCTGCTCTCAAACACTACTAACATAGTAGAGAATAAGCTTGACTGCACCAGAGAAAGTTTCTCAAACAAACATTTTACAAAGTGATGGCTGCAGACACGAGCATGGTCCGATTGTATTACACAAGATGATAAAAGGGATATTTTAAGAGCCATTTCCTTTGACACACTTTCGTTTTTTTCCGTAACTTTATTACCTTTATGAACCACTTCTTCTATGAAAGCGCTTTCCTATCTCTACATTTGAACGACTGGAACACCCAAGAACAGAACAGCAATACGGCATTTTATGCTCAAACTCTACATTGCAAAAAGTCAGTGTTCAAAAACAAGAAAAAAAATTACAAAAATGAGGGATATTTTATTTGAACTAAGCAAAATTATCTACCAATAGAACAAGAAAATTTGGCTTGTCAAGACTTTCCAAAACAAGTAAAATTAGCTAACCTCAATGAACCCAAAAATACCTTAAAATAAGTATATTCTCACTAATAACAACTGTACTACTATATGAGTACGTATTTTCTATTGTTTAATTGAAAATAAAACAGCAAAGTCCATTTGGCTGTCATCTGTTTTAATTATGAGACAAAATTGTGTCAAAGTCATGATTTTTTTTTTTACATGCTTGAAATAAGAAATTATTACTTTAAAAAAGTAGTTTTATACTTGTGAGTGTTGATGACACAGCTTTGCAACAGTTGATATTCTAGTTTTAAGCATGTTTTACTCAATATAGGTCATAAAATCTCAGCAACAAGCTGTAATATCTTACTGAGATCATTTAGGACCAAAACCCTTAAAACAAGTAAAACAGTCTAACATAAAATCTGCTTAGTGAGAAGAATTATCTTATCAGACAGAAAATAAGCAAATATCACCCTTATTTGAGATATTTAATCTAACTTAGATTTCAGTTTTTGCAGTGTACTCTCACTCTCACTTGTTTTAATGCTACGCTCAAGCTGCTTGACCATCGTGTCAATTAAGCCGTGAAGAAAAAAAACGGATGTGACATCATATGCAACTCAGCAAATGTGGAATAATGTAAATGGGTCATTCTGTTTGTTGTCCACTTGATAGAACTGCAGACTGGGGTCTAAGATAGTTTTTCCTAAAATCAACTACACTGCAAAAAGTCAGTGTTCAAAAACAAGAAAAAAAAATACAAAAATGAGGGGTATTTTATTTGAACTAAGCAAAATTATCTGCCAATAGAACAAGAAAATTCGGCTTGTCAAGACTTTCCAAAACAAGTAAAATTAGCTAACCTCAAGGAACCCAAAAATACCTTAAAATAAGTATATTCTCACTAATAACAAGTGCAACTTTCTTGGTCGAAAAAAAGAGACCTTTTTGCTCAATATGTTGAAAAATATTCTTAAATTAAGTAAATGCTAGTGCCATTATCTTGACATAATGATACGCGCTCGGCATCATGATTTTTTTTTCATGCTTGAAGTAAGAAATGATTACTTTAAAAAAGTAGTTTTATACTTGTGAGTGTTGATCACACAGCTTTGCAACAGTTGATATTCTAGTTTTAAGCATGTTTTACTCAATATAGGTCATAACATCTCAGCAACCAGCTGTAATATCTTACTGAGATCATTTGGACCAAAACCCTTAAAACAAGTAAAACACTCTAACATAAAATCTGCTTCGTGAGAAGAATGATCTTATCAGACATAAAATAAGCAAATATCACCCTTATTTGAGATATTTAATCTAACTTAGATTTCACTATTTGCAGAGTACAATTACTCTCACTTGTTTTAATGCTACGCTCAAGCTGCTTGACCATCGTGTCAATTAAGCCGTGAAGAAGAAAAACGGATGTGACATCATATGCAACTCAGCAAATGTGGAATAATGTAAACGGGTCATTCTGTTTGTTGTCCACTTGATAGAACTGCAGACTGGGGTCTAAGATATTTGTCCCCAAATTCAACTACAATTTTTCCTGTAGCTAAAGAACACTTTATGGAGGAAATCAGAAAGTAGAAGAGTGCTGCAACTCTTTCCATTTGTCCTCGACTTCCCGTAACATATTTATTCAGGTTGTGGCTCAGTGAGCCCAAAGCTGTGCGTCTGCCTAAAATAAGATAAAGTAAACAGCCTGCAGCACCGCCTTGGCCTGATAGAGAAGTCTGTCTTATCTGAAGGAGAATTAAACAGCCCGGGTGTTGCACCAGAAATAGTCCAAGGAACACGCCATTAGTTTCGTTTTGTCCCACATTACTTTTGAATGATGCCTTTTTCTAATCTCACCCTCCTGTCCTACTTGTCTGCCTGCAGCACTTTGCCGTCCTCTTGAAGTACGTCATCCATGTGGCCATTCCCGACATACCCACGTGGGTCAGAGAGGAGATGGCCAAACTGGACTATCAGCGCAGGGAAGCCTTTAAGGTGAATTATGAGCTTAATCGTTTGCACTAGGGACAAAATTGCTGTGGTGCCAAGCACTTAAGTAGACTAGATGAATACTTCCTTAATTAAAACTACTACTTTATTGGACAGAGCGTAATAAGACATATCCTCCTGGGAACCAGTGTCCTCTGCAGTGGACATTTCTGTTTTGCATATATTTTTCTGTGCAACTCTTTGACAAAATAGCCATGTTATGCAGAGCCCAAATGTGCACTGACGTGGACGCTGGCTCTCATCATAAGGCACTTACCCCTAATATAAAATCTCCATTGTCAAATTTAAATTGGAGTTGAAAGCCGTTGGTGACGTTTTATTCAGACGGAAAAAAGTTATGAGTCAGCCTTTTTAATTTTTTTTTTTTTTTTTTACAAAAAGACTGCATGTAGTGTGCGAATAAAACAAGACTGAGTACAGTGAAACCTGCTTATACCGACAACCTGTTTACAGTATGTGGACCACGTGTACGAGTTTTTCACTTCCAATCAGATTCCGATATTGGAGCCTTGAGTATTGGCCAATTGCAACATTGATCTTATGTAGAGATGTAGGATAATGGCTTTTTTGCCGATATCCGATATTGTCCAACTCTTAATTATCGATTCCGATATCAACCGATACCGATATATACAGTCGTGGAATTAACACATTATTATGCCTAATTTTGTTGTGATGCCTCGCTGGATGCATTAAACAATGTAACAAGGTTTTCCAAAATAAATCAACTCAAGTTATGGAAAAAAATGCCAACATGGCACTGCCATATTTATTATTGAAGTCACAAAGTGCATTATTTTTTTTTAGCATGCCTCAAAACAGCAGCTTGGAATTTGGGACATGCTCTCCCTGAGACAGCATGAGGAGGTTGAGGTGGTGGGGGGCAGGGAGGGTAGAGGGTAGGGGGGGTGTATATTGTAGCGTCCCGGAAGAGTTAGTGCTGCAAGGGGTTCTGGGTATTTGTTCTGTTGTGTTTAAGTTGTGTTACGGTGCGGATGTTCTCCCGAAATGTGTTTGTCATTCTTGTTTGGTGTGGGTTCACAGTGTGGCGCATATTTGTAACAGTGTTAAAGTTGTTTATACGGCCACCCTCAGTGTGACCTGTATGGCTGTTGTGTGTGTGAAAAGCCGTAGATATTATGTGACAGTGCTTTTAAGGTTTATTGGCGCTCTGTACTTCTCCCTACGTCCGTGTACCACTCCGTACAGCGGCGTTTTAAAAAGTCATAAATTTTACTTTTTGAAACCGATACCGATAATTTCCGATAATACATTTTAAAGCATTTTTCAGCCGATAATATCGGCAGTCCGATATTATCGAACATCTCTAATCTTTTGCAATATTATTATCAATAAAATCATACATGCTTGTATTTTTTTGAAGATTGGTGTCTTAGAAAAGGTTTGATAAAGAGAAATTACTCAAACTGAGAATGATGGTAGGTATGAAAAACACTAACCTATTTATTATTAGCACTCTGGAATGGACTTACGCTGTTTTTAAGCTGTAGTAATTGTTTTTTAGCGACACATAGCGGTCGCAATGATTCATTAAGTTAAGCTCATGGCGCAGTAAGTTGTATGCGGACACGTTTGTTACTGGATACTTTCCAATACGCTTCTGCCTTGTAGACTTTTTATCTGTAAGTGATATGCAACTATAATTATTGTTTATGTTGACAAATGTTTTAGACTGCAATGTTTGTTTAAGGACACGTATTACGTATGTTTAGCTCGTGTGCTGTTATGTGTTTAGCTGTTGTGTAGCTGCTAGCTCCTAGTAGCCTATAGCCTACCATGTATATCGTTTTGTAAATGACTTGACTAAAATACAAGAAAAGTCCAACCTTGGGTGTTTTTTGGCTGTTCAGCTTTGCACAAGTAAACGCGCTGCAGCACTGCTTGTATCGTATCGGACATTTTAGATGCAAGCCGACTTAATACGATACAAATCTTTTTTTAACTAAGATTATTACTGGCTCAGGACACCCCTAGGTCTTATTTGTCAAAAGTGTCCGCTTAAATCGACTGCTTTTCTCACCAGAAATCTGAGGGTTATTTCTATGAAAAATCCACATGCTTATATGCACGTGTTGTAGTATTGCTAACTTCCGTCCATAAACGAGCACTGTACTACCCAGTTCACAGCTGTCAAACCTAACAAACATAAGGTTGAGTGAGGTTCACGTCATTTTATGTGGCCTGGAAATGTATGTGAAAAAGAAGCATTTTGTCATTTTTGCTAAATGTGTTTCAATTTTGACAGAAAAAAATATTTGATTTGATTTAAAAGCTATTCTAAGCTTTTTTTTGTCATTGAAACCCTTTTTTTTTAAACCAATTCTACAATAGCTGAACTTTATTATCCGCTTGTTACATTGACTTCTGATAGTAAAGTGAATTTTTCATCTGTCTGTATTTGTGTTGTCCGGCCTTTACCTTTAAGCTGATACTGAGGGCGACTGTGTTGACTAGTTTGACGCGTGCAAATGATTCAAAGACCAGTACTGTGGAAATATGTTTGGATATGACAATCCGTTTATTTTAAGCTATCAAAATGAAATCATAAAAAAACTAAACTCTGTTGACAGTAAAAAGCCGTCGTCGCAATTGTTGGATATGACTTTAAACCATAACCAACCATGCATCACTATAGCTCTTGTCTCAAAGTAGGTGTACTGTCACTACCTGTCACATCACGCCATGACTTATTTGGAGTATTTTGTTGTTTTCCTGTGTGTAGTGTTTTAGTTCTTGTCTTGCGCTCCTATTTTGGTGGCTTTTTCTCTTTTTTAGGTATTTTCCTGGAGCAGTTTCATGTCTTCCTTTGAGCGATATTTCCTGCATCTACTTTGTTTTAGCAATCAAGAATATTTCAGTTGTTTTTATCCTTCTTTGTGGGGACATTGTTGATTGACATGTCATGTTCGGATGCACATTGTGGACGCCATCTTTGCTCCACAGTAAGTCTTTGCTGTCGTCCAGCATTCTGTTTTTGTTTACTTTGTAGCCAGTTCAGTCTTAGTTTTGTTCTGCATAGCCTTCCCTAAGCTGCATTGCCTTTTCTTAGGGGCACTCACCTTTTGTTTATTTTTGGCTTAAGCATTAGACACCTTTTTACCTGCATGCTGCCTCTCCTGTTTCTGACATCTACAAAGCAATTAGCTACCTGCTCCCACCTACTGGTATGTAAGAGTATTACTCTGCCGAGCTCTCGACAGCACCGACACTCAACAACAACACATCATTTGCAGACTATAAATACTGGTTTGCAAAAAATATTTTTAACCCAATTAGGTGAAATGACATAATCTCCCACGGCACAGTGGTTGAAAAACACTGCTCTATAGAACATAACGTATGCTGACCTTGAATGGAACATTGTCACAGCAGCGAGACCTGACCACACACGGCCCGCACGGCACGGTCGAAAACTGTTTGTGTCCCCCATGCAATGCTCCCACCTGAAACCAATTAAATGAGGTTACCATGGCAACCGCACCAGAGCAACGGTCCCATCCCTGTCAACACTTCCTGGTTCTCAAGAGGAGGTGGGCGGAGCAATCTGCCGAAAAGGAAAATTCAGCATGAACAGAGGCCAGCAATCAATCAGAGAAAACTAAATAAAAACAATATAAACAAATAAGGACATTTGGCTCCAACAACTGTTGTCCCGATACCAATATTTTGGTACCGGTACCAAAATTATTTCGATACTTTTCTAAATAAAGGGGACCACAAAAAATTACATTATTGGCTTTATTTTAACCAAAAAATCTTAGGGTACATTAAACATATGTTTATTATTGCAAGTTTGTCCTTAAATAAAATAGCAAACATACGAGACAACTTGTCTTTTAGTAGTAAGTAAGCAAACAAAGGCTCCTAATTAGTATGCCGACATATGCAGTAACATATTGTGTCATTTGTCATTCTATTATTTTGTCAACATTATTAAGGACAAGTGGTAGAAAATTAATTATTAATCTACTTGTTCATTTATTGTTAATAAATGTGGAAATACTGTCAAAGCGCTTTGAGTACCTTGAAGGTAGAAAAGCGCTATACAAGTATAACCCATTTATCATTGTTATTTATCTGCTTACTTTCTCTTTTAACATGTTCGATCTATACTTCTGTTAAAATGTAATAATCACTTATTCTTCTGTTGTTTGGATACTTTACATTAGTTTTGGATGATACCACAAATTTGGGTATCAATTTGATACCAAGTAGTTACAGGATCATACATTGGTCATATTCAAAGTCATCATGTAACCAGGGACATATTTCCTGAGTTTATAAACATAATATACATTTAAAAAAACGAAAGAAGATTTTGTGATGCTAAAAAATATTGACGTAATCATAGTAGTATCGACTAGATACGCTCCTGTACTTGGTATCATTACAGTGGATGTCAGGTGTAGATCCTCCAATGGCGTTTGTTTATATTTTGACGCCGGTGAGCTACGGTGTGTAGTGAAGCATGTTTAGCTATTCCTCGTCCTGCAGGGATGATACTTGTAAGAAACGTACTTTATTTGTCGCCATGGAGGCGAGGATTAGTGATTTAGAAGTAGATAAAACACTGCTGACCACGGCTGGACTTTAGCCGCTAACTAGCTACTCATGTCTTAAAGCACCTGAGGGCGTTTTAGTGTTATAACTTCACCTTTATCTTTAGTTTTTAAGCCAAAATGCGTCCGTTCTCCTTTTTCGGTCTACACACTGTGTCTGCTTGTAAGTACTCCGTGTGTGTGCGCTGCGGAACATGCTCGCCTGCTTGTAAACCAGCAATGTCACGACGTGACGACGACGGTGGCTCAGGGGGCTGGGGGACCGGTACTTTTCAGAGGTGGTATAGTACCGAATATGATTCATTAGTGTCGCGGTACTATACTAATACCGGTATACCGTACAACCCTAGTTTGTATGTATTCAATATGATAAAAAGTACATGAAAAGGGCAATTTTGTATTAAATTCATGTGGCGATTATTCATGTTTATTAGGGCTGCGAATCTTTGGGTGTCCCACGATTTGATTCAATATCGATTCTTGGGGTCACGATTCAATTCAAAATCGATTTTTTTCGATTCAACACGATTCTCGATTCAAAAACGATATTTTCCCGATTCAAAAGGATTCTCTATTAATTCAATACATAGGATTTCAGCAGGATCTACCCCAGTCTGCGGACAGCCATACCAAAGACTATAAAAATGAGACCCATTACCTCCCTGCTTGGCACTCAGCATCAAGGGTTGGAATTGGGGGTTAAATCACCAAAAATTATTCCCGGGCACGGCCGCCGCTGCTGCCCACTGCTCCCCTCACCTCCCAGGGGGTGATCAAGGGTGATGGGTCAAATGCAGAGAATAATTTCGCCACACCTAGTGTGTGTGTGACAATCATTGGTACTTTAACTTTAACTTAACATGCAAGCAGAGTAGTAGATTTTTGTAAAAAGCTTTTATAATTGTAAAGGACGATGTTTTATCAACTGATTGCAATAATGTAAATTTGTTTTAACTATTAAATGAACCAAAAATATGACTTATTTTATCTTTGTGAAAATATTGGACACAGTGTGTTGTCAAGTTTATGAGATGCGATGCTAGTGTAAGCCACTGTGACACTATTGTTCTTTTTTTTTTTTTTTTTTATAAATGTCTAATGATAATGTCAATGAGGGATTTTTAATCACTGCTATGTTGAAATTGTAACTAATATTGATACTGTTGTTGATAATATTCATTTTTGTTTCACTACTTTTGGTTTGTTCTGTGTCGTGTGTGTGTCTCCTCTCAATTGCTCTGTTTATGTCAGGCTTGGTAAAAAGGATAGGACTCAGATGCAGAGTAGGGAACTTTGACAGGCTTTTATTTTGACAGCTTCCTTTCACCTCCAAAGTCAAGGAATTACAATATATATATATTAACCACTCCTCTCTGAGCTGCCACCTTAACGTGGTAGAGGAGTTTGCGTGTCCCAATGATCCTAGGAGCTATGTTGTCCGGGGGCTTTATGCCCCCTGGTAGGGTCTCCCAAGACAAACTGGTCCTAGGTGAGGGATCAGACAAAGAGCAGCTCGAAGACCTCCATGAATAATAAAAAACAAGGACCCAGATTTCCCTCGCTCGGACGCGGGTCACCGGGGCCCCCCCCCCCTCTGGAGCCAGGCCCGGAGGTGGGGCACGATGGCGAGCGCCTGGTGGCCGGGCCTGTCCCCATGGGGCCCGGCCGGGCACAGCCCGAAGAGGCAACGTGGGTCCCCCCTCCAATGGGCTCACCACCCATAGCAGGGGTCATAGAGGTCGGGTGCGATGTGAGCTGGGCGGCAGCCGAAGGCAGGGCACTTGGCGGTCCGATCCTCGGCTACAGAAGCTAGCTCTTGGGACGTGGAACGTCACCTCGCTGGGGGGGAAGGAGCCTGAGCTAGTGCGCGAAGTGGAGAAGTTCCGGCTAGATATAGTCGGACTCACTTCGACGCACAGCAAGGGCTCTGGAACCAGTTCTCTCGAGAGGGGCTGGACTCTCTTCCACTGTGGCGTTGCCGGCAGTGAGAGGCGACGGGCTGGGGTGGCAATTCTTGTTTCCCCCCGGCTCAGAGCCTGTACGTTGGAGTTCAACCCGGTGGACGAGAGGGTAGCTTCCCTCCGCCTTCGGGTGGGGGAACGGGTCCTGACTGTGGTTTGCGCTTACGCGCCAAACCGCAGTTCAGAGTACCCACCCTTTTTGGATTCACTCGAGGGAGTACTTGAGAGTGCTCCCCCGGGTGATTCCCTCGTGCCACTGGGGGACTTCAATGCTCATGTTGGCAACGACAGTGAAACCTGGAGAGGCGTGATTGGGAAGAATGGCTGCCCGGATCTGAACCCGAGCGGTGTTTTGTTATTGGACTTTTGTGCCCGACACAGATTGTCCATAACGAACACCATGTTCAAACATAAGGGTGTCCATATGTGCACTTGGCACCAGGACACCCTAGGCCGCAGTTCCATGATCGACTTTGTAGTTGTGTCATCGGATTTGCGGCCTCAAGTTTTGGACACTCGGGTGAAGAGAGGGGCGGAGCTTTCTACCGATCACCACCTGGTGGTGAGTTGGCTGCGATGGTGGGGGAGGATGCCGGACAGACCTGGCAGGCCCAAACGCATTGTGAGGGTTTGCTGGGAACGTCTGGCAGAGTCTCCTGTCAGAGAGAGTTTCAATTCCCACCTCCGGAACGACTTTGAACATGTCACGAGGGAGGTGCTGGACATTGAGTCCGAATGGACCATGTTCCGCGCCTCTATTGTCGAGGCGGCTGATTGGAGCTGTGGCCGCAAGGTAGTTGGTGCTTGTCGTGGCGGTAATCCTAGAACCCGTTTGTGGACACCGGCGGTGAGGGATGCCGTCAAGCTGAAGAAGGAGTCCTATCGGGTTCTTTTGGCTCATAGGACTCCTGAGGCAGCGGACAGGTACCGACAGGCCAAGCGGTCTGCGACTTCAGCGGTCGCAGAGGCAAAAACTCGGACATGGGAGGAGTTTGGGGAAGCCATGAAAAACGACTTCCGGACGGCTTCGAAGCAATTCTGGACCACCATCCGCCGCCTCAGGAAGGGGAAGCAGTGCAGTGTCAACACCGTGTATGGTGGGGATGGTGCTCTGCTGACCTCGACTGCGGATGTTGTGGATCGGTGGAGAGAATACTTCGAAGACCTCCTCAATCCTACCAGCACGTCTTCCTATGAGGAAGCAGGGCCTGTGGAATCTGAGGTGGGCTCTCCTATTTCTGGGGCTGAGGTTGCCGAGGTAGTTAAAAAGCTCCTCGGTGGCAAGGCCCCGGGGGTGGATGAGATCCGCCTGGAGTTCCTTAAGGCTCTGGATGTTGTGGGGCTGTCTTGGTTGACAAGACTCTGCAACATCGCGTGGACATCGGGGGCGGTACCTCTGGATTGGCAGACCGGGGTGGTGGTTCCTCTCTTTAAGAAGGGGACCGGGGGGTGTGTTCCAACTATCGTGGGATCACACTCCTCAGCCTTCCCGGTAAAGTCTATTCAGGTGTACTGGAGAGGAGGCTACGCCGGATAGTCGAACCTCGGATTCAGGAGGAACAGTGTGGTTTTCGTCCTGGTCGTGGAACTGTGGACCGGCTCTATGCTCTCGGCAGGGTCCTTGAGGGTGCATGGGAGTTTGCCCAACCAGTCTACATGTGCTTTGTGGACTTGGAGAAGGCATTCGACCGTATACCCCGGGAAGTCCTGTGGGGAGTGCTCAGAGAGTATGGGGTAACGGACTGTCTTATTGTGGCAGTTCGCTCCCTGTATAATCAGTGTCAGAGCTTGGTCCGCATTGCCGGCAGTAAGTCGGACACGTTTCCAGTGAGGGTTGGACTCCGCCAAGGCTGCCCTTTGTCACCGATTCTGTTCATAACCTTTATGGACAGAATTTCTAGGCGCAGTCAGGGCGTTGAGGGTATCTGGTTTGGTGGCTGCAGGATTAGGTCTCTGCTATTTGCAGATGATGTGGTCCTGATGGCTTCCTCCGGCCAAGATCTTCAGCTCTCACTGGATCGGTTCGCAGCCGAGTGTGAAGCGACTGGGATGGGAATCAGCACCTCCAAGTCCGAGTCCATGGTTCTCGCCCGGAAAAGGGTGGAGTGCCATCTCCGGGTTGGGGAGGAGATCTTGCCCCAAGTGGAGGAGTTCAAGTACCTCGGAGTCTTGTTCACGAGTGGGGGAAGAGTGGATCGTGAGATCGACAGGCGGATCGGTGCGGCGTCTTCAGTAATGCGGACACTGTATCGATCCGTTGTAGTGAAGAAGGAGCTGAGCCGGAAGGCAAAGCTCTCGATTTACCGGTCGATCTACGTTCCCATCCTCACCTATGGTCATGAGCTTTGGGTCATGACCGAAAGGACAAGATCACGGGTACAAGCGGCCGAAATGAGTTTCCTCCGCCGAGTGGCGGGGCTCTCCCTTAGAGATAGGGTGAGAAGCTCTGTCATTCGGGGGGAGCTCAAAGTAAAGCCGTATATGCTATTAAATGTATTAACAAAAAACGCTCCAACAGGAGGAAGAAATGATAACAACAGCTATGAAAAATTCTACACTATCTAATCTAATAAAGTTGAACAAAAATTGTCACTCAAAAATTTGAGGAAAGAATAAAAAATAACTGATAACTCACCACTTCGGCTGAATAAACTAAATAACAAAAAATCACTCTGCTGAGGAGGAAGAAAGGAAAACTCAAAATAGCAACGAAGGGATTCAGGATCAAGGAACATAAGCACGAGACGAGGCGAGGTAAGGCAAGGCATTGACATGAATGCTAGAGAGCACAAATAAACGAGACAATCTGGCACAGAACAAAGGGAGGAGTGGGCTTATAAGACACATGAGGGTAATAGGGAACAGGTGAAAACAATCACGAAACAGTGATGACGTCAGACTGATGACACAAAAGGAAAAGCAAGTGACCTGAAACGAGAGGAGAGTTACTTTTCAAACTAAAACATGCAAATCACAAGACAGAAAAAAACAAGACAAGACATCCCTCACTGCGGTGTGACAGTTTATTGCAGTTCTAAGTGTTGCTGGGTCGGGTTTGGTTTTGGAATTGTATTTCATTGTTATGGTATTGCTGTGTATTGTTTTGTTGGATTGATTAATTAAAAAAATAAATAAATAAAAAAACCAAAAAAACCCCGATTTTTTAAAAATGAGAATCGATTCTGAATCGCACAACGTGAGAATCGCGATTCGAATTCGAATCGATTTTTTCCCACACCCCTAATGTTTATGGTTCCGAAATAAATAAATAATAATGATGATAAATGGGTTTTACTTGTATAGCGCTTTTCTACCTTCAAGGTACTCAAAGCGCTTTGACAGTATTACCACATTCACCCATTCACACACACATTCACACACTGATGGCGGGAGCTGCCATGCAAGGCGCTAACCATGCAGCCATCAGGAGCAAGGGGTGAAGTGTCTTGCCCAAGGACACAACGGACGTGACTAGGATGGTAGAAGGTGGGGATCGAATCCCAGGAACCAGCAACCCTCTGATTGCTGGCACGGCCACTCTACCAACTTCGCCACGCCGAAATTCCCATTGACATGAATAGGAGATCGTTTCAAAGTTTCACATTTCCTTTCATTTTCTTTTAACTGATTCAAACATTTCGGCTTCAGCATTCGCACGCAATTCCTTCATCCAGTGAAGTGATGTTGTTCCCCCGGTCTCTGCAGAAGCACGAGCGGCAGGCCCAGCAGCACTACCAGCAGCTGCAGAGGAAGAAGAGGGAGGAGGAGGAGCGGCAGAGGCAAGCGGAGCACATGGCCCGCAGGGAGAGGGACAGGGATGACGGTAAGGGCGACTCCTCCGGGGATCACCATCACGACAAAAGTCACGGCAGCAAATCGCGTCCTGCCGGTGCGGGCAGCGGCGGCGGCGGCGGCTCCGACAAGCCCAAGAGGCCCAGCTCTCTGTTGGCCAACAACAACGTGATGAAGCTGAAGCAGATCATACCGCTGCAGAGCAAGTTCTCATCAGGTGGCGGCGCCCGCTCCCCTCAGTCCCCAACTGGCGGCGAAGCAAAGCTGCCCGGCTTCCTCAGCTTTAAATTCCTCAAATCACCCGACAATAAGAAGGAGTGTGCGGCGGCCATCACCGCCAACAATGCTGCAACGACGGCATCATCTTCATCATCAGGTAGCAGCTCCCAGGAGCGTTCTCAGTCACCCAGCAAGGCCTTCAACCCTGGCAAACTGTTTAATTTCGGCAAATGTGAAGCGGGGACGCCGCCGCTCAGATGCGGGGAGGCACCATCTTCACAGACCTCAGCTTCCAGGTCCGACTTGAACGGCATTCCCGACGAGATCCCCTCACCCGGAGGGGAGGGCTCTGAGAGCCGACACGCAACCGAACTGGACCCGAAAGTTTAGTAGCTTAGAAGTAAGACCGACAAACAAAATAGGCTTTACAAGAACAACACAATCATGTCTGCAATACACAAAGAAATGCATGAGCTGCGTTTCCAATATTTTCAAGCCTTCAAAGCAAAAAGCTGTGATTTTTCATTTCTTCTACTGTGGGCAAATTGAGAACATCAGAAGGGGCTCCCAAAAGTCTGATGAAAAATGTGATTGTACTTAAAAAAAGAAAAAAAGAAAGGACCACTGAGAGTGTTTTAATCATCCCAAGTCAATATTAGAAGTGTCTTGTTTTTAACTGTGACATTTAGGGCCCCTCTTTGAATAGCAATATTAAATAATAAGTCCTTTCACCTCCTTGAAGAATCGCCGGCTTTATTTTCAAAGCAAAGGCGACATCAAACCTTTCTTATCTTTCCATCTGTGGCATTATGAGATTGATGTGAAAAGAATGTTCTAGATTAGTAAATCCTGCTGTCAGACGGGCAGGGGCGCCGAAAAGGGGGGTAAAGGAGACGGATTCTAGGGGCCCATGATGGAGGGGGGCCCAGAGAGGCCCCTAATGATGATGAAATTATAATACAGAAAAAATAATGACACTGTGTTGGGGGCCCTGTAAAGATTCTTTTCATGGGGCCCAAAATCCCTAGCGGCGCCCCTGCACACGGGTAACAAAAACAAGAAGAAACTGACTGCATGCTCAATGCAGCCTCCTTCAGGCCCTCCAGGATGTTGCGACGTCAACCCACGCAGATTATATTATTGTCTTTGATTGATTGATTGATTGATTGATTGAGACTTTTATTAGTAGAATGGTAACACCCCAATAAGTTTTTCAACTTGTTTAAGTCGGGGTCCACGTTAATCAATTCATGGTAATTCATGTCCTATTCATTTGTGGGCGGCACTCAAACACGCACATCAACTGGTTAATCCAGGGATGTCCAAAGCGCGGCCAGGGGGCCATTTGCAGCCCGCAGCTCCAGCTTTGTTGGCCCCCACTGTTTGTCAAAAAACCCCAAAAAACAATAAAAATCTATAAAAAAGAGCAAAAAGATGTAATGTAATGAGAAAAAAGCTGAGACAAAATTTAAAAAGTGCTGCTCTAGTGGCCTAGTGGTTAGAGTGTCCGCCCTGAGATCAGTAGGTTGTGAGTTCAAACCCCGGCCGAGTCATACCAAAGACTATAAAAATGGGACCCATTACCTCCCTGTGTGGCACTCAG